>NC_081412.1:59998067-60306056 GCF_030272615.1 Cryptomeria japonica
CTTCATTTTACTAACTTTTTCTATGCTATTAAAATTAACATGACATAATATTTTTTTCCATAGCCATTTATCTTCTACCTTTTCCATTAGGTAACCTCCTACAGTGGTATCTAGGTAGAATAGATTACCTCTAGAATGTTTACCGGTAGCAATCAGATCTCCTGATTCATCACTTTTTTGGCATATTCCTTTTTTAAACTCCAAGCACTAACCCTTATTGCTAAGTTTTGCAACACTTAGCAAACAATACTTGATCCCTTCTACCCAATAAACATGTTCACAATTAGTTTTATCATTTAGTGTAATAAATCTCTTCCCTTTTACCGCATAGGGAGCATCATTGCCAAATCTCATGAGTCCTCCATCACATTCCTCCATGCCAAGGAATTTGTTCCTATCACAAGTCATGTGGTGAGTACAACCATTGTCATTTGCCCAATCTCCACACCAGTTTGAATTGGAAATTAGTGCCATATCATTTTCCTCTGTGCTATCTTCCTTTACAACTACAAATGCAATCCCTTCTCCATCAAAATCTTCTGATTCTTCATCAGTAACTCTTTCTTCCGCAAGATAGCACCCGTTCTTTCTCTTCTCTTTGTATCTTCTAAAGTCATCCTTTCTATCATTTTGAGGACATCTGGATGAAATATGACCTATTTTATTGCAAGAGAAACACTTCAGGGGTAATTTACCTTTGTACTTTCCTTTTCCTCTTGGCAACCTTCTTGCTATTAGAGCTTCAAGCTCATCCTATTTATGTTCTTCAGATAACAAGTTGTCATGTTCATGAGAATGACTGGTTCTTGTAGTAGAAATACTTCCAGTTTCTTTTCTTATTATTATTGGTGCAATTGTCATGGAAGATTTGAAGGCAACATCAATATTTGGCATACTTCTATCATAGTTGCTCAGTTCAAAGGCAGTCAACTTACCAATCAGGTACTCAAGTGTAAAATTAACTATTCCCAAATATTTGAGTTCTGAATTGCAGAAACCCTTATGGCATATTGTGGTAGCAAGGTTCTCAAGATTTTGCTGACCATATCATCTCCCTCAAGTTTTTCTCCAATATATCTGATGTAATTTACCACATCCTTTATTATTTTGCTGTATTGTTCTATATTCTCTCCTTGCATCCTTGTCTCATCAAATTTGCCTCTCCAACTATCCACCTTAGCCTTTTGTACATGAGGATCTCCTCCATAAATAGTCTTCAACTTATTCCACATCTCATAGGTTGTTTTTCAGATCTTGAATGTCAGCATACTCATTATCAAGTAGAGTACTAGAGATCACCTCCATAGGTGTGATTTTATCTTGCTTCTCTTTGATCTGATCTACAGTGAGAACCCTTGTAGGTTCATTGTACTCTATTCTCACATGATTTCAATATTGATCTCCTAGGGTTCTTAGGTAGAGCTTCATTCTATCACACCATAATGTATAATTTTCCTTAGAGAACTTGGGGCCTTCCTTTCATATCATCTTGGATCTCTCCTTAAGTTGTTAAGCTCTTCTTAATCTAAGGACCTAGGCTTTGATACCAATTGTTAGTTCCAATCGGTGTTGAGAGGGGAGGGCTGAATCAACACTATTCTCGTTCTAGCAAATTTAACCTTAATCAAAGTTTCTACTCAAACTTTAAACTTACCAGTATAAGAGGCATTAATAACAAATATGAACACATAAAATAAATCACATATGAATACCAAAGTTTATCACTTGGAAACCCAAATGGGAGAAAACCATAGTGTGAGTAGAAACTCACAAAATCTACACTCTTGTAAAGTAAACCCAGTGAGAAGCCATCCATGTTAGGAGATTTCAAAGACACTATCAGGTGCCACCTAGTTAAGGGATTTTCTTCAAGGCCTATTAGAACCTTTACCCTATTAGAGGTAGCCTTGTTAAAGGACTTAGGAACATCAACTAAGATATCACCTGGTTAAGGGATTTTACAAAGGGACCTATTAAAATCCACCTTGTTAAGGGATTTTACTATTGTGGTTATTAGAAAAAAATAGAGAGAATGATCTGCTATAAAATAGCTACTCTTATCTTAACCAAATCCAATTGAACCTCTTTGTTTTGACCACAAGTTACACTTCCTCTGCACTCTACTGGTGATCTGCATTTCACTTGCTCTGCACTCTACTGGTGCTCTGCACTTCACTTGCTCTACACTCTACTGGTGCTCTACATTCTTTCTCTAATCTACACACCATCTAATCTCTGCACACTCTCTTCACCACTCTGCTATTCACTTATGAAATCTACACTCTTCTCACCTTGCTAGATCACCTCTTTTTAGAATTGCACATAGCAATTTTACGGTCCAAACTTTTGGTTTTCACCAAAAACTTTATACCATATTTTTCCAACACATACATGTTGTCTCCTAAATGAGTTTACACCTAAAACATGATAGATTTGAAATTCAAATTGTCCTGCACTTTCTTTGCATTCTCTCCATCACTTTGTTGGCATAACTGATGGTGTTGGTACAACCAGTTCATCAGTTAGTATTGTCATTGATGACCAACACTTACCGGTGAATAAGGCCAAGCTCACAAGCAAGAAGATATGGTAAACCTCAATGGTTTAATCATGATTTCAAATAGTATGGAGGATTCAGTGCTTCCCAATGCATCATTGACACACTTAAGCAATGTGTTGTTAGAAGGCTAATCGGTTGAAGGGAAAATAGAGTAGTCGATCAATCAGTCAAGCACCCAATAGGTATTGATATCAGTTTCTTCAAACTAACAGATGAAATGATGATGCGGTCACAAGAGGTGACTCATATTGTAGTTTAATAGTCTTATGCACGACTAGAACACTCTGGAAATATAGGTGATAAGTCTAATTGATGATCTGTGACCAGTTGCAAAAGGTGAAGAGTTACATTGGTGAACCGACGATACAGGTTGAAGGATGACATCCTCTAGAAATCTTAGAGTAGTGACCGGTTAGCTGGATGTGATGATCAAAGGTGAGTCAAGCATGGTGAGATATCATCAAACAAATGGATAGTGAAGTCTAATGCAGTTAACAATGAGTTAAGGTGAGATTTCTGCAGATTTTTGGGTTTGCATTAAAAAGATAGAACACAACCCAGAGGTTGGTGAAATTATGATTTGTAGAGGAAATTAAGGATGTCATTGGCGAGATTGATGGAGAGTGCACAGAGAAAGTTCAAGAAGACATGGAAATTTTTTAATTTGAAATCTACTAAGTTTTGTATAAAGGTTTCTGGCGAAAACCAAAAAGTTTGATAGTAAAAGATGTAAAAGTGCAATCCCAAGGAGAGGGGATCCAACAAGATGAGAACATGGTAGAAGTACTAAGTGAATAGTAGAGTGGTGAAGAGAGTGTGCAGAGATTGGATAGTGTGAATAGTAGAGAAAGAATGCAGAGCACTAGTAGAGTGCAGAGCAAGTGTAACTGGTGGTCAAATCAAAGAGCTTCATTTGGATCTGATTAAGCTAAGAGTCTATATTACAAAAAATCATTCTCTCTATTGTTTTCTAATAACTAAAATAGTAAAATCCCTTAATTGGGTGGACTTTAATAGGTCCCTTTGTAAAATCCCTTAACTGGGTGACATCTTAAATGATGATCCGAAGTCTTTTGACAAGGCTACCTCTAATAGGGGAAAGGTTCTAATAGGCCTTAAATAAAATCCCTTAACTGGGTGACACGTAACAATATCTTTGTAATCTACTAATATGAATGGCTCCTCACTAGGCGTACTCTAGAAGAGTTCATATTTTGTGATTTTCTACTCACACTATCATTTTCTCCCATATGCGTTTCCACATGTTAAATCTTGGTAGTCTTCTGTGTTACATTTTTGTGTGCATTTTTCTTATCAATTATGCTTATACTGATAAGTGTTAATTTTGAATAAGAAGTTTGGAATAAGGTTAAATCTGTAATAATTGGTATAGTGTTGATTCATCCCTCCCCTCTTAGCACTGATTGGGATTAATAATGGGTATAAAAGTCTTGGTCCTTATATTCAAAAGAGCTTAACAACTTAAGGAAATATCCAAGATGATGCAAAAGGAGGGTCCTAAGTTCTCTAAGGAGAATTACATAATATGATGTGGTAGAATGAAGCTCTACCTAAGAACCCTAGTAGATCAATACTAGAATCATGTAATCATAGAATAAAATGAACCTACAGGTGTTCTCACTATAGATTAGATCAAAGAGAAGCAAGATAAAATTGAAACTATGGATATGATTGCTATTACTCTATTTGATAACAAGTATGTTGAGGTTCAAGATCTGAAAAATAGTCTATGAGATGTGGAATAAGCTAAAGATTGTCTATGGAGGAGATCCTCATGTACAAAAGGCTAAGGTGGACAGTTTGAGACAAATTTGATGAGATGAGGATGCAAGAAGGAGAAAATATAAAATAGTACAACAAAATAATAAAGGATCTAGTAAATTCCATCAGAAGTGCTAGAGGAAAACTTGAAGAAGATGATGTGGTCAGCAAAATATTTAGAAACTTGCTATCACAATATGCCATAAGGGTTTCTGCAATTCAGGTACTCAAATCTTTGGGAATAGTTATTGTTACACTTGACTACCTGATCGGTAAGTTGGCTGCCTTTGAACTGAACAACTATGATAACACTATGCCTAAGATTTATGCTTCCTTCAAATCTTTCATGACACTTGCACCAACAATGAGAATAAAATAAACTGAAAGTAGTTCTACTACAAGAACCGTTCATTCTCATGAACATGACAAATTATTATTTGAAGAATAGGAACAAGATGAGCTTAAAGCTATAATAGATAGAAGGTTACCAAGAGGAAAAGGGAAGTACAAAAGTAAACTATTCCTAAAGTTTTTCTCATGCAATAAAATAGGTCATATTGCATCCAAATGTCTTGACAATGATAAGAAGGATAAATTTAGAGGATACAAAGAGAAGAGAAAGGAGTGCTATCTTGCAGAAGGATTTACTGATAAAGAATCAGAAGGATATAATGGAGAAGGGATTGCATTTGTAGTGGTAAAGGAAGATAGCATAGAGGAAAGTGATATGGCAGTGATTTCTAGTTCAAACTAGTGTGGAGACTAGGTAATTGATAGTGGTTGCACTCACCACATGAATGATGATAGGAAAAAATTCCTTAGCATGGAGGACTGTGATGGAGGACTGATGAGATTCAACAATGATGCTCCCTGTGTGGTAAAAGGTAAGGTATCTATTTCCCTAAATGAAAAAACCAATTGTGAAGATGTTTACTGGGTAGAAGGGATAAATTATTGTCCGTTAAGTATTGCACAACTTAACAATAAGGGTTACTGCTTGGAGTTTAAAAAAGAAATATGCAAAATAAGTGATAATCAGGAGATTTGATTGCTACCGGTAAACAAACTAGAGGTAATCTGTTCTACCTAGACACCATTGTAGGAAGTTGCCTAATGGCAAAGGTAGAAGATAGTTGGCTATGGCATAAAATATTGTGTCATGTTAATTTTGATAGCATAGAAATGGTTAGTAAAATGAATTTTGTCAGACATATGCCCGACATTATGAAGCATGCCGAATCTAGTTTCAGCAAAAAATCTTATTCATCTAAGAATATGTTGGACCTAGTACATACAAATTTTTGTGGTCCTATGAGGACTAAGAGTTTCTATAGGGACCGGTACTTCATGTTGTTTGTAGATGATTTCTCAAGAATGATGTGGGTTGTATTCTTAAAATAAAAATCTGAAGCCTTTCACATGTTCAAGTTCTTCAAACCTCGAGTCAAGAGAGGAACTGGTAAGAGTCTGGAATGCTTGAGATAGGATAGAGGAGGAGACTTCACCTCTCAAGAGATCATAAAATACTGTGAAGAATAGGGGATTATGAGGTAGATGTCTACACCTCGAACACCTCAATAGAATAGAGTTGTTGAAAGAAGAAACATAACTCTAATTGATTGTGGAAGGACTCTGATGATACAAAAGGATATTCCACATGTTTTCTAGAGATAAGCAATGAGTACTATTGTGTATAACTTGAAGTAGATTTAGGTGAAGAAGGGGACAAATAAGACTCCCTATGAATTATGGTATGGATATTCACCCAATGTGAGTTACTTAAAGGTATTTGGAAGCAGGTGTTACATAAAGAGGGATGAGTACTCTCGAAATTTAGATCCTAAGAGTGATGAAGGAACCTTCTTAGGTTACTCCACAAAGAGTAAGGCGTACTAGTGTTTGAACAAAAGGATTAGTAAGATTGTGGAAAGTGCAAATGTTAGAGTGGATGAGTTCTCTGAGAAAAATGAATAGAACAACAAGAATGAACCATAGGACTATCAAGAATTCATTTACACTGTGCCGGACAAACCTGCTATAGAGAATCCTAATGTAGCTCCAAATGAGGAAACATGTGAAGTAGAACCTACACAACCAGTAGAAGAAGCTCCAAGAAATGAACCAATACAACCAAGGTATGTAAGAAACAATCATCCCGCTGACAATATTATTATTGATAAAAATGCAGGAGTATTGAATAGAAGAAAAGCATGGGAGAGTACATGCCTACTCTCTAAACTTGAGCCCAAAATAGAAAAAGGAGGTTCTAAAAGATGAAGACTGGATCAAAGCTATGGATGAAGAACTAGAGTAGATTGAGAAAAATAAAACTTGGATCCTTATGCCCTGACTGGAGAACAAAAATTTAATAGTTGCGAAGTGGGTGTTTAGAAACAAAATGGATGAAACCGGTCAAGTAGTAAAAAACACAGCAAGATTAGTCTGTAAAGGGTATGCACACGAAGAAATTTTGGACTATGGAGATACCTTTGCACTGGTGGCTAGATTTGAAGGAGTCAAAATATTGTTTTCTTATGCTTCCTACAGGAAGTTCAAGGTGTACTAAATGGATGTCAAACCAACATTCTTGAATCGTGTTTTAGAGGAAGAAGTGTATATTGAGCAACCAAAAAGGTTTTCTTCAGAAGATGGAAGAGACATGGTATGCGAGCTAAAAAAGGCTCTATATGGGATAAAGCAAGCACCAAGAGCTTGGTATGAGAGGCTACACTCATACCTGATAAGTATAGGGTTCATGAGAATTAGTAACAATAGTAACTTGTATTTGAAGACTGGACAAGAAGTAAAACATCTGATTGCAAAGATTTTGTAGATGATATCAGCTTTGGAGGAGATGATGAAATGACAAGAGTTTTTGTACAAGAAATGAAGAAAGAGTTTGAAATGTCCATGATTAGTGAAATAAAATTCTTCATCAACCTACAAGTATCTCAGCTAAAGAATGGTATATTCATGAGCCAGACCAAATATATAAGGGACATATTGAAGACCTTTGGAATGGAAGATTCTGAACCTATTGGAACTCTGATGGTTATAGGTTGCAAGCTCTCCAAAAATGATGAGGCTAATGAAGTGAATGAGACACTATACTGATCCATGATTGATAAGTTGTAGTATGCAGTGCAAATCCAAAAGAGACTCATATGGTGGCAGTTAAGAGGATATTTAGATATCTTAAGGGAACTAATGAGTATGGTCTCTGTTATCCACACAAGGAAAATTTCAATTTCAGTGTCTTCACCATTGCAGATTGGGTAGGGAACATTGATGACATAAAGAGCACTAGTGGAGGTGCATTCTTCCTTGGAGATAGGATTGTGTCATGGAAAAGCAATAAATAGAACTGTATCTCTCAATCCACAGTTGAGGTGAAGTATGTGGCTGTTGCAATCAACTGTACACAGGTAGTATGGATTAAGCTGATCTAGGAAGGTATCCATGAAAAGGTGATTGAACCGGTAGTGATACACTATAACAATAGAAGTGTCATTAACATATTAAAAAATATGGTAATGCACTCTAAGACCAAACATATTGCAATAAAATATCATAATCTTAGGGAACATGTATAGGAAAAAGAAGTTAGAGTGGAATATGTGCCAACCAAGGAATAGGTTGCACACATATTAACCAAGACGATACCTAACAATACTTTTGAGTATCTCAGAGGTAAGCTAGGGGCAATTCCCCTACATACTCTTAGGTGAGTGAAAATTGGAACAACATCAATCCGGTATGATTTTCCTAAAAATTCTATGTATTTGGATTGATGATTATGGACTACTCTTCTTAGGTAGAGCAATCATTGTAGTATGTGCATTAGGTTGTCTAGACTATATCTTTGGCATTGTTGTCAAAGGGGTAGTGAAGTTAGATGTGACATGAATGGAAGCCAATGAAAGGGGGAGTAAGATGTTTACTCAAGTACAGTAAAAGAAGAAGTGACTAGTTGCTAAAAAAGGAGTTTTAAGTGTTGCCATCAATTCCAAAGGGGGAGATTATTGACATAACCGATGGTATTGGCACAACCAGTTCATTAGTTAGTAGTCATTGATGACCAACACTTACCAGTGAATAAGGCCAAGCTCATAGGAAAGAAGATGTGGTAAACCTCAATGGTTTACTCATGACTACACATATTATGGAGGATTCAGTGCTTTCCAAATATGCATCATTGACACACTTAGGCAGTGTGTTGTTAAAAGGCTAATCGGTTGAAGGGAAAATAGAGTAGTTGATAGATTAGTTAAGAACCCAAGAGGTATTGAGATAATTTTCTTCAAACTGGCAGATGAAATGATTATGGGGTCACAAGAGGTGAGTCAGATTATAGTTTCGTAGTCTTATGCATGACCAGGATACTCTAGACAGATAGGTGATCAGTCTAATTGACGATCAGTGACTGGTGGTGAAAGGTGAAGAGTTACACAGGTGAATTGGTGACAAAGGTTGAAAAATGATATCCTTCGAGAATCTCAGATCAATGACCGATAAGGTGGATTTGATGATCAAAGGTGATTCAATCATGGAGAGATATCAATGAAGGTGAAGAGAGTGTGAATAGTTCATATAGTGTGAAGAGCAGTGAAAGAATGCAGAGCAATAGTAGAGTGCAGAGCAAGTGTAATAGGTAGTCAAACTGAAAAGCTTCATTTGGATCTAATAAAGCTAAAAGTATCTATTACAACAGATCATTCTCTTTGTTTTTCTCTAATAACTAAAATAGTAATATCCCTTAACGAGGTGGACTTTAACAGGTCCCTTTAAAAAATCCCTTAATCGGGTGACATCCTAAATGATGATCCTAAGTCCTTTAACAAGGCTACCTCTAACAAGGTAAAGGTTCTAACAGGCCTTAAAGAAAATCCCTTAACTAGGTGGCACCTAATAGTGTCTTTGTAATCTCCTAATAGGGATGGCTCCTCACCAAGCGTATTCCAAAAGGGTGCAAATTTTGTGAGTTTCTACTCACACCATGGTTTTCTCCCATTTGGGTTTCCATGTGTTAAATCTTGGTTTTGCATGTTTCTTATCAATACTGCTTATATTGATAAGTGTTAAGTTTGAATAAGAAGTTTTAATTAAGGTTAAATCTGCAATAGTTGGTATAGTGTTGATTCACCCCTCCCCTCTCAACATTGGTTGGGATTAATACAATCTCGCCAACAACTCATCCTTATCTGCCACCGCAACTCATAATTCTACCAACTTTTGGGTCGTGTTCTTACTTTCTAATGCGAACCAAAAAATCTGCATAAATCTCATCTTAACTGGTTGTTAATTGTTGTAGACCTCACTAGTAGTTTGTTTCGATGATATCTCACCATGACCAACTCACCTTTGGTCATCACATCTAGCTTATCACTCACTGCTCTGAGATTCTTGGTGGATAGCATTCTTCAACCTATATCACTAATTTACCGGTGTAACTCTTCATCTTTTGCCACCGGTCATTGATCATCAAGAAGACTAATCACATGTTTGTCTAGAGTTTTCCGGTCATACATAAGACTACTAAACTGGACTCTAAGTCACCTCTTGTGACTACATAATCATTTCAACTACCAGTTTAAGAAATGGATCTCAACATCTATCAAATGCTTGACTGACCAGTCACCTACTCTATTTATCCTTCAACTGATTATTCTTCGACCAAAACACTACTTAAGTGTGTCAATAATGTATATTAGGGAAGCACTGAATCCTCCATATTATTTGTAGCCATGAGTAAACCATTGAGGTTTACCACACCTCCTTGCCTATGAGCTTGGCCTTATTCACCAGTAAGTGTTGGTCATCAATGACAATGGTAACTGATGAACCAATTGTTCCAACACCATCAATTATGCCAACAGTTGTTTTTGTTGGGACTGATTAAAATTGAGTCAAGTTTAGAGGCCCAATTCAAATTTTTGCTTTGCATTTCCAAAGTACCTAAATGAGTCAGTTTGAATGCCTAGTTAGCAAGGGGGTAAAATGGAGCCCGTTGATTTTCAGAGGGTAAGGCTTGGGATTCATGTCCCACACCTTTCATTTGGCCTATTTAGTGATGTACAACTTTCAGAATTCAATTTGGATAAGTTTATGAGGTACCCAATTTGAGGGATGAGCTGAAAGTGCATTCTAGGCACAAATGCAGATTCTATTGAGTAGCCTACTTTGAGCGATTACATCTTTTTCCCTGTTGATCGTCATGGAGAAATTCAAAAAGGATTCAATTCTATGCATTAATGTGAGTCAGCCTACAAAATTTCAGCTCTTGACGACTCTGTTTGCTTAGTTTTTGAAGCCAAATCCATTTGCAGTTTCTATGTTTTGGCAAGTCCCTGTTTCGACAGCTAGTCAGAGCCCTGTTTCGCACAAGTGTAAAAGTTGCCTCGGTAAGAGTCATACCAGAATGTTTGTTTTGGGCTAATGCTGGTATAAATGGTGAGCTACGTTTCAAATTTCAAGCCTTTATCAATCCGTTTGATCGGTTTACAAAAGAGCTCATTTTGCCATCATTTTCAGTTATCCGTACTCTCGTGTTATATCAGTTAATGTAGCCATTTTTGTGTGCGTTCCGTTTGCATCCTGTCAGTCTGATGATCGAATTGAGAATTCAAAGATTTAATATGTACTTAAAGGTACCTATGTTTCAAATTTGAGGGCCTATGGAGGTCGTTTGATATTTTTGAGAAAGGCATCATGTGTTGCCAGGACATTGACTTCAT
The DNA here is from genome assembly GCF_030272615.1 of Cryptomeria japonica. Lineage (NCBI taxonomy): Eukaryota > Viridiplantae > Streptophyta > Pinopsida > Cupressales > Cupressaceae > Cryptomeria > Cryptomeria japonica. The sequence goes on from NC_081412.1 coordinate 60,009,144, forward strand.
CAGGTCCGCAGTGTCGACAAAGCTAGTTGGACATTTTTGAAAAATAATATCTCTTTTCTCGGGACTCGTCTTGAGAAACCGCTTGGTAGAAGTCATCCTTGTATATCAGAGTACACACCTGTCAGATGGCGAGCTCCAGAAAGATGTTTTGACAAGTTTGAAAATTATGTCTTCGCAATTAAATGCGAAAATTGTGGCGTAATTGCCTGAAGGTTGTAAAATGCGGATTAATGATCCAAAAATGATGCCGATCATTTTCGGAGGTATGTTTAAGGTCCGTGAAGCATTCCAAGGGTCAGTTGCATGAAAACAAAAATTTTTTTAGTCGGACCCACTTTGGGGCCCGACCTAGCTCATCCCTGTGCCGTATTAGTTTATTGGCGACTTTGTTCACTTAGAGATTTTCAGAATATCTAAATATGGATTATAATCATGAGGCATGTCATAAGAGTTCAAGATGTTATTATGAACTTCAGGCAATTTAAAATTGGCGAGTTTGGAGCCAAATCCTCCTTTAGCGACAAAGAAGAGCATTAAAAAATGTGAATGCACTTGGCAGCCATGGTGTGAGAAGACCATTTAAACTTTCAAATTAAATGCATTGGCATGTGAAAAGCCATTAAACCTTTCAACCAAATGTAATTTGGGAGGTTGAAAGCCAAATTCCACAACCTTCCCAGCATTCTCCTTGTTGTGTGTAATGTCTGGGAGTGCATTTTAAAACTCCAGCCAATGCAAACAGCAGACCTCTTTCCCCATGTGAAGCTACCACAGCAAAAACTTGAAGCAAATGCACTTGGCTATTGTAAAGCCCACTCCCCACCATTCTTTTCTAGCTTCCTCTCTGTGGTGGTGAAAAGAGACATTGAAATTTTAAAGCAAATGCAATCAGGCGCCATTAAAAAATCAGGTAAAGCTTCAAAAAGGCATTCCCAAGCAAAATTTTTTGTCCCACATTGGCTGGGCAAGAGCATTTTTAAATGTTTAAATGTAAATCCTTATAGTAGTAATATGTCTAAGCCATAAAGGCTTTTGACGGATGGTGCCTATGGGTGCCCAAGGTGGGCCCACACGCAAGCACAGATCTCGAGGCGACGGAGGAGGTGATTGAGCGACAACCGGGTGGACCCCATGCAGGCACGCTTCCTAAGGTAGACAGGCAAAATTTTGTAGAGGAAGGTCGGCTTAACGAGTGAGCAAGTTGAAGATGGATCAACGGTGCGCGCTATTTCGCGAAAGGAAGATGCACGCGAGTTACACCCCGCGAAGTTGCGAAAGCCAGGTGGTGGGTACAGTCAGATGTCCAACAGGTGGGTCCCAGTGAGGTGGTAGTGATGTGGCACATGGTTGGCGCATAGGTGGCAGTCCCGCAGCGTTGAGGTGGCATACACGTGGTGGCCAACTGACGGATGAACAAGCGAACATGTGGCGATGATGAGGTGTCATCCCAGGTGGCACCCAGTGGACCCCATCAGCCAATCGGAGGCTGCCACGTGGCAAGGCGTCAGAGCACATCAAAGGCAAAAAATTAAAATTAAAATTGTTTATTATATAGTGTAAACTATATTAGTAAATGAAAAATTTAAATGATGATGCACATTTGGGAATTAATTCGCCCAGGGTCTAAATTTTGGCCAAAATATATAGTGTTATATATTTTCGGAAAGCTCTCGGAGTAAGGAATCCAATTATGGGGTTAATTTTGACAAATGAGGGATGTTTTGGAAGAAGTATCCATGGGAACAAAATTCAGTTAGAGGGGAGACACTTGGCAATTTTCAGTTGTAGATTTGACTCTCTTCCCTCTCCTTATTCCCAATTCTTCTCAGTTGTAGGGGTTCCAGTTTTTGAGAGATTTGCTCCAAGGGAGAAATCCAAAATTGCAAGTTCCAGTGATGGCATCCTTTTATCAATGCAAATGACAGTGTGTTCGTCTATGTTTTCAGTGTTGTCTTTACTGTAGGTTTAGTTTCAGTTTGCAGGTTCACACATATGCAAGGCATGTGTAAGTTTCCATGAAATTGTCTCCAAAATGTACTCAGATTCATATAATTTCATATTATCAAGGATAATTTGAGTTGTCTCTTTTAGATTCCTCTAAGAGTGTAATGTTATCTTTTGGGTATTCTTCAAGGAAGGATTTAAATCCTAAAACCCAGCATTAATGATTTTGAATGCATATTGGATATATACATAGAAGTATGGTTTTGTGACAGAGCAGAGGATTGTATTAATGTAAGGCATTGATACATGAAAATTTAATGTTGAAAAGAACTTGCATCTGAGATTTCTCATCTAGTTTTATGCATGACTTTGTGGCCTGGATAAGGCACTGGTCTCTTGTAATACTGAAAGGTTGTCAAAACACCATTTAAAAATAAAAAATCAGAATATCTTTTTATATTTTATGTTATGTGGAAGTATCCATCCATCTCATGATTCAAAATGTTGAGTTGCAAGTGTGGATCTAGCCCATCTGCAGTTATCTCTTAGTTTTTTGAACCTTTTGAGATCCATCTACTTTTGATTGATGCAGTCTTGTGTGTAATAGGTCTGATTAAATGCATCAAAGGTATACCCGCCTAGGTTTTGCAGAGTCTGAAGAGTAGAAGGATTCATATCCTTGTCATGTTGTCCAAGCCCTAAGGTGTTTCATTGATTGAGATTGGCTATCTCATAGATAGATTTGTAGGTATACTTGGGTTATCACTTTTGGTGAACAACTGTTTTGTCATATTTTTATTGAACAATTCAAAACTCCTTTGTTCTCTAGATGTCCACTTCATGTCTATCTTATAGCCCCTCATTTTTTTAGTCATAGGTATACAAAGGCTACTAAAATTTCTAATACAATTCCTATTGGAAGTGACCAATCCATACAATTATCTTACCTCCCCAATGTTTATAGATTTAGGTCATTCAACAACTGATCTATTGGTGCAAGAGCACCCATGGTGTAAGGAAACTACATGGTCAAAGTCATCATTTTAAATATAATTGATATTTTTAGGTCATTTATAATGTATTTGAATCCATTTGGAATGATTTGTAAGGCTTGGAAGCCTAAAAATGTAAGCAAGTCTTGATTATGTCCTAGTTGTCCATATAGGCCCTTATAGGTCAAGATGGTCAAAATGAGTCAAAAGATCCATGGAAGGGTATACAAGTTATAAAAGGTCATTTAAGGTCCATTGTAAGGTTTCAAGATTGTTTAAACAAAGTTTGAGTCCATTTTGACAAAAAATGTAAAATTTGTTAAAAGTTGTCAAAATGCAACATTTGGAAAAGTTGTAAATGGGAACTTGAAAGGTCTTGGAGGTAGTTATAAGGTCAAAATTGACCAATATGCTATAAAATATTGTATTTGGTTGAACCAAGGGGAATGAGAAGGAGGTTAACAATTTTGAACAATTTGTGTATTCATAAGCTTGCCATTTTGATAGTTTCCACTGTTACTTTGTTGTTTCTAGGCTTTGTACACACCTGGACAACCTGGAAACTATGTATAATTATCATGGTTAGATAGAATTTTGAATTATCTTCCTTCTTGCTTTGGTTTGGAGTGATTTAATTGAGAAACAAAGAAGTTATGGATGTTTTATGGATTGCAACTTCCAAATTTTCTGAAAAATAGTCATGTTGCAGCGTATGGTATAGATGCATATTAAATATTTATGACCTCTAAATGGATTAATTGGAAATATGTGTGATTATTATTTACTTCTCTTCTAGTTTGGGTTGATTTCATTCAGTTTTGAGAAAGTTATGTAAGTTTTGGTGAAAACAGATTGAAAACCATAAATAATGGAGGTGTGTACGAGGGTTTGTTCATATCTCAAATTATAACCATGGTAAAAATATGAATCTTAGTTATTTTGAGAGTATATTAAAAGGGATTTCAAATGGATTTTATTTCATATCAAATGGATTTGTATTTTGGGAGATATTTGATGCCCTAGGCGGACTGGGCATGCACATTTCTTGTTTTTTCTATGACAGTAAAAATAGGTCTCAGTATGGGGGGGATAACTCAAAAATTAACTGTTGGATTGTTCTCAATTTTTTCTATGGCTTTAGAAACCTCATTTTCTATAGCCTCACTGAAGCGATCTTCTGAATATGATCGGGTTTGAAAGTTATTAATGTCTGTGTGCAGGTATAGAAAACTGTCATGTGAATGACAATCACTTTGATGATAGTGAATTGGATTCTTTCAATGAACAATGAAGTTTTAAAAAGGTATAAATGATCGGATATGTTTGAGATAGTACTAATTAACCCCTATAGAATGCGTGAAAGTATGATGATAGATTGATATTGATGGAGAAGTTGTTCTTATGCCTTAAATGAATAGTTTGGAATGAACCTTGAAGGGTTCTTGAGTGAATGTGTTTGGAACTATGGTGCTCTGCATCATCTATCCTTCTCTGAATCCATCTTTAATCCTTATGTAGAAATGATGAATCCCAAATACACCAATTTTGTCTTCATGAAACTACACTTCTTGATATTTATCGACAACTTATCTTTCCTCAACCTCTAAAATACTTGTCTGATGTGTTGTAAATGCTCTTCTCTAGTCTTACTCAAAATTATAATATCATTCAAGTAGACAATAACAAACTTACAAAAGAATTGCTTCAATACCTTGTTCATCAATCTCATGAAATTGTTTGGTGCATTAGTCAGTATAAATGGCATTATTATCCATTCATAGAATCCCTCATTTGTCTTAAATGAAATCTTTCATTCATCTTTTTCTATGATTCCAATCTGATGGTATCCACTCTTAAGGTTAATCTTTCTACAATACTTAACTCCACTTAAGTAGTCCATTGTCATCCATCCTTGGCAATGGGAATCTATACTTCACAATGATCTTATTGATTTCTCTTTTGTTATTACACATCCTCCACTCTCCATCATTCTTTGGTGTAAGTACAGTAGGTACCACAAATGGGCTTAAACTTTCTCTAATCAATCCCTTTCTCATTGACTTGCATATTTTTCTATTCAGCTCTGGATTTTTAGATAGTGTCAATATATGTGCCACTTTATTTCATAAGTTTTCTCTAGGTATCATATCCATATCATGATTGATGCTCTAGAATAGTGGTAGTCCATCTAACATATTCTCTAATATGGCATCCTAATACTCTGCCAACAACTCTACTACTTCTCTCTTTGGTGGTTCTTTCTTCTTTGCAATAGGATTACCTACTTTCAAATTTCCACACTTCTTTGGAATCAATTCAAAATTCATGTTTTCATGCCCCAGGTCCTTGAGGAACTTTCCACCATCTACCAAATAGATTATGGTGTTATCGTACACTTTTCTCTTCTCCCCTCCTTCTTCCAAAGGTTCCAATGTATGCCTATTTCCATTTGATGTCATAGTGTAAGTTTCCCTTCTTCTATCACGAATCACCTTCCTATCATATTTCCATGCTCTTCCTAACAATATATGTGTTGGTTTCCAAATCAGCGAATTGTCAAAATTTAAGAATTTATGACAGGTTCTATAATCAAGTCTGATAATGGGTTTGACGAATGAATGGAATGAACCAAAATTGCTGAAATTCCCTACTCTTTAGACTCTGCAAGACCTTGATGAGTGAACCAAATTTGTCATCATTATATTATCTTTCATCAATAAACAATGATTCTATGTAGATAAACTCCATGCATAATTTCAAATGTCTATTATATTCAACATCCTCATTAAATTATCCTTCATTTCTATTCATCAGTGGCATGAAGTAGTAATAGAAGACTAAAAAAAGTTAATACTTCTACAACTAGAAATAAAAATATGTTTTGATTTATTTGGTTCTAGAAAATAATATTGATTAGTGCTTTATATTGGCTTGCAAAGTCATATTCATAACAAATATCTGCTCATCCAATGACTTGAAAAAATAAATGTTCAATGCCCTTATTGTTTAGGCATTACATAAACATGGAAGAAAATTAATCACCAAACCCTTCTTCTTAATCCAAATAGATTTCTCAATATCACATCAATTTATTTAACAAAATTTAACTTTTACTTGAAAAGTCCCATTAAATGAGCTACACAAGAGCATTAAAATGCAATGACAAATCAAATTTATCCTTCATATGTTGATTCATATGATCATGAAAACACAAGTTTGGAGATGATTAAATCAGATTCTATTATTAAAATTGATAAATAGTTGATACCAATGTTATAACAAGGCTATTATACACATTTATTCTTTGAAAATTTTAAAAGTTTACGATACAATGTCTTGTCCCAGAATCTCTAACCTTTTCTACATAGTCCTAATTGGCTTCTTATAAAAAATGTTGTTTGAACTCTTCCCACCCAAATATGAAAAGACACAACTATTTGTCTATTTTATAATTTCAACTTTTTATCTTTGATTTACATTCTTGTGAATAAGCATTTTTTGATGAAAATACACTTTGTATGTAACACCTTAACAATTAATATTAAATCCTCTTTTATCTTTATGTAAAAATATTTCACTTAAAAAGTACTACATACTGTAACCATTATTTTGCTCACTATTAATTAAATTTACAAATGCCCTTTACTGGATATTCATCCAATATCTCATTACTTAGCATTTCCTTTCCTAGTGAAAATATCTTGACGTTGTTTGCATTACACCCCTCCATGATACAAATTTTCGCTGAAATGAAAAGTTTAACCTTTTTATCTTGTTCGAGCTATACCTTTTACGTACTTGTAAAAATGTTACATCTGCATTTGTATTTTTCTATTGAAATATTCACCCATCTTACCTCCATTTCACCTTGTATGAAAATATTTCACTATGCAAAAATAAATTCCCCTTCAATGAGACAAATATTTTATTACTGCAATTCCCAATTTGTATCTGAAATAATATTCATTTTTTTGTATTAATGACCCCTATTCATCATTCTTGACAATATGTAAAATATAGTGACACACATTTAAATTTGTTAATAATTCTATTTCCATCCTTCTTTATGCATCTATCGTGAAAACATTACAATGACAACCTTAATGTCTTCTAAAATATTTTTAAAATCTCAAAAGATAAAACTGTTGGTATTTCAATAGAAAAGAGATTGTTGGCATTTCAATAAGGATATTGAGAAGGTTGTTGGAGATTATTGATATAAGTGAAGAAGGATGATTACTATCTCAATAATATTATTTTGTCATTGATGTCAATAAATTGATTTTCTGATTCAGTATGATGTTGCCATATCTTGAGAAGTGTGTTTTGATGAGTATTAAGAGGTCGGTAAGTGACACAGAAAGAATGTGATAATGAAGGGGAGAAATAAGTTATTCAATGGGAAACTATTACCGAGTTAGACAATGATGAGATCATGTTGTTTTGATTGTTTTGATATCCTACATATGTTGTTGATTATAAGTTTAATACTATACTATGTTACTAAGCAAAGAACCTAGTCGGTAAACCCTAAGGTACCTAGTCGGTAAACCCTAAGGTTATCGATATCGGTTAAAGAAGGTAGAATGTCTACCGAGTGAAGTTTAGTATTAACCGAGTAACAACCGAGTTATAATAGATCGCATTGGATGAATAAAAGCATTATTTAATGAAGGATGCTGATGAACTGGAGATGAATAAATGATTGGTATGTCATGCAAGAGGTTTGTTAAGAATCTACGGTAATGGAATATCAAGAGGAAGATCTACAACACAAATTCAACCACATTAACCTAGCACAAGTTCCAAGGAAGCAATGCAAGTTCCAAGGAAAGGTAAAACATTTTTCTGATCGAAGCATACATTGAACCTAGTCAAGTTTGATGATCTGATGGCTAAGATTGATCATGGGAAATGTGATCAAGGAGATTAAGCAGTTAGAAATTGTTGATAATTGTTGATGAACAATGCATGTAGGCAAATGTATGCACAATGATGCTACAATAATGTTTATCGAGCACAGAAGCTTGAAGATCTGATTGAGGAACAGATTGAGAAGCCCAACAAGCCCAACAAGGGACAAGATAAGTCTTATGACAAGATTGTTTTGAGCAAATATAATTTGCTTTAGCATTTCAAATGTGAAGTTGCAGATATATTTTATTACTATTATTCATCTTGTAAGTGATAGAAAATATCTTAACCAAGTGGACCTAACAGTCTTATTTGTAAATCCTCTAGCAAAGTAACATAATAGTTGAGTGTTTGAAATCCTTTGACAAGGTCACTTCTAACAAAGTGCAAGATTCTAAAAGATCTGAGGGAAATCCCTTAACCGGGTCACATCTAACAATGTGTTTGTAATCTTTAATAGGATTTTCTTTTAACCGAGCATACTTTAGAAGGGTATATTTCTTAGTGGGTTTGAAATCCCATAGTTGTTTTTCCCTATTTGGGTTTCCACGTTAAATTTGGTGTTATATGTGTTGTGATGTTATCTATTCATGAGTTTGAATGTTTAATAGTTTTGGATATATATTCTAAAGTATAAGCTACCGAGGTTGAATCTGTTGAATATATTGGAGATTAATTTTGTATGATTCACCCTCCCCCCTCTCTCATCTTATTAACTATTGGCATCAAAGCTTTACAATTGGTATCAGAGCTTTGGACTCTGGAAGAAAATTTTAAAGGTACTTGAGGCAAAGATCCGAAGATGTATAAAAGGGATGCACCAAAGTTGAACAAGTCAAGTTTCTCCACATGGTAGAAAATGATGAACCTGCACTTATCAGGAATTGGAGAAAATGCAACATATTATTTGGAGAATGATTACATTGCATAGAGAACCTACCCAATGATAATGGAAGAGATAAGGGAAAAGCAAGAACATATTCAAGCTATGATTGAAATAACATCAGCATTGACCGACTCAGAGTTTAATGATCTAGAAGGCTACAATGATGTAAAGGCGAAGTGGTCTAAGCTCATATCTATGTATGGTGGTGATGAACATGTTCAAAGAGAAAATGTAGATAGTCTAAGAGGACAACTTGAATCCATGAGAATGAATGAAGGTGAGAACATAACACAATACAGTACAAGGTTAAATGAAATTGTCAATCAAATTAAAGGAGCAGGAGGAACTATTGAAGGAAAGGATGAAACAAGTAAGTTTTTAAGAACCCTTCTACCTTCTTATGCCATTCGAGTCTCTGAAATCAATGAATTAAGGTCTGTACCAAACATGCCAGTCTCTTTGGATGCCACTATCGGTAAGCTACATGCCTTTGAGTTAAGTAATTTTGATAATAGTGGGTCTTCGATAAATAAAGTTGAATCTACATTCAGTTCTTTTCATCTTGGTGAATCTAATGACTATAATGATAGAATGAATAAGTATTTTGAAGGAAATCATAGTGGAGCAAGTGAGAGATTTCATAAAAACATGGAAGAAGTACACAACTATTTGAGGAAATCAAAAAGCAAGAAGAGTTTGAAGCACTATTGGCCAGAAGGTTACTGAGAGGCAAAGGTAAGTATAAAGGAATGCTACCTTTGAAATGTTTCAATTGTGATAAAATAGGACAAACAGACAAAAACACAATCACTATAGAGGACACCGAGACTTTAGAAGGAGAGATAGAAAGACATGCCTAGTAGCTGATGAGGAATCCAATGATGATAAATCTGATGAAACTGAAACAGAGGAATTTTTTATGTGGCTATTAAAGATGGATTAGACGAAGGAAGGTATGAAGAAAAAGCCCTAATATCTCACATAAATAATAATGATTCTTGGATCATAGATAGTGGATGCTCTCATCACATGAGAGGTGATAAACACAAGTTTGTTAAATTAGAAGATTATGTTGGAGGTTATGTAAGATTTGGTAATGATGCACCATGTCCGGTCAAAGGTAAAGGTTCTATCACACTTCTTGACAATGCTAAATGTAATGATGTATACTAGGTTGAAGGTTTGAAATACAATTTGTTGAGTGTAGCACAGCTAAACAATACAGGGTACCGAATAGAATTTCAGAAGGGAATTGTCAAAGTTCATGACAAGCATGGAAAGCTAGCTACTACCAGGACTCGAACAAGAGGTAATACATTTCATCTTGGCTCAACTCGGAACAAATGTCTAGATGCAAAAATAGAAGATACCTGGTTATGGCATAAAAGGTTTTGTCTTGTAAATTTTGATAATCTGATCAAAATAAGTAAGAAGCACCGAGTAAGAGGTCTACCGAGCTCGGAAAAACCTGAGAATGCTATGTGTTGAGGATGCCAGATGGGTAAGATGACAAGATCAAGCTTTACAAGTACATCCTACACTTCTAAAGGAATTTTAGATCTTGTACACATTGATCTTTGTGGTCCCATGAAAGTTCAAAGTTATTATGGTGATAAATATTTCATATTATTTGTGGATGATTACTCAACGAAGATGTCAGTTATGTTTTTAAAAGAAAAATTAGAAGCTTTTCAAATGTTTAAATGGTACAAGGCAAGAGTTTAAAATGAAACAAGAAGACAACTGAAATGCTTAGATCTGATAAAGGAGGAGAGTTCACTTCTAATGAATTTAACTTATTCTGCAGTGATCATGGTATAAAAAGGCAAGTATCTTCACCGAGAACTCCACAACAAAATGGGATAGCTGAGAGAAGAAATAGATCTATTGTAGATTGTGCTAGAACCTTGATGATTGAAAAGAGGGTACCTCAAACATTTTGGAGAGAAGCAATAAGCACTGCAATTTACACCCTGAACCAAGTACAACTGAAGAAAGGAACTATGAAGACACTATATGAAATCTGGTATGACAAGAAACCTAATGTAAGTTATTTTAAAATCTTTGGAAGTAGATGCTATGTTCACAAAGATGACAAAAATGGAAAGTTTGATCACAAAAGTGAGGAAGGAACATTTCTTGGTTATTCTTCTAGAAGTAAAGCATTTAAATGTCTGATCAAATCATCTAACAAAATAGTGGAAAGTGCAAATGTGAAAATTGATGAATTTGCAGAAATAAATGATGAAGGAAATTCCAAAGAACCAGAGAATTATGAAGAGTTTGTTTATGTTCAACCGAGAAGTCCTACCGAGAAAGTTGTTGAAGAAAATGAAGATGATATCCATTACTAAGTGATGAAGAAGATCATATAGAGCCTACCGAGCCTATATTAGCCAAATAGGTTAGAAGAAATACTGCATCAAGTTAGATTATAGGAGATAAGGATGATCCAGTGATGACAAGGAACAAAATAAGACAGAACACATGTCTGATATCTGAATTTGAACTGAGAATAGTAAAAGTGGCATTTAACAATGAAGATTGGGTAAATGCTATGATAGAAGAGATTGATCAAATCAAGAAGAATGAAACACGGACATTGGTCCCAAGACCGAAGGACAAAAATGTAATCTGTACAAAGTGGATTTTCAGAAACAAGTTAAATGAAAAAGGTGAGGTCATTTGGAACAAAGCAAGACTAGTTTGCAAAGGTTATGCTCAAGAAGAAGGAATAGATTATGGTGAGACTTTTGCATCTGTGGCTAGACTTGAGGGAGTAAGAACATTGTTGGCATATGCTTCTTTCAAAAATTTCAAGGTATATCAAATGGATGTTAAATCTACATTTTTGAATGGTATACTAGAAGAAGAAGTTTATATTGAACAACCTAAAGGATTTGTTAAAGACAAGAATAAAGATTAGGTATGTAAATTGAACAAAGCTTTATATGGTCTGAAACAAGCACCTAGAGAATGGTATGAGAGACTGCACTCTCACTTAATAAAGATTGGTTTTATAACAACAAGTGAAAACAACAATATGTACATGAAGAATGATGAGGACTATGGAATACTGATCTCAGCCATATTTGTTGATGATATTATTTTTTTGTGGAAATGATTCTCTATGCAAGAACTTTGGAAATGAAATGTGCAAAGAATTTGAGATGTCATTAATTGGTGAGATAAGGTATTTTATAGGTTTACAAATACTACAAATGAAAGATGATATTTCCATTACTCAATCCAGGTACATAAAGGAAATCTTGAAGAAATTTGGAATGGAGGTTTCTAAAACTGTAAGCACTCCTATGACTACTAACTATAAACTATCAAAGAATGATGAATCTGCATCTATTGATGAGACACTTTACTGATCCATGATTGGAAAGTTGCAATATGTTGTTCACAATAGGCCGGATATAGCACATGCAGTAGGAATAGTCGCAAGATTTTTTGCAGATCCCAAAGAAACCCATATGACAACAATCAAGAGAATTTTCAAATACCTGAGAGGCACTAAAGATTATGGCTTAGTATATGAAAAGAGGAATGATTTTGATTTAAAAGTTTATACTGATGCTGATTGGGAAGGAAACATTGATGATAGGAAAATCACAAGTGGTAGAGATTTCTTCTTGGGAGAAAGACTAGTAACTTAGCTTAGCAAGAAACAAGGATGCATTTCACAGTCAACAACTGAAGCTGAATATGTCGCTGCAGCATTGAATTGTACCAATATTGCATGGATCAAGAAACCATTAGAAGGTATAAATGAAAATGTTACCGAGCCAGTAACTATATTCTGTGATAATACTAGTGCCATTAACATTTCAAAGAATTTGGTAATGCACTCTAAGACAAAGCATATCTCTATAAAGTATCATTATTTCAGAGAAGAAGTTCAAGAGAAGAAAGTTGTGCTAGAATATATCAGCTCAAAGGAGCAAATAGCAGACATCTTCACCAAGCCATTGCCAAGGGACACTTTTGAGTATCTTAGAAGCAAGTTAGGGGTCCTACCCCTATCTTCTACTCACTGACAGAGTTTGGTCGAAGCATCAATTTGATGACTCTATAGAATATTATTTGTGGATTGATGCTAAATTACACACTTAAGGAGGTCCTGATCCGCCTATAGGAGATCAGCCTAGTGCCGAGGAGGAGGAGGACGAGGATGACGATGAGGAGGAGAGAGATGATGATGAGGAGAATGAGGATGCAGATGAGGATGAGGATGACGGGGAGGATGAGGATAGAGAGGAGGAGGAGGATATAGATGAGGATGAAGATGACGAGGAGGATGAGGATAGAGATGATGAGGAGGAGTCAGATGCAGCTCCTCACCATTCAGGGGATGATACCGTAGCCTTAGATCCTCCCGTTATTCCCCAAGAGGGGGAACACGAGGCGCTACGAAGACCTGCACCTATCGTGCACAGATCGTCCGAGCGTGGGGAGCCTAGTAGTTCCTAGTCACAGATGCTACCATATCACGATGCCTACTGGCGTGAGGGAGATCCAGGTATAGTAGGTTTATATTGATTGATTGATGTTTTGATGATATAAAATGGTACTAACACAAAATCTATTCTACTGCTATAGCTAATGTGCAGGAGTGGTGCTCCTTGATCCAGCAAGCAGTGACAGATATCTCTACGACAGCGCAGATCCCTAGTTCCTCACAGGTTGCTTATAGACCTCAAGGGAACGTGGGTCGGCATGATGATTTGTTTTCCCCATTTCTAGTACAGGTGGAGATATGGAGGGAGAGAGAGCGGGCTCTATCAGAGGACCTTCAGCGAGCATAGCGTGATCTAGCAGTAGCTCAGGCCGAGGCTACCTCGTATCGTGCTATCCTTATGGATAGGGATCGTAGGAGTTCCTCTCGGAGCCATTCACGATCTATATCACAGTATACCCCCATGGGTCCACCTACACGGCCGGATCAAGAGGGAGCATCTAGTCGTCACTCTCCAGCCACCAGCCCTAGGGATAGGAGATGATTTTATGATGTAGGGTAGGTCACATTTTGGATGTGTAGTGACCTACCTTTGTATAGTGATCCACATATATATATATATATATATATATATATATATATATATATATATATATATATATATATATATATATATATATATATATATATACATGCTTCTTTGTTTCAAACGTGTTATCTTTAATGCCTAAACAATGTGTATTGTGATTAAAGTTAATACATTTGGTAGATGTACATGTATGTTCTGAATTTAATTTCCATGTGATTGATTTCTCAATGCACCATGATTAAATTGATACATGTGTAACTTAATTAAAATTTTTAATCAAGTACTATATTGATGATAAGGAAGAAAGTATGTATTAATCCTACGAATCATATAACCAATGTGATTTAATTTGAATTTAAACACAACATGACATGATTCAACTTAACACATAAAAACATTGTATAATATGTCAACATAATGAAAATGTAAATCTTTTGTAATTTACATAAATGAATTCAAGACAAACCATAAAGTAAAGAAACATGCTTGTCAGGAACGAAGAAATATAGATTAAACAAAACATCATTTAATTCTACTTGCTCTAACAAAGATATGTTAGCATATTATCCAATTTTGAAGAAATGAGAAAGGAAATAGATAAATGATAAGGAATGAGGAATTAAGCATAGTATCTACGCAAGTGCATAGCGTTTATAGGGTCTTTAAGAGGCATACCATCTACATCCGCTATTTTGTAAGCACCTGATCCATAATCTTCAATAACGATATACGGTCCAAGCCAATTAGGACTGAATTTTCCCTTTTCTTCAGGTAAGGCATTCACATTGCGCTGATTCTCATAGAGCACTAACTCACCCACTGAGAAGGAATGTTGAATAACCTTATCATTATAGTTTCATTGTAGAGTTTTGTGATACGCTTGAATATGCTCGAGAGCATTTATACGTTGTTCATCAAGCATCTCAAGCTGTTGAAGTCTTTGTTCTCTATAGGAGTCATCATCTATTATACCTTTGAGAGAAACTCTAAGTGATGGAATCTCTAATTCTAAAGGCATAATAACATCAGCACCATAAACAAGATTATAAGGAGTAGTTCCCGTGGCAATTCGTACACTCATTCGGTAGGCCCAAAGAGCATAGATTAGCTGAGTACTCCAATCCTTACCATGCTTAATCACGGTTTTGCGAAGAATTTGTTCGATTATTTTATTGGATGATTCGGCTTGACCATTTGATTGAGGATAGTATGGTGTAGAAAATCGATGTTTGATATGATATTTCTTGAGGAATTGCTTCATGTCTTTATTCTTAAATGATGTCCCATTATAAGAGATTATAGTGGAAGGTATCCCAAATCGAGAAATAATGTTTTCTAGAAGAAATCGACAAATCACTTCAGCTGTAGTGGAGCGAAGAGGAACTGCTTCTACCCACTTTGTAAAGTAATCTGTTGCGGTTATAATGAAAATGTGTCCTTGAGATGAAGGAGGAGAGATTTTACCAATGAGATCCAACCCCCATGCAGAGAAAGGCCAAGAAGCTACCTGAGAATGGAGTTCTTGGGCAGGAGCATGAATCAAATTATTGTGTTGTTGACATTGATGACATTTCTTAACAAATGAAAAAGAATCCTGATGCATAGTTTGCCAATAATATCCCATTCGAAGTAATCTTTGAACCAAGGATTTACCTCCAAAATGCCCCCCACAGGCACTTGAATGCGCCTCTTCAAGAGCAATAGGGATTTCTGATTTGTTAAGACAGTGAAGGAGAAGACCGTTATAACCCCTTCGGTAAAGAACATTAGAAAGAATGATATACCTAGCAGACAACTTGCGAACTCTAGCCCTGGTGTTCCTATTAGCGGAATCAGGAAAGGTACCATCAGTCAAGTATCTTACGATATGCGAGTACCATTCATCTGAGTCTATGAAGTCGCAACATGTCACCAGGCTGGAATCATCTACAATAGCTGGAGAAGTAAGGTTGTGAATAACAAATTTAAGATCAACCATGGGGTCCTCTAAAGATATAAGAGAAGCCACAAATGCCATTGCATCTGCATGTCGATTATCTTTTCGAGGAACAGGTTCTATGGTGTAAGAATCAAATTTTTGTAACAAAGAGATAGCAAGGTCTTTATATTGTGATAACTTGTCTTGTTTCGCTTGATACAGTCCTGTTACTTGTCTTATAATCAGTTGAGAATCTCCAAAAATATGTATGTGTTTTATATTTAAAGCTAAGGCTGCCTTTATTCCTGGTATAAGAGCCTCATACTCAGCAATGTTATTGGTACATAGGAAATTGAGACGGTAAGATAAGGGAATGGACTTCTTTGTAGGAGAAATTAGAACAACACCTGCCCCCGATCCCATACGACACTTAGAGCCATCAAAGTATAACTCCCAAGTTTCATCTTTTTCTGTACAAAGGATGAAATCGTCAGGAAAAGACTCAGGGTTAGGGAAGGAGAAAGGTGAAGGGGCCTCAACTAAGTGATCGGTTAACATCATAACCCACTTAGCTAGGCGTCCTGATAAATCAGTTTTAGAGAAAAGATGCTTCAACAGATCAAACTTTACCATGACATGGACTTCTGAATTTAAGAGATAATGTCTCAATTTCTGAGTCGCAAACACCAAGGCCAAGCATTGTCTTTCTATTGCAGAATATCGGGTCTCATAATCCAGTAAGGTACGACTTATATAATAAACCGGACACTCCTTACCATCTTTATCATGTTGTCCCAATAATGTTGCATGAGCATGAGAGGACGTAGCCATATAAAGAAGGAAAGGTTTAGAAGGTTCAACCGGTCGAAGGATAGGAGGATTAGCCAAATACATTTTTAAATCTTCAAATGCTTGCTGACAATCCTCATTCCATTGAAAAGTGATATTCTTTTTGAGAAGTTGAGTGAAAGGAAAAGTACGATCCGCAAGTTGAGATACAAACCTACGAATAGCTTGAATTTTTCCTTGTAAGCTTTTGAGTTGAGACACATTTCTAGGAGGTGGCATGTTGACAATAGCATCTATTTTCTTAGTATCCACCTCAATCCCATGATGCGAAACTATGAATCCTAATAGTTTTCCACTATCCACACCAAAAACACATTTTCGGGGATTCAAGCGCATGTGATATTTACGAATCCTTTCAAAGATTTGACGAAGGATCTTAATATGATCTATGCGAACAATGGATTTGGCTAAAACATCATCAACATAGTCTTCTAGAGTCTTATGCATGTAATCATTAAAGATAAGGGTCATCGCTCGTTGATAAGTTGCACCGGCGTTTTTAAGTCCAAAACGCATCATTATCCAACAAAACGTACCCCAAGGAGTGGTGAAAGCAGTTTTGAATTGATCTTGAGGGTTAATGAAAATTTGATTGTATCCTGAAAAACCATCCATGAAGGATAATAAGGCATGTCCTACCGTAGCATCAACTATCATGTCAATGTTCGGAAGAGGGAAATCATATTTTAAAGAAGCCTTATTTAAATCCCAGAAATCGGTACACATTCTTATTTTATTATCTGGTTTAGCCACAGCAACAATATTTGAAATCCATGGGGAATAATCAATAGGGCAGATAAATCCAGCCTCCAATAACTTTTCAATCTCAGCCTTAACAAGCAAAGCCACCTTAGGATTCATTTTTTGAATCTTTTGTTTCACGGGCTTAGCATCAAGGACTAAAACAATATTATGAGTAACAATCTTAGGATCTATACCAGGCATGTCAGAGTATGTCCAAGCAAAAATCTCAGGGAATTCATGCAATAAATTTTCATATTGTTTTTGTTCCTCTTCATCCAAACATTTCCCAATTTTAATAACTTTAGTGGTGTCACTTATGAGAAGATTACTTTGTTGAGGAGTATCCTTTAGCTGAGGGAATTCTTTCACAATCTCATCGTTATCCATCTCTTTTTCAAAATAGGCTTCAGTGTTCAAACAATAAGGGAGTCCCCTATTGTGATGATAACGAGGAAGAGTATCATATTCTCCTAAAAATTCAGCTAAAGCATCATCGGTAGGGAAAACATCAAAAGCACAAGCACATGAAGGATCCTCATCAATGTACTCGGGGTGTTGCATTGATAGAGAGGTAGAAATAGCATTAACACTAATACAGGGTCTTCTAGAAGCTTTAGTGCACTTACAGGGATTATAGCCAAGTCCAAAGGCATGGTTGTGAAGATTATTCTCTAGAGGAACCTTTATTCCTTGTTCGTGCGTGCCAAAACCATTTCCATGATACCCATGCTTAGCAAAAATGCGAAAACCACGACCATAACGATCAGCCATTTCAGACAGAGAAGGCAGTTTTTCATAAGACAAAGAATCAAACTCTTCAGAATTGGAGGTGCGGGGAGAAGAAGTTTGAGAAGCGGCCACAAAGTTATTACTCATAGGTTCAGGTAATGTTGATTGCTTTTTAGCTTCTTCCTTCTTTTCAACTTTAAGCTCTCTAGAAGGAACCTTATATTCACCTACAAAGGTAGGATTAAAATCAAGGGATCCCCAATCATCGTCTATGAGAACCTTCTCAGGATCAAAATCCTTCTTATGTGTAGTTTCAAGTCGAGAAGAGTCTTCTTCAGGAGCTCCAGACTCATCCAAAGAATTTTGATCATCAGAGAGTGAGGATTCACCGATAGGTATCTTGTTTAAAGAGTCACCACTAGACGAGGGCGGCCTAGAGGCACCCCCTTTGGAAGTAGATGTTTGCAAACAAGCTTGAAAATTGGTATCACCTATCAAGATATATGTCTTATTGTTGTAGATAAACTTAACTTGTCTGTGCAATGTAGAGGGGACAGCTTGCATACTGTGAATCCAAGGTCTCCCTAATAACAAGTTGTATGTTAGATTTCCCGACATAACATGGATAGGAGTAGGCAAAGTAACAGGCCCCATTGTGATGGGTAAGGTGATAGTACCTAATGAAGTTTTAGCCACATTATCAAAGCCTCGAATAGGATGAGAGTCCAGCTCAATTAGAGATGTATCCACATTCATCTTATGCAAAAGATTAATGCTACACACAATAAGACTAGAGCCATTATCTACTAGTGTTCGTCTTATAGCAGTGTCTTTCATGATAACCACAATCATCAAGGGATCATATTGATGTTGGATTTCACTAGTAGGCAACTCATCTTGGGTAAACACAATTTGAGCTTTAGGATTCATCACAGCGTTAACCAAAGATGCTATATTACTAGACGTATTCGGTGGAGGAACATTCAAATCTTTCAAGGCATCTTGTAACATTCCATGATGAGCGGAAGAAGTTTGAATCAAATCCCAAAGGGATATCTTAGCAGGGGTAGCTTTAAGTTGTTCTATGAGATCATATTCCTTGCCAAGAACTTGTGAAATATGCAGAGCTTGCAGAAGAATTGGTTGAGGATTCGGAAGAGAAACTAGAATAACAGGAGGAGGACTAGGCTACCTATTATTTCTGGTATGATAAGTATGGGCAACCGCATGATAACTCTCTCTAGTTATTTGCTTGGCATAACTATAAGGACTTATAGGTTTTCTTCCTTGCACAGTGATGATTGGTTTATTCAGAGTACGAAAAGAATCATGATCATACCCTCCTTGGACAGTAAGGAGAGGTGATTTAGGACCTTGAAAGGTGGGAGAAGGATAAGCACCTTGGACTTCAAAGAGAGGCTTTTTATGCTCATTCAAGTTTATCATGTTAACCAATTTAGAAGTTTTGTTTTTGTTTAGAGATTTTGATAAAGCCACAAAGTCATCAAGAGCATCATCCAACAAAGCATGATCATATCTATTAAAAGGTTTATCTTTTGATTCAAAACGAGACATCTCCTCATAGAAGGGATTGTTGAAAACAACCATGTTACTAGATTTAGTGGAAGAGTTGATAGGTTTGGCATCTCTAGGGTTCAAAAACTCATCTAAAGCTTCATCTAATTCATCTTGACTATACTCATAATAATCATCATAAGCATGAACATTTTGGAAATAAAAGTCTGACATTTTGAAATAAAAATTGCATGAAATTTAAACACACAATGCAAAGAAACACACTCTTTTTTTTTTTTTTTTTTTCTTTAATAAAAATGAAATGAAAACACACTAGATCTAGATCTAGATCTAACAAATGCAATGCAAGAAGAAACAATGATAGATTCACGTCGGGTTCACCAAAATGTTTGGGGGAAAAAGCGAGACTAGGTTATCATGCCCTAATCCTACCTTTTGTCACACATTACGGAATACGAAAGAGCCTAGAGGTATCACACAATTGGCTACTTCTTTTTGTGAAAGAGAGAGCCACGGGCTACCTATTAGGGTTTCTATTCCTTTGTTGTAATTGAAAGGTAAGATTAAGCAAGTTCAATTCCTAACCCTAGAATGCAAGTATGAACTAATAACAAGATTGCAGAATTGAACTCAAACAAGGGAAAGCTGTAAGTACAAGGATAAGACAAGAATACAAATGTGTACCTAGAGTCAAAATCTGAGTGGAAATGTTTGGGACAGGGGCGCGGGTGCCACTGTCCTGATTCTGCACCTGAAACTGCACCTAAAACCACTATTTTTGCACTTTGGAAACTGTCCAAAATGTTGTCTGTCAGGAGGACCAGGGCACCCAGTGCCTCTGTCCTAGGGACCAGGGCACCCAGTGCCCCTATCCTAGCAAGACCAGGGCGCCCCACGCCCCTATCCTGGTATCTTGCTCTGCAATTTGATGTGGGGTGCTGTCTCGACCTGCTTTTTCTGGATCTACAACTTGTGGCATCGTCAGGGTCTCGAAACCTGCACTTATATCTGAAAAAGGTGTTTGGGCGGCTATATAGGGTTTTGCCTTAGTCAAACCCCCGCTTCGGTGATTTCCACCTCCACGAATAGCCAAGTTGTATTGTAAAAGTAATGTGTGTGCAGACCTTGTGTGTGTGCAAGATCTAAAATGCAAGTAAGCAAACTAGAGCAACCTAGAAAGTAAACCCTAATTGCTTGTTAATGATAATGTGAATGCTCTAAATCAAGATGCCAAGTGATCTAAAGCATGTATAAATGAGATATTGAAGCTTATGCAAAGACATGAAAACAACATGAAATCATACCTAACCCTCAAGGGAGGAGTACAAGCCAATCTTCAGTCGGTGATCTCCTATTGTTCTTCAATGTCTTCCAAGCCCTAAATGGATGAATGGATTGGATAAATGCTTGATAGAGGGATGTTGAATGTTGTTGAAGTCTTCCAAGATCTGCTCTTTTGCTGCATATGAGGTTCCTGAAAACAAAATTTCGATCTCTTCAAATGAAGAAAGAGAGCTCTTATGTATGAAACCCTAGGTCTTAATTCCAACTTTTGGCCGACCTAGAGATTGAATATCCCGCCAATTTCTTGGGGTTAAGCTTTATTTTATGATTGGATCATGCCCCTAAAATTTCGAGAAAAATGTCCGGGACCGTGTGCACTCCGGGCGCCATGGTCCCGACAACTTTTCACCAAATTTTCAGGGCCGTCAGATATGATGATTTTAGAGAGAATCCCGAAGTTATAGGTGATTTCGAGATGTTTTGACCACCGAAACCAAGCCCCCAAGCTCAGAATAGGGCCTAATTAGGGTTTTTGATTAAGTAGTGTATTGGAAGAATAAAATGAAAGGGGCATGCTTTAATGAAAGGGCCCAACTTTATGATGTGGAAAATGATGAAATAGAACCTTTAGACCTAATTAATTTGATTAATTAAGTGCTAAAGGGGAAATGCAATGCAAAATGCAACTACGCCAAGGCGGGTGCTAAACTAGGTGTTAAATTGTACTGCTTTAGCAAGTGCGTACAATTTATGACATTACATTTAGCCCCCACTTTAGCGGTCATATGAGTACTACATGCATATGCAAGCTAAAGTATAGAAAGTAAACATCATTTGAAAAAGGATATATCCATAAGTTGTCGGACGAAGCCCCCAGCGGTATCTGCAGTACACAGTTAGGAACCGCACCCTACAAAACACACGTTAGATCACAAAATCACCTAATGCTTACTAAGGAAGGTTGCAGGTACACGGCTATAATTGAAGATCTGGAATCCTTGTGCAGAGACGAACAGATCCACCTTCGTTTCACGGATTTTTCGGAGGACCGTGTGCACGCCGGGCGCCATCGTCCTGTCAACTTTCGCTCAAATTTGCAGAACAACACGGTCTCGACATTTTACTGCTAATTCCAGGTCCGCAGCTTCATATCATAACCCTATCTCTGTTTATAAGCGAATATTTCCCACTTTACATGAATTCCTAGTTCAATCATTCTTTCCACATTTCTTTACAAAAGAGGGTATCCTTGATGTCTTAACCCTTGAAACTCATTTAGAATCCAATCTTGCATTGTGTGGGATTGGATCTTGTGGGTTTCAACCCCTCTTTTGAATGTAAAGTCTCTCCTAAGTGAAAACCATCAACCCTAGTGACTCTCCCTTCTCTCTCCTTGGAGTTGGGGAGGGGAGAACGGCTAGGGTTCAATTTTTCCGCTTTACATTTTGGTGAACCCGACGTGAATAGGTGATTTCGAGATGTTCTGACCCCCGAAATCAAGCCCCCAAGCTCAGAATAGGGCCTAATTAGGGTTTTTGATTAAGTAGTGTATTGGAAGAATAAAATGAAAGGGGCACGCTTTAATGAAAGGGCCTGACTTTATGATGTGGAAAATGATGAAATAGAACCTTTAGACCTAATTAATTTGATTAATTAAGTGCTAAAGGGGAAATGCAATGCAAAATGCAACTGCGCCAAGGCGGGTGCTAAACTAGGTGTTAAATTGTACTGCTTTAGCAAGTGCGTACAATTTATGACGTTACATCCCATTCATATCTCTTCAAGATACTTGAAAATTTCTTGACAAATTTAGCTTTGCCTTGAAAATTTTTGATATCTTTCTTGCATGACTCATAGTGAGGGAACCTTACTACTGACAGTCATGGTTCTCTCTCGTGATCTTCCCTTTTACTTTGTCAATCGAAGTCGTAAGATCCTTAGTCCACTGGGGGCTTGGTGTATCTTGCCTCCTTGACGTGGTGAAAGTTTTTCAATGTTGTTTCCTTGTACTTTACCGGAAGTATGATCGTACGCTTATACTCCCGCTAAAGTGGGCACTAAATGTAGCGTCCCAAAATTGTGACACTTGCAATTTCGACTGCATTTGGGTCTTCACGATGGCGATGCAACACGGAACCTGAATGGAGACCCCGAAACTTGTTCATGACATCAAAAACTGCATTTTTCAGCACCTTGGCCTGATCCTCCTTGCACCCTGCTGTCCCTGGATGTGGGACAATGGCACCCAGTGCCCTAGTCCCCCAGGACCATGGCACCTAGCGCCCTGGTCCCTGGCCCTATTTTTGGGCCCGGTCTCTTTTGGGTCTCGAGTCTTTATGTTTTCAATTTGGAAAATAGTACTTCCTGGTTGGCCCAACGTCGGAAAAATCAGTCTTTTAACCCTAATTGGCAAGTATATACACTACTTTTCCTCTCCTATAAAGGAGGAAGGAAAACATATGTGAGCAACGCGCGAAAGCAATATTCAAGCATTCAAACATTCAAGCATTCAAGCATTCCTTCAAGCAATTGATCATTCTAAGTCTCCATTCAAGGCTAAGTGTTGCATTCAAGACAAGGATTCAACCATTGAAGAGGAGATCACATACAACACATTACATACAACAACATTACACCTTCGCATGTAAGAATACAAACATTCTTACAACAAGGTACCAGTACTTGTTTACATTACAAACATTTACATTTACAGCATTCTCATTTCTTGGTTGGCAAACCCCTCATCCCTAAACCCCCCAATCGTCCTCTCTTTTTTGTGTGTAGGTTGCAGGTACGCAGCTGTAATTGAAGATCTGGAATCCTTGTGCAGAGATGAACAGATCCACCTTCATTTTGCGGATTTTTTGGAGGACCGTGTGCACGTCGGGCGCCATCGTCCCGTTAACTTTTGTTCAAATTTGCAAAACAGCACCATCTTGACATTTTACTGCTAATTCTAGGTCCGCAGCTTCATCCCATATCCCTATCTCTATTTATAAACGAATCTTTCCGACTTTACATGCATTCCTAGTTCAATCATTCTATCTACATTCTTTACAAAAGAGGGTATCCTTGATGTCCTAACCCTTGAAACTCATTTAGAATCCAATCTTGCATTGCGTGGGATTGGATCTTGTGGGTTTCAACCCCTCTTTTGAATGTAAAGTCTCTCCTAAGTGAAAACCATCAACCCTAGTGACTCTCCCTTCTCTCTCCTTGGAGTTGGGGAGGGAAGAACGACTAGGGTTCAATTTTTCTGCTTTACATTTTGGTGAACCCGACGTGAACATCCTCATTCTGATTATTCATGGTTAGATCTGAAAATTTTGCTTCCTTAATTACATTTCCATGTTTGATCTTTTGCAAATTTTAGAGGCTAATTGCGTAAAAACCCTAAAATTTTCTTTTTAGTAATTAAACTTGTGAAATGTTTAATTGTTAATGCTTGTTTCAGATCTACCCTTCTATTTCAAATTACCAATTCATATTTGTGCTTTAATTTTGAAAATTAAGTGGTTAAGTGTCAAAACCCTAATTTTTAAAACCTTCTTGATTCAACCTTTGACTGATAATTTCACTAATCAAAACACTTCCAAATCGGCTGTAACTTTGGATTCCGCAATAAAATCACAATATCTTTCATCCCTGAAAATTTGGAAAAAAGTTGCAAGGACCGTGTGCACCCCGAGCGCCATCATCCCCGACATTTTTTTCAAAATTTCGGGAGCTAGATCTTACTGTATTTTTCTGCTAAAATCTACAATTTTGGCTGATTTTATCAATTTTAACACCTTCAAAATTACAGTCAAAATTGGTATAGCAATTGCTTGGATTGAGGCTTATAATCATTCAAAAATTGTTGAAATTGAAATTCATATCAAAATTGTGTTCCTTACTGTCCTAAATCTGAAAAGTGTGTTAGCATTCATTTGAAATTTCAGTGTTTTATTCAAATCTTTACAATTCATGACTTTTGAAATTAAGTGTTTAATTGCAACATCTTTGATTTCCACTTTCAAATTCGAATTTTGCATGAAATCGAGTCAACTTTTAAATTTCAAAACTTGCATTGCTTTTGGCATTCCCTCTAAAATCATAAAATTCAAAATTTCAGTTTCCCTCTCTTTTTCAAAATTCAAATTTTACATTTTTCAACAATCTTGGTAGGGTTCAATTTTGAGATTGCAACTTTAATTTGGCCTATCTACAAATCGTAAAATCACTCAATTTTTTCAGATTAGCTTTAAAATCATCATTACTTTCATCCTTGAAAATTTCAAAAAAAGTTGCGAGGACCGTGTGCACTCCGAGCGCCATGGTCTCGGACATTTTTTCCGAAATTTCGGGAGATTGTCTTGATTGCATTTAACAGCTTAAATCTAGGAGATTGGCTGATTTTATTGAAATTTGCTACCTCTAAAATTCAAAATCTTCTCTCTCTCTTTAGTGCATGAGTTTTACAACAATAAGCCCTACATACACTATTCCCGTTAGACGAAGCCTTAGAATTAAGTCTTTCCAAGGTGTAATTACCGAGGAGATGGAACCTAATTTGAATGGCCTTTTTAACGAGGACATGGGTAATTCCTCTAATCCTCTTAATGATGAAGAAGCTCTCCATGAGGTTTCTGTAGAACAACTTTCGAAATTGAATAACCAATTTGATGATTTTCGACAATGGATGTCTCAAGAATACCCTGATAGCGAAGCTCTTTCATTAATTGAGGGTCTAAAATGTATGCTTCAAAGTGATAAGAATGGAATTGATATTTTACATGGTATTGCACACATTGTGGATTCGAATGTGATGCCTATGAAGAGTTGTGCCGAAACTTTGGGTTATACACAACCTCCTACTCAAGTCAATCATTCTATTCCTTTGACAACTCCTATTGCTAGTATACCTACTTTTACATCAAACATAATGACTACTTCAACATAAGACATTCCTCCTATGATCACCAGTCATGGGGGCAATCCCTCTTCTTCAATCAACCCTCTTCCTTCATTTAATCCGACTTCTTCATTCATTCCTTCAATAAGTGTCCCTATTATATCTCCACAAATGAACATGACGCAAGGGGGCAATTTGTTTAATCATTCCATTCCTCCTTGTAGTGTTCCTCCTGTCCAATCATCTCCTATGACTAACTATCATAGTGTCCCACCACCTTACTCTCTACCTTCTTTCAATAACATAACACCTCCATCACAATCTAACATGTCCTCTTCGACTGAAGCGACCATTAACAATCTTGAACAAACTGTCTCTTCTTTACAGCAACAAATTGCCTCTATGAATCAATCTAAGTTTAGTGTGCCCACATTTGATGTTGCAAGCCCACTTTCTCTTGACATTGTTCGAGCTATTCCCCCTAAAAATGTTGAAATCCCACATTTGGAGCTTTATAATGGTAAGGGTGATCCTCTAACACATGTTAAGACCTTTCAAACAATATGTACCGATTTTGCTTATGACCAAAGGTTGCTTGCAAAATTGTTCACTAGAACATTAAGAGATAAAGCCCTACAATGGTATTGCTCGTTGCCTTCCTATTCTATTTCTTCTTTCGAACAACTTGCAAATTCTTTCATTCAACAATTTCAAAACAATATAAGTCCTAAAGTTACTTTGATTGATTTAATGCATTGTAAACAAGGTGTTAAAGAAAAAGTGACTGATTTCATTGGTAGATATAAGCATTTGTATGCTCAAATTTCCTTTCCAATGCCTGACAATGATATTCAAAGAATCTTTATTTCTAATTTAGAAAAAGACATTAGAGAGAAACTCCTATTTTCTGAGTTTACTTCTTTCCAACAGTTGTGCGCAACTCTTCACAATTATCAACTGACTGTGAGTCAAATGGAACAAGCAAATCCTATGGCTCTGAGTGATAAGGGTGATAGTAGTCAACAACCATTTGGGAAGTTTAAACCGAACAGAGAGTCAATTAAATTCAATGAAAACATCATCAACAACAATGTGAATGCAGCATCAGGTGTGCCTCCTATTTCTAAGTTTTTCAGGAAAGAAAGAAAGTTTACTCCTTTGAATGAATCATTGCATAGTATTATGAATAAGTTATTGGAACAAAATGTGCTTACTCTTCCTCCTATAAGGCAAATGGATCCTGCAAAGATTAATTCACCCTATTTTGATAACAAATCCTTTTGTCAATTTCATCGTCATCCTGGGCATGATACTGAAAAATGTTTTGCTTTAAAGGGTAAAATTCAAGATTTGATTGATAATAATACTATCTCTGTTGACGGTATGAATGATAAAGGAAACACATCTGTAGCTCCTCCTAACCAAAATCTTAAGATTTTTACTGATCCATTGCCTTCTCATACCTCTAATGCGATTGATACTACTGATTCCTCTGTCTCACCTGATGATCTTGTGTCTATGACTCCGAATGTGATTAACTTTGTGGAACAGCAGAAAATCCCTAAAGAACCTTCCATCACATTTGATTCTAGTGAAAATATCAGGGCACCTGATGGTCCTTTATATATAGTTGCAAAAGTCAAAAATACACCTTGCCGTGGAGTTCTTATTGATCCTTCTTGCATGGTTAATGTCATTATTGAAGAGTTTCTTTTTACTTTGCAATTGAGTCAAGTGATCTATGATGAAACAAATGTGGTTGTGAAATTATTTGATGCATTTTCTTCTCCTGCAATTGGTTCTATTACATTACCTATTGAGGTCCATAACAAATCCCTTGATGTGGACTTTTCTATTATTCCATCATCCGAACAATTTCGTGTGAAGCTAGGCTATCCTTGGCTATCTTCCATGAAGGCTATTGCTTCTCCTATTCACAAGTGTTTGAAATTTCCCCATAATGGTGAAGTTGTTACTATCAATCATAGTCTCTTTAAACCAGCTGAAAGAACTTCTAGTGTTCCTATTGATTACTTTTGGCCTAAACAATTCCAATCTCTTCCTCCGCGAAGTGATCATCTTTTGAAATCTTATTGAAAGTGGAAAAAAGATATGATCCTTTCTCTAAGTGAACCTAGAACACCCAAACTTGACATTCCTATCATTCTTGAGAAGGAAGTTCTTCCTTTGAAAGATAAAACCAATGTCTTTCCTCAAGAAGATTCCTCACCCATTCCTATGGATGTGACTATGCCTATATCTAATAAACTTCCTAAAAGTAGACCTATACCTCCTCGTCATGATGGACTTGGTCTCCTTCCTAAACTAAATATTCCTCCTTTGTATGGAGCAGTTCCTCCAACTTCCTCATATGGAGAGAAGAGAGCTTCCTCTTCTCCTATTATTCAACCTAAGAGACCACAACCTAAACACCCAAGTGATAAGGATGAGAGCATTCCTCCTCCTCAATCTCCTAATCTTCCTACTAAGACTAGACGAAATCGTTCTGCACGTGAACGCCGACGAAAGCGTCGTCTTAGAGCTCAGGTAGCTGCTTCTCAAACTTTGCAATCCCCAAAAACACCTTCAGCCAATATTATTCCATTTTCTCCTCAGCCGATGATTGAGCCGAAATCTCCTAAACATAAGATGCATGATGGTCTTGATCCTGTGCGAGTTAAAGATCCTATTTTTATAAATCTTGATGATGATATAGATGAAAATGTTATTCATGATGCAAATGTTACTCCTGTTCATTCTGATAGTGAATATGAATATGTTGATGTTGATAACCATTTATCTAATGCATTTTCTAAAGCACTTATCCTAGCTCCTAGACAAGAACAACGTGGCTCGGAACATGAACATAGCCCTTGTTTGGATCTTGTGATAGCTCCATCTGCTGTGTTGGATGTTCCTCCTCTAGCATGTTTCCTACCTTCTCGAAATACTGATCAGCAAGATCGGGGGGTAGATGACGTGCTAGAATAGTTTCATTAGCATAGCAGATTCTCTCCTCCTCTCTTTTGTTACCTCTTCTATGTGTTATTCTCATTCTTCTCTTTGTTGTCCTTAGCGTTGTCTACTTGAGGATGATGCAAAGCATTGAGATCTCTTGGTCTCTCTCATGTTGACTCAAACGACACATGTGTTCCCTTCTTCTAGGTGACCTTCCTTGATTGGGGAATGAAGAACAATTATGCATACATACATATGATATACATGAATTATCATACAGCATACTGACCCCTAGGAAAGCGAAGTCACCTTGTGCTTTGTGTTTTGTGTCTATTATCCTTGGGCTTATCTCAAACTTGGGGGCTAAATCCTTGTGATAACGTGCTCCTTTCCCTTTTTTCATTTCTTATATGTATCACTACCTTAAAGCAATCACCCCCGGTGAGGCGTGTGCAATCGCTTTAACGTGGGGGGGCATACATCCCGTTCATATCTCTTCAAGATACTTGAAAATTTCTTGACAAATTTAGCTTTGCCTTGAAAATTTTTGATATCTTTCTTGCATGACTCATAGTGAGGGAACCTTACTACTGACAGTCATGGTTCTCCCTCGTGATCTTCCCTTTTACTTTGTCAATCGAAGTCGTAAGATCCTTAGTCCACTGGGGGCTTGGTGTATCTTGCCTCCTTGACGTGGTGAAAGTTTTTCAATGTTGTTTCCTTGTACTTTACCGAAAGTATGAGCATACGCTTATACTCCCGCTAAAGTGGGGGCTAAATGTAGTGTCCTAAAATTGTGACACTTGCAATTTCAACTGCATTTGGCTCTTCACGATGGCGATGCAAAATGGAACTTGAATGGAGGCCCCGAAACTTGTTCATGACATCAAAAACTGCATTTTTCAGCACCCTGGCCTGATCCTCCTTGCACCCCGCTGTCTCTGGAGGTGGGACCATGGCGCCCAACACCCTAGTCCTTCTGGACGAGGGCGCCCAGCGCCCTGGTCCCCTAGGACGATGGCCCCTGGCCCTATTTTTGGGCCTGGTCTCTTTTGGGTCTCAGGCCTTTATGTTTGCAATTTGGAAAATAGTACTTCCTGGTCGGCCCAAGGTCAGAAAAATCAGTCTTTTAACCCTAATTGGCAAGTATATAAACTACTTTTCCTCTCCTAGAAAGGAGGAAGGAAAACATATGTGAGCAAGGTGCGAAAGCAATATTCAAGCATTCAAACATTCAAGCATGACTCCTCCTCATCATCTCTATCCTCCTCCTCCTCTCTATCCTCATCCTCCCCGTCATCCTCATCCTCATCTGCATCCTTTTTCTCCTCATCATCATCTCTCTCCTCCTCATCGTCATCCTCGTCCTCCTCCTCCTCAGCACTAGGCTAATCTCCTATAGGCAGATCAGGACCTCCTGCCTCCTCATGACCCTCTCCCTCCTCTGGCTCCTCTGACCTGGATCCCTAATCCTCATCTCGGTCTCCATGCCTCCATGGACCTGGATGGCCTATCGAGTGATCTGGTGGAAAGATAGGCCCTGGGTATGATCTCATAAACTAGGAATGGTACCTACGCTGTGCCCCGGGGTCTGCAGCATAATCGGTGACCACATCCTGATCGGACCCCTCTATATCTGTGATCTCGATATCATCTATCATCCGTCTCGCTACTGCTCTGGGTCTAGGAAGGACTCGCGAGTGTTGAGTGTAGATGGGCACATCGGCTGGGACACACTGCTCTAGCCTGAACTGCCTCCGTACTCGGTCAAAGTAGAATGGGACTATGATGTGTGGATATCGTGCTCTCAGTAGGCGGTTCCTCTGTAAGCATGCTAACTATCTCTCCATCCCATCCCATCTGTGCATCCATAGATATGGCCTCCACACGGTCACCTCGGCTGTCAATCTGTCAACTATCACTCTCCAATACAATAGATCTCCAAATGTCCACTCGCTGGTAAGTGGATAAGCAAATACCCTAGGTCGCTCGCTAGCTGTGCTCATCAGATAGCCGACAGGCCTGGTGCATGTAAAGCGCTCAAATATCCACACCTGCAGAAGTGTACATGTCATCAAGCTGCAACCCTATCCGAAAACATACTCCTCGAGGTCGTGATAGAGATGTGCAAGCATACTCCGACCCCAGGTATATACTCTCCTATGTCTCTCCATAGCCCTGATGCACCACGTGAGACCCCCATGCATGTGTGTACCTCGCCCATTAGGGCAGACAGCTAGTGCAATGATGGCTATCATAAGACATCTCATGAGGGGCACCTCTCCTGTAGGATGTAAGAGCCAGCTGACCATGATATGACCTCTCGTCTTGCTCAGCATGACTCTCCCTATACAATATACTTGCTCCCTCTGATGATCCTCTAATGACCAATCGGTCGCATATGTCACGGTAGCTCCTCTGATTGGTAGGTGAAGAATGCGGTACACATCCTCAAGTGTCACCATCATCTCCCCTACTGGAAGCTGGAACGTGCATGTGTCAGGATCCCACCGTTCCATGAATGCCATCAGCATCGTGGGATGAAATCGGATGGCCGGCATAAGAATCATAGACCACAAACCTACTATCGATAATGTGTCTCTCTCTGCCTGAGTGAGTCGGGGAATCTGATATCGCAAACTGCGTAGAATCTGTCCTGCCGTGTGCTCTCTCATATACAAGAGACCTTGCATCACAAAAACATAACTATAATCAGTACTCATATGACTGCTAAAGTGGGGGCTAAATGTAACATCATAAATTGTACGCACTTGCTAAAGTAGTACAATTTAACACCTAGTTTAGCACCCACCTTGGCGCAGTTGCATTTTGCATTGCATTTCCCCTTTAGCACTTAATTAATCAAATTAATTAGGTCTAAAGGTTCTATTTCATCATTTTCCACATCATAAAGTCGGGCCCTTTCATTAAAGTGTGCCCCTTTCATTTTATTCTTCCAATACACTACTTCATCAAAAACCCTAATTAGGCCCTATTCTGAGCTTGCGGGCTTGATTTCGGGGGTCAAAACATCTCGAAATCACCTGTAACTTCGGGATTCTCTCTAAAATCATCATATCTGATGGCCTTGAAAATTTGGTGAAAAGTTGTCGAGACCGTGGCACCCGGAGTGCACACGGTCCTGGACATTTTTCCCAAAATTTTAGGAGCGCGATCCAATCATAAAATAAGGCTTAACCCCAAGAAATTGGCAGGATATTCAATCTCTAGGTCAGCCAAAAGACGAAATTATGACCTAGGATTTCATACATAAGAGCTCTCTTTCTTCATTTGAAGGGATCGGAATTTTGTTTTCAGGAATCTCATATGCAACAAAAGAGCAGATCTTGGAAGACTTCAACAACATTCAACATCCCTCTATCAAGCATTTATCCAATCCATTCATCCATTTAGGGCTTGGAAGACATTGAAGAACAATAGGAGATCACCGACTGAAGATTGGCTTGTACTCCTCCCTTGAGGGTTGGGTATGATTTCATCGTAACTTGAGTTTGGGAGATGCGATTTTCAAACCGTCTATTGCGTAGGAATCATATTTTTGTTCCCCTACTCTCAGGATGTTCTAAAAAGTGCTCTGATGAAGCCTTTTCAGTGAACATCCATCATCAACACTCTCTTACACAATTTGTCGTAAGTAAACATGCTACCCTATTTTACCTCCCTAATAAGCAAGTCAAAACAGGGGGGGGCATATAGCTACTCGCAAATTTCATCACCTTCCTTAGTAAGCATTAGGTGATTTTGTGATCTAACGTGTGTTTTGTAGGGTGCGGTTCCTAACTGTGTACTGCAGATACTGCTGGGGGCTTCGTCCGACAACTTATGGATATATCCTTTTTCAAATGATGTTTACTTTTTGTACTCTAGCTTGCATATGCACGTAGTACTCATATGACCGCTAAAGTGGGGGCTAAATGTAACGTCATAAATTGTACGCACTTGCTAAAGCAGTACAATTTAACACCTAGTTTAGCACCTGCCTTGGAGCAGTTGCATTTTGCATTTCATTTCCCCTTTAGCACCTAATTAATCAAATTAATTAGGTCTAAAGATTCTATTTCATCATCTTCCACATCATAAAGTCGGGCCGTTTCATTAAAGTGTGCCCCTTTCATTTTATTCTTCCAATACACTACTTAATCAAAAACCCTAATTAGGCCCTATTCTGAGCTTGGGGGCTTGGTTTCGGGGGTCAAAACATCTCGAAATCACCTGTAACTTCGAGATTCTCTCTAAAATCATCATATCAGACGGCCCTGAAAATTTGGTGAAACATTCTCAGGACTGTGGCGCCCGAAGTGCACAGAGTCCCGAACATTTTTCCCAAAATTTTAGGGGTGCGATCCAATCATAAAATAAAGCTTAACCCCAAGAAATTGGCGGGATATTCAATCTCTAGGTCGGCCAAAAGTTGGAATTAAGACCTAAGGTTTCATACATAACAGCTCTCTTTCTTCATTTGAAAGGATCAGAATTTTGTTTTTAGGAACCTCATATGCAGCAAAAGAGCAGATCTTGGAAGACTTCAACAACATTCAACATCCCTCTATCAAGCATTTATCCAATCCATTCATCCATTTAGGGCTTGGAAGACATTGAAGAACAATAGGAGATCACCGACTGAAGATTGGCTTGTACTCCTCCCTTGAGGGTTGGGTATGATTTCATGTTGTTTTCATGTCTTTGCATAAGCTTCAATATCTCATTTATACATGCTTTAGATCACTTGGCATCTTGATTTAGAGCATTCACATTATCATTAACAAGCAATTAGGGTTTACTTTCTAGGTTGCTCTAGTTTGCTTACTTGCA
Source organism: Cryptomeria japonica (assembly GCF_030272615.1). Taxonomy (NCBI): domain Eukaryota; kingdom Viridiplantae; phylum Streptophyta; class Pinopsida; order Cupressales; family Cupressaceae; genus Cryptomeria; species Cryptomeria japonica. Next base: position 60,042,679 of record NC_081412.1, read on the forward strand.
TTTTAGATCTTGCACACACACAAGGTCTGCACACACATTACTTTTACAATACAACTTGGCTATTCGTGGAGGTGGAAATCACTGAAGCAGGGGTATGACTAAGGAAAAAACCTATATAGCCGCCCAAACACCTTTTTCAGATATAAGTGCAGGTTTCGAGACTCAGACGATGCTGCAAGTTGCATATCCGGAAAAAGCAGGTCGAGACAGCACCCCACATCAAATTGCAGAGCAAGATACCAGGACAGGGGCATGGGGCACCCTGGTCCTACCAGGACAGGGGTGCTAGGTACCCTGGTCCCTAGGATAGAGGTGCTGGGTGCCCTGGTCCTCCTGACAGACAGCATTTCAGACAGTTTCCAGAGTGCAAAAACAGTGGTTTCAGGTGCAGTTTTAGGTGCAGAATCAGGACAGTGGTGCCCGTGCCCCCGTCCTGAACATTTCCACTCAGATTTTGACTCCAGGTACACATTTGCATTCTTGTCTTATCCTTGTACTTACAGCTTTCCCTTGTTTGAGTTCAATTCTGCAATCTTGTTATTAGTTCATACTTGCATTCTAGGGTTAGGAATTGAACTTGCATAATCTTACTGTTCAATTACAACAAAGGAATAGAAACCCTAATAGATAGCCCATGGCTCTCTCTTTCACAAAAAGAAGTAGCCAATTGTGTGATACCTCTAGGCTCTTTCATATTCTGTAATGTGTGCTCCTTCGTATTCTGTAATGTAAAGCGGCAAAATCGAACCCTAGTCGTTCTCCCCTCCCCAACTCCAAGGAGAGAGAAGGGAGAGTCAATAGGGTTGATGGTTTTCAATTAAGAGAGAATTTACATTCAAAAGAGGGGTTGAAACCCACAAGATCCAATCCCACGCAATGCAAGATTGGATTCTAAATGAGTTTCAAGGGTTAGGACATCAAGGATACCGTCTTTTGTAAAGAATGTAGATAGAATGATTGAACTAGGAATGCATGTAAAGTAGGAAAGATTCATTTATAAATAGAGATAGGGATATGGGATGAAGCTACGGACTTGGAATTAGTAGTAAAATGTTGAGACAGTGCTGTTCTACAAATTTGAACGAAAGTTGATGGGACGATGGCGCCTAGCGTGCACACGGTCCTCCGAAAAATCCGCGAAACGAAGGTGGATCTGTTCGTCTCTACACAGAAAAGAGAGGATGATTGGGAGGTTAGGGATGAGGGGTTTGCCTTTAGGTCAAACCCTGGTTTTGGAATTAACCAAGAAATGAGAATGCTGTAAATGTAAATGTTTGTAATGTAAACAAGTACTGAAACCTTGTTGTAAGAATGTTTGTATCCTTACATGCGAAGGTGTAATGTATGTAGCATGTAATGTGTTGTATGTGATCTCCTCTTCAATGGTTGAATCCTTGTCTTGAATGCAACACTTAGCCTTGAATGGAGACTTATAATGCTCAATTGCTTGAAGGAATGCTTGAATGCTTGAATGCTTGAATGTTTGAATATCGTTTCCGCGTCTCACTCACATATGTTCTCCTCCTTTTCATCTCCCAAAATGGGAGAGGAAATGTAGTTTATATACTTGCCAATTAGGGTTAAAAGACTGATTTTCCCGACCTTAGGCTAACCAAGAAATGTTATTTTCCAATTTGCAAACACAAAGACCCGAAGCCCCATAAGAGACTGGGCCCAAAATAAGACCAGGGACCAGGGCATTGGGCGCCATGGTCCTAGGGGACTAGGGCGCTAGGCGCCCTAGTCCTGAAGGACCAGGGCGCTGGGTGCCATGGTCCCACCTCCAGCGGCAGCAGGGTGCAAGGAGGATTAGGCCAGGGTGCTGAGAAATGCAGTTTTTGATGTCATGAACAAGTTTCGGGGTCTCCATTCAGGTTCCGTGTTGCATCGCCATCGTGAAGACCCAAATGCAGTCGAAATTGCAAGTGTCACAATTTTAGGATGCTACATTTAGCCTCCACTTTAGCGGGAGTATAAGCGTATGCCAATACTTCCGGTAAAGTACAAGGAAACAACATTGAAAAACTTTCACCACATCAAGGAGGCAAGATACACCAAGCCCCCAGTGGACTAAGGATCTTATGACTTCGATTGACAAAGTAAAAGGGAAGATCACGAGGGAGAACCATGACTGTCAGTAGTAAGGTTCCCTCACTATGAGTCATGCAAGAAAGATATCAAAAATTTTCAAGGCAAAGCTAAATTTGTCAAGAAATTTTCAAGTATCTTGAAAAGATACGAACGGGATGTATGCCCCCCTACATTAAAGCGATCACACATGCCTCACCCGGGGTGATTTCTTTAAGGTAGTGATACATATAAGAAATGAAAAAAGGGAAAGGAGCACGTTATCACAAGGATTTAGCCCCCAAGTGTGAGATAAGCCCAAGGATAATAGACACAAAACACAAAGCACAAGGGGACTTCGCTTTCCTCGGGGTCAGTATGTTGTATGATAATTCATGTATATCATATGTATGTATGCATAATTGTTCTTCATTCCCCAATCAAGGAAGGTCACCTAGAAGAAGGGAACACATGTGTCTTTTGAGTCAACATGAGAGAGACCAAGAGATCTCAATGCGTTGCATCATCCTCAAGTAGACAACACTAAGGACAACAAATAGAAGAATGAGAATAACACATAGAAGAGGTAACAAAAGAGAGGAGGAGAGAATCTGCTATGCTAATGAAACTAGTCTAGCATGTCATCTACCCCCCGATCTTGCTGATCAGTATTTCGAGAAGGTAGGAAAAACACTAGAGGAGGAACATCCAACACAGCAGATGGAGCTATCACAAGATCCAAACAAGGGCTATGTTCATGTTCTGAGCCACGTTGTTCTTGTCTAGGAGCTACGATAAGTGCTTTAGAAAATGTGTTAGATAAATGGTTATCAACATCATATTCATATTCACTATCAGAATGAACAGGAGTAACATTTGCATCATGAATAACATTTTCACCTATATCATCATCAAGATTTATAAAAATAGGATCTTTAACTCGCACAGGATCAAGACCATCATGCATCTTATGTTTAGGAGATTTCAGCTCAATCGTCGGCTGAGGAGAAAATGGAATAATACTAGCTGAAGGTGTTTTTGGGGATTGCAAAGTTTGAGAAGCAGCTGCCTGAGCTCTAAGATGACGCTTTCATCAGCATTCAGGTGCAGAATGATTTCGTCTAGTCTTAGTAGGAAGTTGAAGAGAGTGAGGAGGAGGAATGTTCTCATCCTTATCACTTGGGTGTTTAGGTTGTGGTCTCTTAGGTTGAACAATAGGAGAAGAGGAAGGTCTCTTCTCTCCATAAGAGGAAGGAGGAGGAACTGCTCCATATAAGGGAGGAATATTTGGTTTAGGAAGGAGACCGAGCCCATCATGATGAGGAGGTATAGGTCTACCTTTAGAAAGTTTATTAGACATAGGCATAGTTACATCCATAGGGATGGGTTGGAATCTTCTTGAGGAAAGACATTAGTTTTATCTTTCAAAGGAAGAACTTCCCTCTCAAGAATGATAGGAATGTCAAGTTTGGGTGTTCTAGGTTCACTTAGAGATAGGATCATATCTTTTTTCCACTTTTGATAAGATTTAAAAAGATGATCACTCTGCAGAGGAAGAGATTGGAATTGTTTAGGCCAAAAGTAATCAATAGGAACGCTAGAAATTATTTCAGCTGGTTTAAAGAGACTATGATTGACAGTAACAACTTCACCATTATGGGGAAATTTTAGGCACTTGTGAATAGGAGAAGCAATAGCTTTCATGGAAGATAGCCAAGGATAGCCTAGCTTCACACGAAATTGTTTGGACGATGGAATAATAGCAAAGTCCACATCAAGGGATTTGTTATGGACCTCAATAGGTAATGTAATAGAACCAATTGTAGGAGAAGAAAATGCATCAAATAATTTCACAACCACATTTGTTTCATCATAAATCACTTGATTCAATTGCAAAGTAAAAATAAATTCTTCAGTAATGACATTAACCATGCAAGAAGGATCAATAAGCACTCCACAGCAAGGTGTATTCTTGACTTTTGCAACTATATATAAAGGACCATCAGGTGCCCTGATAGTTTCACTGGAATCAAGTGTGATGGAAGGTTCTTTAGGGATTTTCTGCTGCTCTACAAAGTTAATCACATTCGGAGTCATGGACACAAGATCATCAAGTGAGACAGAGGAATCAGAAGTATCAATCACATTAGAGGTATGAGAAGGCAATGGATCAGTAAAAATCTGAAGATTTTTGTTATGAGGAGCTACAGATGTGTTGCCTTTATCATTCACTCCAGAAACAGAGATAGTATTATTATCAATCAAATCTTGAATTTTACCCTTCAAAGCAAAACATTTTTTAGTATCATGCCCAGGATGACGATGAAATTGACAAAAAGATTTGTTATCAAAATAGGGTGAATTAATCTTTGCAGGATCTATTTGCCTTATAGGAGGAAGGGTAAGCACATTTTGTTCCAATAACTTATTCATAATACTATGCAATGATTCATTCAAAGGAGTAAACTTTCTTTCTTTCTTAAAAAACTTAGAAATAGGAGGCACACCTGATGCTGCATTCACATTGTTGTTGATAATGTTTTCATTGAATTTAATTGACTCTCTGTTCGGTTTAAACTTCCCAAATGGTTGTTGACTACTATCACCCTTATCACTCAGAGCCATAGGATTTGCTTGTTCCATTTGACTCATAGTCAGTTGATAATTGTGAAGAGTTGTGCACAACTGTTGGAAAGAAGTAAACTCAGAAAACAAGAGTTTCTCTCTATGTCTTTTTGTAAATTAGAAATAAAGATTCTTTGAATATCATTGTCAGGCACTGGAAAGGAAATTTGAGCATACAAATGCTTATATCTACCAATGAAATCAGTCACTTTTTCTTTAACACCTTGTTTACAATGCATTAAATCAATCAAAGTAACTTTAGGACTTATATTGTTTTGAAATTGTTGAATAAAAGCATTTGCAAGTTGTTCGAAAGAAGTAATAGAACAGGAAGGCAACGAGCAATACCATTGTAGGGCTTTATCTCTTAATGTTCTAGTAAACAGTTTTGCAAGCAACCTTTGGTCATAAGCAAAATTGGTACATATTGTTTGAAATGTCTTAACATGTGTTAGAGGATCACCCTTACCATTATAAAGCTCCAAATGTGGAATTTCAACATGTTTAGGGGGGATAGCTCGAACAATGTCAAGAGAAAGTGGGCTCGCAACATCAAATGTGGGCACACTAAACTTGCATTGATTCATAGAGGCAATTTGTTGCTGTAAAGAAGAGACAGTTTGTGCAAGATTGTTAATGGTCACTTCAGTCGAAGAGTTCATATTAGATGTGTTAGATTGTCCTGATTGTATTTAACAGCTTAAATCTAGGAGATTGGCTGATTTTATTGAAATTTGCTACCTCTAAAAATTCAAAATCTCTCTCTCTCTCTAGTGCATGAGTTTTACAACAATAAGCCCTACTTACACTATTCCTGTTAGACGAAGCCTTAGAATTAATTCTTTCCAAGGTGTAATTACCGAGGAGATGGAACCTAATTTGAATGGCCTTTTTAATGAGGACATGGGTAATTCCTCTAATCCTCTTAATGATGAAGAAGCTCTCCATGAGGTTTATGTAGAACAACTTTCAAAATTGGATAACCAATTTGATGATTTTCGACAATGGATGTCTCAAGAATACCCTACCTTTTGTCACACATTACGGAATACGAAAGAGCCTAGAGGTATCACACAATTGGCTACTTCTTTTTGTGAAAGAGAGAGCCACGGGCTACCTATTAGGGTTTCTATTCCTTTGTTGTAATTGAAAGGTAAGATTATGCAAGTTCAATTCCTAACCCTAGAATGCAAGTATGAACTAATAACAAGATTGCAGAATTGAACTCAAACAAGGGAAAGCTGTAAGTACAAGGATAAGACAAGAATGAAAATGTGTACCTAGAGTCAAAATCTAAGTGCAAATGTTCGGGACGGGGGCGCGGGCACCACTGTCCTGATTCTGCACCTAAAACTGCACCTAAAACCATTGTTTTTGCACTCTGGAAACTGTCCGAAATGCTGTCTGTCAGGAGGACCAGGGCGCCCAGCGCCTTTGTCCTAGGGACTAGGGTGCCTAGTGCCCCTGTCCTGGCAGGACCAGGGCGCCCCACGCCCCTGTCCTGGTATCTTGCTCTACAATTTGATGTGGGGTGCTGTCTCGACCTGCTTTTTTCGGATCTGCAACTTGTGGCGTCGTCCAAGTCTCGAAACCTGCACTTATATCTGAAAAAGGTGTTTGGGCGGCTATATAGGGTTTTGCCTTAGTCAAACCCCCGCTTCGGTGATTTCCACCTCCATGAATAGCCAAGTTGTATTGTAAAAGTAATGTGTGTGCAGACTTTGTGTTTGTGCAAGATCTAAAATGCAAGTAAGCAAACTAGAGCAACCTAGAAAGTAAACCCTAATTGCTTGTTAATGATAATGTGAATGCTCTAAATCAAGATGCAAAGTGATCTAAAGCATGAATAAATGAGATATTGAAGCTCATGCAAAGACATGAAAACAACATGAAATCATACCCAACCCTCAAGGGAGGAGTACAAGCCAATCTTCAGTCGGTGATCTCCTATTGTTCTTCAATGTCTTCCAAGCCCTAAATGGATGAATGGATTGCATAAATGCTTGATAGAGGGATGTTGAAAGTTGTTGAAGTCTTCAAAGATCTTCTCTTTCGCTGCATATGAGGTTCCTGAAAACAAAATTCAGATCCCTTCAAATGAAGAAAGAGAGCTCTTATGTATGAAACCCTAGGTCGTAATTTCATCTTTTGGCCGACCTAGAGATTGAATATCCCGCCAATTTCTTGGGGTTAAGCTTTATTTTATGATTAGATCGTGCTCCTAAAATTTCGGGAAAAATGTCCGGGACTATGTGCACTCCGGGCGCCACGGTCCTGACAACTTTTCACCAAATTTTTAGGGCCGTCAGATATGATGATTTTAGAGAGAATCTCGAAGTTATAGGGGATTTCGAGATGTTTTGACCCCCGAAATCAAGCCCCGAAGCTCAGGATAGGGCCTAATTAGGGTTTTTGATTGAGTAGTGTATTGGAAGAATAAAATGAAAGCGGCATGCTTTAATGAAAGGGCCTGACCTTATGATGTGGAAGATGATGAAATAGAACCTTTAGACCTAATTAATTTGATTAATTAAGTTCTAAAGGGGAAATGAAATGCAAAATGCAACTGCGCCAAGGCGGGTGCTAAACTAGGTGTTAAATTGTATTGCTTTAGCAAGTGCGTACAATTTATGACGTTACATTTACCACACATGCCATTGCGTCCGCATGTCGATTATCTTTTCGAGGAATAAATTCTATGGTGTACGAATCAAATTTTTGTAATAAAGAGATAGCAAGGTCTTTATATTGTGATAACTTGTCTTGTTTTGCTTGATACAGTCCTTTTACTTGTCTTATAATCAGTTGAGAATCTCCAAAAATATGTATGTGTTTTATATTCAAAGCCAAGGCTGCCTTTATTCCTGCTATAAGAGCCTCATACTCAGCAATGTTATTGGTACATAAGAAATTTAGACGATAAGATAAGGGAATGGACTTCTTTGTAGGAGAAATCAAAACAACACCTGCCCCCGATCCTGTACGACACTTAGAGCCATCAAAGTATAACTCCCAAGTTTCATCTTTTTCTGTACAAAGGATGAAATCGTCAGGAAAAGACTCAGGGTTAGGGAAGGAGAAAGGTGAAGGGGCCTCAACTAAGTGATCGGTCAACGCTTGCCCTTTAATTGCTCTTTGTGAAACAAATTTAAGGTCAAATTCAGTTAACATCATAACCCACTTAGCTAGGCATCCTGATAAATCAGTTTTAGAGAAAAGATGCTTCAATGGATCAAACTTTACCATGACGTGGACTTCTGAATTTAAGAGATAATGTCTCAATTTTTGAGTCGCAAACACCAAGGCCAAGCATTGTCTTTCTATCGCAGAATATCGGGTCTCATAATCGATTAAGGTATGACTTATATAATAAACCGGACACTCCTTACCATCTTTATCATGTTGTGCCAATAATGCTGCAAGAGCATGAGAGGAAGCCGTTGTATAAAGAAAGAAGGGTTTAGAAGGTTCAGCCGGTCGAAGGATAGGAGGATTAATCAAATACATTTTTAAATCTTCAAATGCTTGCTGACAATCCTCATTCCATTGAAAAGTGATATTCTTTTTGAGAAGTTGAGTGAAAGGAAAAGTACGATCCGCAAGTTGAGATACAAACCTACGAATAGCTTGAATTTTTCCTTGTAAGCTTTTGAGTTGAGACACATTTCTAGGAGGTGGCATGTTGACAATAGCATCTATTTTCTTAGTATCCACCTCAATCCCACGATGCGAAACTATGAATCCTAATAGTTTTCCACTATCCACACCAAAAACACATTTTCAGGGATTCAAGCACATGTGATATTTACGAATCCTTTCAAAGATTTGATGAAGGATCTTAATATGATCTATGCAAAGAATGGATCTGGCTAAAACATCATCAACATAGTCTTCTAGAGTCTTATGCATGTAATCATGAAAGATAAGGGTCATCGCTCATTGATAAGTTGCACCGGCATTTTTAAGTCCAAAAGGCATCATTATCCATCAAAACGTACCCCAAGGAGTGGTGAAAGCAGTTTTGAATTGATCCTGAGGGTTAATGAAAATTTGATTGTATCCTGAAAAACCATCCATGAAGGGTAATAAGGCATGTCCTGCCGTAGAATCAACTATCATGCCAATGTTCGGAAGAGGGAAATCATCTTTTAAAGAAGCCTTATTTAAATCCCGGAAATCGGTACACATTCTTATTTTATTATCTGGTTTAGCCACGGTGACAATATTTAAAATCCATGGGGAATAATCAATAGGGTGGATAAATCCAGCCTCCAATAACTTTTCAATCTCAGCCTTAACAAGCAAAGCCACCTTAGGATTCATTTTTTGAATCTTTTGTTTCACGGGCTTAGCATCAGGGACTAAGACAATATTATGAGTAACAATCTTAGGATCTATACCAGGCATGTCTGAGTATGTCCAAGCAAAGATCTCAGGGAATTCATGCAATAAATCTTCATATTGTTTTTGTTCCTCTTCATCCAAACATTTCCCAATTTTAATAACTTTTTCTTCATTACAAGGATCCATCTTAACATTAGTGGTATCACTTATGAGAAGATTACTTTATTGAGGAGTATCCTTTAGCTGAGGGAATTCTTTCACAATCTCATCGTTATCCGTCTCTTTTCCAAAATAGGCTTCAGTGTTCAAACAATAAGGGAGTCCCCTATTGTGATGATAACGAGGAAGAGTATCATATGCTCCTAAAAATTCAGCTAAAGCATCATCGGGAGGGAAAACATCAAATGCACAAGCACACGAAGGATCCTCATCAATGTACTCGAGGTGTTGCATTGATAGAGAGGTAGAAATAGCATTAACACTAATACAGGGTCTTCTAGAAGCTTTAGTGCGCTTACAGGGATTATAGCCAAGTCCAAAGGCATGGTTGTGAAGATTATTCTCTAGAGGAACCTTTATTCCTTGTTCGTGCGCACCACAACCATTTCCATGATACCCATGCTTAGCAAAAATGTGAAAACCATGACCATAACGATCAGCCATTTCAGACAGAGAAGGCAGTTTTTCATAAGACAAAGAATCAAACTCTTCAGAATTGGAGGTGCGGGGAGAAGAAGTTTGAGAAGCGGCCAAAAAGTTATTACTCATAGGTTCAGGTAATGTTGATTGATTTTTAGTTTCTTCCTTCTTTTCAACTTTAAGCTCTCTAGAAGGAACCTTATATTCACCTACAAAGGTAGGATTAAAATCAAGGGATCCCCAATCGTCGTCTGCGAGGACCTTCTCAGGATCAAAATCCTTCTTATGTGTAGTTTCAAGTCGAGAAGAGTCTTCTTCAGGAGCTCCAGACTCATCCAAAGAATTTTGATCATCAGAGAGTGAGGATTCACCGATAGGTATCTTGTTTAAGGAGTCACCACTAGACGAGGGCGGCTTAGAGGCACCCCCTTTGGAAGTAGATGTTTGCAAACAAGCTTGAAAATTGGTATCACCTATCAAGGTATATGTCTTATCGTTGTAGATAAACTTAACTTGTCTGTGCAATGTAGAGGGGACAGCTTGCATACTGTGAATCCAAGGTATTCCTAATAACAAGTTGTATGTTAGATTTCCCGACATAACATGGATAGGAGTAGGCAAAGTAACAGGCCCCACTATGATGGGTAAGGTGATAGTACCTAATGAAGTTTTAGCCACATTATCAAAGCCTCGAATAGGATGAGAGTCCGGCTCAATTAGAGATGTATCCACATTCACCTTATGCAAAAGATTAATGCTACACACATTAAGACCAGAGCCATTATCTACTAGTGTTCATCTTATAGCAATGTCTTTCATGATAACCACAATCATCAAGGGATCATATTGATGTTGGATTTCACTAGTAGGCAACTCATCTTGGGTAAACACAATTTGAGCTTTAGGATTCATCACAGAGTTAACCAAAGATGCTATATTACTAGACGTCTTCGGTGGAGGAACATTCAAATCTTTCAAGGCATCTTGTAACATTCCATGATGAGCGGAAGAAGTTTGAATCAAATCCCAAAGGGATATCTTAGTAGCGGTAGCCTTAAGTTGTTCTATGAGATCATATTCCTTACTAAGAATTTGTGAAATACATGGAGCTTGTGGAAGAATTGGTTGAGGATTCGGAAGAGAAACTGGAATAACAGGAGGAGGACTAGGCTGCCTATTATTTCTGGTATGATAAGTATGGGCAACCGCATGATAACTCTCTCTAGTTATTTGCTTGGCATAACTATAAGGACTTATAGGTTTTCTTCCTTGCACAGTGATGATTGGTTTATTCAGAGTACAAAAGGAATCATGATCATACCCTCCTTGGACAGTAGGAGAGGTGATTTAGGACCTTGAAAGGTGGGAGAAGGATAAGCACCTTGGACTTCAAAGAGAGGCTTTTTATGCTCATTCAAGTTTATCATGTTAACCAATTTAGAAGTCTTGTTCTTGTTTAAAGATTTCGATAAAGCCACAAAGTCATCAAGAGCATCATCCAACAAAGCATGATCACATCTATTAAAAGGTTTATCTTTTGATTCAAAAGGAGACATCTCCTCATAGAGGGGATTGTTGAAAACAACCATGTTACTAGATTTAGTGAAGAGTTGATAGGAATGTACCCTTGAGAGGACTCATTCAACTTATCTTTCTCATCACAATGAAATGGCATAGTAACAAGGTTTATGAGTTTTTGGTAAAATGAAGATTTGACATCTTTAGGGTTCAAAAACTCATCTAAAGCTTCATCTAATTCATCTTGGCTATACTCATAATAATCATCATAAGCATGAACATTTTGCAAATAAAAGTCAGACATTTTGAAATAAAAATTGCATGAAATTTAAACACACAATGCAAAGAAACACACTTTTTTTTTTGAAATGAAAACACACTAGATCTAGATCTAGATCTAACAAATGCAATGCAAGAAGAAACAATGATAGATTCACATCAGGTTCACCAAAATGTGTGGGGGAAAAAGCGAGACTAGGTTATCATGCCCTAATCCTACCTTTTGTCACACATTATGGAATACGAAAGAGCCTAGAGGTATCACACAATTGGCTACTTCTTTTTGTGAAAGAGAGAGCCATGGGCTACCTATTAGGGTTTCTATTCCTTTGTTGTAATTGAAAAGTAAGATTATGCAAGTTCAATTCCTAACCCTAAAATGCAAGTATGAGCTAACAACAAGATTGTAGAATTGAACTTAAACAATGGAAAGCTGTAAACACAAGGATAAAACAGGAATGCAGATGCGTACCCGGAGTCAAAGTTTGACTGAAAATGTTTAGGATGGGGGCGCAGGTGCCACTGTCCTGATTCTGTCCCGGAACTGCACCTGAAACTGCTATTTTGCACTCTGGAAAACTGTCTGAAATGCTGTCTGTCAGGAGGACCAGGGTGCCCAGTGCCTCTGTCCCAGGGACCAGGGCGCCCAGCACCCCTGTCTTGATAGGACCAGGGCGCCCCATGCCCCTATCCTGGTATTCTGCTCTGTAGGTGTGGGGTGTTGTCTCGACCTGCTTTTTCTAGATCTACAACCTGCGGCATCGTCTGAGTCTCGAAACCTGCACTTATATCTGAAAAAGGTGTTTGGGCAGCTATATAGGGTTTTGCCTTAGTCAAACCCACGCTTCGGTGATTTCCACCTCCACGAATAGCCAAGTTGTATTGTAAAAGTAATGTGTGTGCAGACCTTGTGTGTGTGCAAGATCTAAAATGCAAGTAAGCAAGCTAGAGCAACCTAGAAAGTAAACCCTAATTGCTTGTAAATGATAATGTAAATGCTCTAAATGAAGATGCAAAGTGATCTAAAGCATGAATAAATGAGATATTGAAGCTTATGCAAAGACATGAAAACAACATGAAATCATACCCAACCCTCAAGGGAGGAGTACAAGCCAATCTTCAGTCGGTAATCTCCTATTGTTCTTCAATGTCTTCCAAGACCTAAATGGATGAATGGATTTGATAAATGCTTGATAGAGGGATGTTGAAAGTTGTTGAAGTCTTCAAAGATCTTCTCTTTCGCTGCATATGAGGTTCCTGAAAACAAAATTCCGATCCTTTCAAATGAAGAAAGAGAGCTCTTATGTATGAAACCCTAGGTCTTAAACCCAATTTTTGGCTGACTTAGAGATTGAATATCCCACCAAATTCTTGGGGTTAAGCTTTGTTTTATGATTGGATCGCGCCCCTAAAATTTTAAGAAAAATGTCCGGGACCGTGTGCACTCCGGGCGCCACGGTCCTGACAAATTTTCACCAAATTTTCAGGGCCATCAGATATGATGATTTTAGAGAGAATCCCGAAGTTACAGGTGATTTCGAGATGTTTTGACCCCCGAAACCAAGCTCCCAAGCTCAAAATAGGCCCTAATTAGGGTTTTTGATTAAGTACTGTATTGGAAGAATAAAATGAAAGGGGCACGCTTTAATGAAGGGGCCCGACTTTATGATGTGGAAGATGATGAAATAGAATCTTTAGACCTAATTAATTTGATTAATTAAGTGCTAAAGGGGAAATGAAATGCAAAATGCAACTGCGCCAAGGCGGGTGCTAAACTAGGTGTTAAATTGTACTACTTTAGCAAGTGCGTACAATTTACGACATTACATTTAGCCCCCACTTTAGCGGTCATATGACTACTACGTGCATATGCAAGCTAAAGTATAGAAAAGTAAACATTATTTAGCAACTTGCAGGTGTTAAATTGTACTGCTTTAGCAAGTGCGTACAATTTATGACGTTACAGGTGGAAATCACCGAAGTGGGGGTTTGACTAAGGCAAAACCCTATATAGCCACCCAAACACCTTTTTCAGATCTAAGTGCAGGTTTCGAGACTCGGACGACGCTGCAGGTTGCAGATCCGAACAAAGCAGGTCGAGATAGCACTGCACACCGAATTGCAGAGCAGAATACCAAGACAGGGGCATGGGGCACCCTGGTCCTGTCAGGATAGGGGCGCTAGGTGCCCTGGTCCCTGGGACAGAGGTGCTGGGCGCCCTGGTCCTCCTGATAGACAGCATTTCAGACAGTTTTCTAGAGTACAAAACAACAGTTTCAGGTGCAGTTCCGGGACAGAATTAGGACAGTGGCGCCCGCGCCCCCGTCCTAAACATTTTCAGTCAAACTTTGACTCTGGGTACGCATCTGCATTCCTATTTTATCCTTGTGTTTACAACTTTCCATTGTTTAAGTTCAATTCTGCAATCTTGTTGTTAGCTCATACTTGCATTTTAGGGTTAGCAATTGAACTTGCATAATCTTACCTTTCAATTACAACAAAGGAATAGAAACCCTAATAGGTAGCCCGTGGCTCTCTCTTTCACAAAAAGAAGTAGCCAATTGTGCTCTAGGCTCTTTCGTATTCCGTAATGTGTGACAAAAGGTAGGATTAGGGCATGATAACCTAGTCTCGCTTTTTCCCCCACACACCACCTCCACGAATAGCCAAGTTGTATTGTAAAAGTAATGTGTGTGCAGACCTTGTGTGTGTGCAAGATCTAAAATGCAAGTAAGCAAGCTAGAGCAACCTAGAAGGTAAACCCTAATTGCTTGTAAATGATAATGTAAATGCTCTAAATGAAGATGCAAAGTGATCTAAAGCATGAATAAATGAGATATTGAAGCTTATGCAAAGACATGAAAACAACATGAAATCATACCCAACCCTCAAAGGAGGAGTACAAGCCAATCTTCAGTCGGTAATCTCCTATTGTTCTTCAATGTCTTCCAAGCCCTAAATGGATGAATGGATTTGATAAATGCTTGATAGAGGGATGTTGAAAGTTGTTGAAGTCTTCAAAGATCTGCTCTTTCGCTACATATGAGGTTGCTGAAAACAAAATTCTGATCCTTTCAAATGAAGAAAGAGAGCTCTTATGTATGAAACCCTAGGTCTTAAATCCAATTTTTGGATGACCTAGAGATTGAATATCCCACCAATTTCTTTGGGTTAAGCTTTATTTTATGATTGGATCACGCCCCTAAAATTTTGAGAAAAATGTCCGGGACCGTGTGCACTCCGGGCGCCACGGTCCTGACAACTTTTCACCAAATTTTTAGGGCCGTCAGATATGATGATTTTAGAGAGAATCCCGAAGTTACAGGTGATTTTGAGATGTTTTGACCCCCGAAACCAAGCCCCCAAGCTCAGAATAGGGCCTAATTAGGGTTTTTGATTAAGTAGTGTATTGGAAGAATAAAATGAAAGGGGCACGCTTTAATGAAAGGGCCCGACTTTATGATGTCAAAGATGATGAAATAGAATCTTTAGGCCTAATTAATTTGATTAATTAAGTGCTAAAGGGGAAATGAAATGCAAAATGCAACTGCGCCAAGGCGGGTGCTAAACTAGGTGTTAAATTGTACTACTTTAGCAAGTGCGTACAATTTACGACATTACATTTAGCCCCCACTTTAGCGGTCATATGACTACTACGTGCATATGCAAGCTAAAGTATAGAAAAGTAAACATTATTTGAAAAAGGATATATCCATAAGTTGTCAGACGAAGCCCCTAGCAGTATTTGCAGTACACAGTTAGGAACCGCACCCTATAAATTGTGTAAGAGAGTGTTGATGAGGGATGTTCACTGAAAAGGCTTCATCAGAGCACTTTTTGGAACATCCCGAGAGTAGGGGAATGAAAATATGATTCCTATGCAACAAACGGTTCGAAAATCACATCTCCCAAACTCAAGTTACGATGAAATGAGTGAAAGAGGAAAATTAGGGTTTTGAAAGTAAATGTAAAGGAATGAATGTATATACCTTTGAAAGTGACATTTGCAGTTGTCACTTTGTTGATTCTGAGTATTGTTCATTGCAGTAGAGCCCACATAGCCACCATCATGCCTTCATGACAACCGGAGCATCCCACGAGGATTGAGATCATGCGACAGGCCGTGATCGACGATGAGCCACTGGACGAGGTGAGTTGACTGAATGTTGCCTTTTGATTTTCTGCGTTTGACTTTCTGTGATCATTTGCGGGCCCTGGAACCCGACCGTGGGTCCCACACAGGGCACCATGGTCCCTCTGGGGTGCCATGGTCCCTTCAGGGCGCCATGGTCCCCTCAGGGCGCCATGGTCCCTGACAAGGCACCATGGCCCCAATCAGGACTTGACAAGAGATACCAGGGTTAGCATACGATGTTCGACAGTTTTGCATGAATGATTTTTGATGTTTGAGTACTGATTATAGTTATGTTTTTGTGATGCAGGGTCTCCCGTATATGAGAGAGCAAATGGCGGGATAGATTCTATGCAGTTTGCGAGATCAGATTCCCCGACTCACTCAGGTAGAGAGAGACACATTGTCGATAGTAGGTTTGTGGTCTATGATTCTTATGCTGGCCATCCGATTTCATCCCGCGATGCTGATGGCATTCATGGAACGGTGGGATCCTGACACATGCACGTTCCAGCTTCCAGTAGGGGAGATGACGGTGACACTTGAGGATGTGTACCGCATTCTTCGCCTACCGATCAGAGGAGCTACCGTGACATATGCGACCGATCGGTCATTAGAGGATCATCAGAGGGAGCAGGTATATTGTATAGGGAGAGTCATGTCGAGCAAGACGAGAGGTCGTATCATGGTCAGCTGGCTCTTACATCCTATAGGAGAGGTACCCCTCATGAGATGTCTTATGATAGCAATCATTGCACTAGCTGTTTGCCCTAATGGGTGAGGTACACACATGCATGGGGGTCTCACGTGGTGCATCAGGGCTATGGAGAGACACAGGAGAGTATATGCCTGGGGTCGGAGTATGCTTGCACATCTCTATCATGACCTCAAGCAGTATGTTTTCGGACAGGGTTGCAGCTTGATGACATGCACACTTCTGCAGGTGTGGATATTTGAGCACTTTACATGCACCAGGCTTGTCAGGTATCCGATGAGTATGGCTAGCGAGCAACCTAGGGTATTTGCTTATCCACTTACCAGCGAGTGGAGATTTGGAGATCTATTGTATTGGAGAGTGATAGATGATAGATTGACAGCTGAGGTGACTGTGTGGAGACCATATCTGCGGATGCACAGATGGGATGGGATGGAGAGACAGTTAGCATGCCTACAGAGGAACCACCTACTGAGAGGATGATATCCACACATCATAGTCCCATTCTAATTTGACCGAGTACGGAGGCAGTTCGGGCTAGGGCAGTGTGTCCCAGCCAATGTGCCCATCTACACTCGACACTCATGAGTCCTTCCTAGACCCAGAGCAGTAGCAAGACCAATGATAGATGATATCAAGATCACAGATATAGAGGGGTCCGATCAGGATGTGGTCACTGATTATGCTGCAGACCCCGGGGCACAGCGCAGGTATCATTCCTGGTTTGTGAGATCATACCTAGGGCCTATCTTTCCACCAGATCACCCGACAGGCCATCCAGGTCCATGGAGGCATGGAGAATGAGATGAGGATTAGGGATCCAGATCGGAAGAGCCAGAGGAGGGAGAGGGTCATGAGGAGGCAGGAGGTCCTGATCCACCTATAGGAGATTAGCCTAGTGCCGAGGAGGAGGAGGATGAGGATGATGACATGGAGGAGAGAGATGATGATGAGGAGAATGAGGATGCAGATGAGGATGAGGATGACGGGGAGGATGAGGATAGAGAGGAGGAGGAGGATAGAGATGATGAGGAGGAGTCAGATGCAGCTCCTCACCATTCAGGGGATGATATCGTAGCCTTAGATCCTCCCATTATTCCCCAAGAGGGGGAACACGAGGCACTACGAAGACTTGCACCTATCGCGCACAGATCATTCGAGTGTGGGGAGCCTAGTAGTTCCCAGTCAAAGATGCTACCATATCACGATCCCTATTGGCGTGAGGGAGATCCAGGTATAGTAGGTTTATATTGATTGATTGATGTTTTGATGATATAAAATGGTACTAACACAAAATCTATTCTACTGCTATAGCTAATGTGCAGGAGTGGCACTCCTTGATCCAGCAAGCAGTGACAGATATCTCCATGATAGCGCAGATCCCTAGTTCCTCACAGGTTGCCTATAGACCTTAAGGGAACGTGGGTCAGCATGATGATTTGTTTTCCCCATTTCGAGTATAGGTAGAGATATGGAGGGAGAGAGAGTGGGCTTCACTGCAATGAATAGTACTCAGAATCAACAAAGTGACGAATGCAAATGTCTCTTTCAAGGTATATACATTCATTCCTTTACATTTACTTTCAAAACCCTAATTTTCCACTTTCACTCAATTCATCATAACTTGAGTTTGGGAGATGTGATTTTCGAACCGTTTGTTGCGTAGGAATTGTATTTTCGTTTCCCTACTCTCGGGATGTTCCAAAAAGTGCTCTGATGAAGCCTTTTCAGTGAACATCCCTCATCAACACTCTCTTACACAATTTGTCGTAAGTAAACATGCTACCCTGTTTCACCTCCCTAATAAGCAAGTCGAAACAGGGGGCCATATAGCTACTCGCAAATTTCATCACCTTCCTTAGTAAGCATTAGGTGATTTTGTGATCTAACGTGTGTTTTGTAGGATGCGGTTCCTAACTGTGTACTGCAGATACCGCTGGGGGCTTCGTCCGACAACTTATGGATATATCCTTTTTCAAAAGATGTTTACTTTCTGTACTTTAGCTTGCATATGCACATAGTACTCATATGACTGCTAAAGTGGGGGCTAAATGTAAAGTCATAAATTGTACGCACTTGCTAAAGTAGTACAATTTAACACCTAGTTTAGCAACCAACTTGGCGCAGTTGCATTTTGCATTGCATTTCCCCTTTAGCACTTAATTAATCAAATTAATTAGGTCTAAAGGTTCTATTTCATCATTTTCCACATCATAAAGTCAGGCCCTTTCATTAAAGTGTGCCCCTTTCATTTTACTCTTCCAATACACTACTTAATCAAAAACCCTAATTAGGCCCTATTCTAAAATTGGGGGCTTGATTTCGGGGGTCAAAACATCTCGAAATCACCTGTAACTTCGGGATTCTCTCTAAAATCATCATATCTAATGGCCCTGAAAATTTGGTGAAAAGTTGTCGGGACTGTGGCGCCCGGAGTGCACATGGTCCCGGACATTTTTCCCAAAATTTTAGGAGTGCGATCCAATCATAAAATAAAGCTTAACCCCAAGAAATTGGCAGGATATTCAATCTCTAGGTCAGCCAAAAGATGAAATTACGACCTAGGGTTTCATACATAAGAGCTCTCTTTCTTCATTTGAAGGGATCGGAATTTTGTTTTTAGGAACCTCATATGCAGAAAAAGAGCAAATCTTGGAAGACTTCAACAACATTCAACATCCCTCTATCAAGCATTTATCCAATCCATTCATCCATTTAGGGCTTGGAAGACATTGAAGAACAATAGGAGATCACCGACTGAAGATTGGCTTGTACTCCTCCCTTGAGGGTTGGGTATGATTTCATGTTGTTTTCATGTCTTTGCATAAGCTTCAATATCTCATTTATAGATGCTTTAGATCACTTGGCATCTTGATTTAGAGCATTCACATTATCATTAACAAGCAATTAGGGTTTACTTTCTAGGTTGCTCTAGTTTGCTTACTTGCATTTTAGATCTTGCACACACACAAGGTCTGCACACACATTACTTTTACAATACAACTTGTCTATTCGTGGAGGTGGAAATCACCGAAGGGGGGGTTTGACTAAGGCAAAACCCTATATAGCCGCGCAAACACCTTTTTTAGATATAAGTTCAGGTTTCGAGACTCGGATGATGCCGCAAGTTGCAGATCCAGAAAAAGCAAGTCGAGACAGCACCCCACATCAAATTGCAGAGCAAGATACTAGGACAGGGGCGTGGGGCACCCTGGTCCTGCTAGGACACGGGCGCTAGGCACCCTGGTCCCTAGGACAGAGGCATTGTGCACCCTAGTCCTCCCGACAAACAGCATTTCAGACAGTTTCCAGAGTGCAAAAACAGGGGTTTCAGGTGCAGTTTCAGGTGCAGAATCAGGACAGTGGCGCCCACGCCCCCATCCCAAACATTTCCACTTAGATTTTGACTCCAGGTACACATTTGCATTCTTGTCTTATCCTTGTACTTATAGCTTTCCCTTGTTTGAGTTCAATTTTGCAATCTTGTTATTAGTTCATACTTGCATTCTAGGGTTAGGAATTGAACTTGCATAATCTTACCTTTCAATTACAACAAAGGAATAGAAACCCTAATAGGTAGCCCGTGGCTCTCTCTTTCACAAAAAGAAGTAGCCAATTGTGTGATACCTCTAGGCTCTTTCGTATTCCATAATGTGTGACAAAAGGTAGGATTAGGGCAAATACCCTAGGTCGCTCGCTAGTCGTGCTCATCAGATAGCCGACAGGCCTGGTGCATGTAAAGTGCTCAAATATCCACACCTACAGAAGTGTGCATGTCATCAAGCTGCAACCCTGTCCAAAAACATATTCCTCAAGGTCGTGATAGAGATGTGCAAGCATACTTTGACCCCAGGCATATACTCTCCTGTGTCTCTCCATAGCCCTGATGCACCGCGTGAGACCCCCATGCATGTGTGTACCTCACCTATTAGGGCAGACAGCTAGTGCAATGATGGCTATCATAAGACATCTCATGAGGGGCACCTCTCCTGTAGGATGTAAGAGCCAGTTGACCATGATACGACCTCTCGTCTCGCTGGGCATGACTCTCCCTATGCAATATACCTGCTCCCTCTGATGATCCTCTACTGACTGATTGGTCGCATATGTCACGGTAGCTCCTCTGATCGGTAGGTAAAGAATGCGGTACACATCCTCAAGTGTCACCATCATCTCCCCTACTAGAAGATGGAACGTGCATGTGTCAGGATCCCACCGTTCCATGAATGCCATCAGCATCGCGGGATGAAATGGGATGGCCGGCATAAGAATCATAGACCACAAACCTACTATCGACAATGTGTCTCTCTCTGCCTGAGTGAGTCGGGGAATCTGATCTCGCAAACTGCGTAGAATCTGTCCCGCCGTGTGCTCTCTCATATACAGGAGACCCTGCATCACAAAAACATAACTATAATCAGTACTCAAACATCAAAAATAATTCATGCAAAATTGTCGAACATCATATGCTAACCCTTGCATCTCTCGCCAACTCCTGATTGGGGCCATGGTGCCTTGTCAGGGACCATGGCCCCCTGAAGGGACCATGGTACCCTGTCAGGGACCATGGCGCCCTGTCAGGGACCATGGCGCCCTCAAGGGACCATGGCACCCTGAAGGGACCATGGCGCCCCATAGGGACCATGGTGCCCTGTGTGGGACCCACGGTCGGGTTCCAGGGCCCACAAACGATCACAGAAAGTCAAATGCAGAAAATCAAAAGTCAACATTCAGTCAACTCACCTCGTCCAGTGGCTCGTCGTCGATCACGGCCTGTTGCATGATCTCAATACTCATGGGATGCTCTGGTCATCATGAAGGCATGATGATGGCTATGTGGGCTCCACTGCAATGAACAATACTCAGAATCAACAAAGTGACAAATGCAAATGTCACTTTCAAAGGTATATACTTTCATTCTTTTACATTTACTTTCAAAACCCTAATTTTCCTCTTTCACTCATTTCATTGTAACTTGAGTTTGGGAGATGTGATTTTCAAACCGTCTGTTGCGTAGGAATCATATTTTCATTCCCCTACTCTCACGATGTTCCAAAAAGTGCTCTGATGAAGCCTTTTCAGTGAACATCCCTCATCAACACTCTCTTACACAATTTGTCGTAAGTAAACATGCTACCCTATTTCACCTCCCTAATAAGCATGTCAAAACAAGGGGGGGCATATAGCTACTCGCAAATTTCATCAACTTCCTTAGTAAGCATTAGGTGATTTTGTGATCTAATGTGTGTTTTGTAGGGTGCGATTCCTAACTGTGTACTGTAGATACCACTGGGGGCTTCGTCCGACAACTTATGGATATATCCTTTTTCAAATACTGTTTACTTTTCTGTACTTTAGCTTGCATATGCACGTAGTACTCATATGACCACTAAAGTGGGGGCTAAATGTAACGTCATAAATTGTACGCACTTGCTAAAGCAGTACAATTTAACACCTAGTTTAGCACCCGCCTTGGCGCAGTTGCATTTTGCATTTCATTTCCCCTTTAGCACTTAATTAATCAAATTAATTAGGTCTAAAGATTCTATTTCATCATCTTCCACATCATAAAGTTGGGCCCTTTCATTAAAGCATGCCCCTTTCATTTTATTCTTCCAATACACTACTTAATCAAAAACCCTAATTAGGCCCTATTCTGAGCTTGGGGGCTTGATTTCGGGGGTCAAAACATCTTGAAATCACCTGTAACTTTGAGATTCTCTCTAAAATCATCATATCTGACGGCCCTGAAAATTTGGTGAAAAGTTGTCGGGACTGTGGTGCCCGGAGTGCACACGGTCCCGGACATTTTTCCCAAAATTTTAGGGGCACGATCCAATCATAAAATAAAGCTTAACCCCAAGAAATTGGTAGGATATTCAATCTCTAGGTCAGCCAAAAGTTGGAATTAAGACCTAGGGTTTCATACATAAGAGCTCTCTTTCTTCATTTGAAAGGACCGGAATTTTGTTTTCAGGAACCTCATATGCAGCAAAAGAGTAGATCTTGGAAGACTTCAACAACATTCAACATCCCTCTATCAAGAATTTATCCAATCCATTCATCCATTTAGGGCTTGGAAGACATTGAAGAACAATAGGAGATCACCGACTGAAGATTGGCTTGTACTCCTCCCTTGAGGGTTGGGTATGATTTCATGTTGTTTTCATGTCTTTGCATAAGCTTCAATATCTCATTTATACATGCTTTAGATCACTTGGCAGCTTGATTTAGAGCATTCACATTATCATTAACAAGCAATTAGGGTTTACTTTCTAGGTTGCTCTAGTTTGCTTACTTGCATTTTAGATCTTGCACACACACAAGGTCTGCACACACATTACTTTTACAATACAACTTGGCTATTCATGGAGGTGGAAATCACCGAAACGGGGGTTTGACTAAGGCAAACCCCTAAATAGCCGCCCAAACACCTTTTTCAGATATAAGTGCAGGTTTCGAGACTCGGACGACACCGCAATTTGCAGATCCGAAAAAAGCAGGTCGAGACAGCACCCCACATCAAATTGTAGAGAAAGATACCAGGACAGGGGCATGGGGTGCCTTGGTCTTGCTAGGACAGGGGCGCTAGGTGCCCTGGTCCCTGGGATAGAGGCGCTGGGCACCCTGGTCCTCCTGACAGACAGCATTTCGGACAGTTTCCAGAGTGCAAAAACAGTGGTTTCAGGTGCAGTTTCAGGTGCAGAATCAGGATAGTGGCACCCGCGCCCCCGTCCCGAACATTTCCACTTAGATTTTGACTCTAGGTACACATTTGCATTCTTGTCTTATCCTTGTACTTACAGCTTTCCCTTGTTTGAGTTCAATTCTGCAATCTTGTTATTACTTCATACTTGCATTCTAGGGTTAGGAATTGAACTTGCATAATCTTACCTTTCAATTACAACAAAGGAATAGAAACCCTAATAGGTAGCCTATGGCACTCTCTTTCACAAAAAGAAGTAGCCAATTGTGTGATACCTCTAGGCTCTTTCGTATTCCGTAATGTGTGACAAAAGGTAGGATTAGGGCATGATAACCTAGTCTTGGTTTTTCCCCCACACTAGGTTATCATGCCCTAATCCTACCTTTTGTCACACATTACAAAATACGAAAGAGCCTAGAGGTATCAAAAAATTGGCTACTTCTTTTTGTGGAAGAGAGAGCCACGGGCTACCTATTAGGGTTTTTATTCCTTTGTTGTAATTGAAAGGTAAGATTATGCAAGTTCAATTCCTAACCCTAAAATGCAAGTATGAGCTAACAACAAGATTGCAGAATTGAACTTAAACAATGGAAAGCTGTAAACACAAGGATAAAATAGGAATGCAGATGGGTACCCAGAGTCAAAGTTTGACTGAAAATGTTCGGGATGGTGGCATGGGCGCCACTGTCCTGATTCTGTCCCGGAACTGCACCTGAAACTGCTGTTTTGCACTCTGGAAAACTGTCTGAAATGCTGTCTGTCAGGAGGACCAGTGTGCCCAACGCCTCTGTCCTAGGGACTAGGGCGCCCAGCACCCCTGTCCTGACAGGACCAGGGTGCCCCACGTCCCTATCCTATTATTCTGCTCTGCAATTCAGTGTGGGGTGCTGTCTCGACTTGCTTTTTCTGGATATGCAACCTGCGGAGTCGTTCGAGTCTCAAAACCTACACTTATATCTGAAAAAGGTGTTTGGGTGGCTATATAGGGTTTTGCCTTAGTCAAACCCCCACTTCAGTGATTTCCACCTCCACGAATAGCCAAGTTGTATTATAAAAGTAATGTGTGTGCAGACCTTGTGTGTGTGCAAGATCTAAAATGCAAGTAAGCAAGCTAGAGCAACCTAGAAAGTAAACCCTAATTGCTTGTAAATGATAATGTAAATGCTCTAAATGAAGATGCAAAGTGATCTAAAGCATGAATAAATGAGATATTGAAGCTTATGCAAAGACATGAAAACAACATGAAATCATACCCAACCCTCAAGGGAGGAGTACAAGCCAATCTTCAGTCGGTAATCTCCTATTGTTCTTCAATGTCTTCCAAGCCCTAAATGGATGAATGGATTTGATAAATGCTTGATAGAGGGATGTTGAAAGTTGTTGAAGTCTTCAAAGATCTGCTCTTTCGCTACATATGAGGTTGCTGAAAACAAAATTCTGATCCTTTCAAATGAAGAAAGAGAGCTCTTATGTATGAAACCCTAGGTCTCAATTCCAATTTTTGGCCGACCTAGAGATTGAATATCCCGCCAATTTCTTGGGGTTAAGCTTTATTTTATGATTGGATCGCGTCCCTAAAATTTTGGGAAAAATGTCCGGGACCGTGTGCACTCTGGGCGCCACGGTCCCGACAACTTTTCACCAAATTTTCAGGGCCGTCAGATATGATGATTTTAGAGAGAATCCCGAAGTTACAGGTGATTTCGAGATGTTTTGACCCCCGAAATCAAGCCCCCAAGCTCAGAATAGGGCCCAATTAGGGTTTTTGATTAAGTAGTGTATTGGAAGAATAAAATGAAAGGGGCACGCTTTAATGAAAGGGCCCGTCTTTATGATGTGGAAGATGATGAAATAGAACCTTTAGACCTAATTAATTTGATTAATTAAGTGCTAAAGGGGAAATGAAATGCAAAATGCAACTGCGCCAAGGCAGGTGCTAAACTAGGTGTTAAATTGTACTGCTTTAGCAAGTGTGTACAATTTATGACGTTACATTTAGCCCCCACTTTAGCGGTTATATGAGTACTACGTGCATATGCAAGCTAAAGTACAGAAAAGTAAGCATTATTTGAAAAAGGATATATCCATAAGTTGTCGAACGAAGCCCCTAGCGGTATCTGCAGTACACAGTTAGGAACCGCACCCTACAAAACACATGTTAGATCACAAAATCACCTAATGCTTACTAAGGAAGGTGATGAAATTTGCGAGTAGCTATATGCCCCCCCTTGTTTCGACTTGCTTATTAGGGAGGTGAAACAGGGTAGCATGTTTACTTATGACAAATTGTGTAAGAGAGTGTTGATGAGGGATGTTCACTGAAAAGGCTTCATCAGAGCACTTTTTGGAACATCCCAAGAGTAGGGGAACAAAAATATGATTCCTACGCAACAAATGGTTCGAAAATCGCATCTCCCAAACTCAAGTTACGATGAAATGAGTGAAAGAGGAAAATTAGGGTTTTGAAAGTAAATGTAAAGGAATGAACGTATATACCTTTGAAAGTGACGTTTGCATTTGTCACTTTGTTGATTCTGAGTATTGTTCATTATAGCGGAGCCCACATAGCCATCATCATGCCTTCACGACGACCGGAGCGTCCTACAAGGATTGAGATGATACATGATGATTTTAAAGCTAATCTGAAAAAATTGAATGATTTTACGATCTGTAGATAGGCTAAATTAAAGTTGCAATCTCAAAATTGAACCCTACCAAGATTGTTGAAAAATGCAAATTTTGAATTTTGAAAAAGAGAGGGAAACTGAAATTTTGAATTTTATGATTTTAGAGGGAATACTAAAAGCAATGCAAGCTTTGAAATTTAAAAGTTGACTCGATTTCATGCAAAATTCGAATTTGAAAGTGGAAATCAAGGTTGTTACAATTAAACACTTAATTTCAAAAGTCACAAACTGCAAAAATTTGAATAAAGCACTGAAATTTTGAATGAATGCTAACACACTTTTCAGATTTAGGACTGTAAGAAACACAATTTTGATAGGAATTTTAATTTCAACGATTTTGAATGATTAGAAGCCTCAATCCAAGCAATCACTAGACCAACTTTGACTTTAATTTTGAAAGTGTTCAAATAGATGAAATCAGCCAAAATTCTGGATTTTAGCAGAAAAATATAGTAAGATCTAGCTCCCAAAATTTCGAAAAAAATGTCGGGGACGATGGTGCTCGGGGTGCACACGGTCCTCGCAACTTTTTTCCAAATTTTCAGGGATAAAAGATATTGTGATTTTATTGCGGAATCCAAAGTTACAGCCGATTTGGAAGTGTTTTGATTAGTGAAATTATCAGTCCAAGGTTGAATCAAGAAGGTTTTAAAAATTAGGGTTTTGACACTTAACCACTTAATTTTCAAAATTAAAGCACAAATATGAATTGGTAATTTGCAATAGAAGGGTAGATCTGAAACAAGCATTAACAATTAAACATTTCACAAGTTTAATTACTAAAAAGAAAATTTTAGGGTTTTTACGCAATTAGCCTCTAAAATTTGCAAAAGATCAAACATGGAAATGTAATTAAGGAAGAAAAATTTTCAGATCTAACCATGAATAATCATAATGAGGATGTTCATGTCGGGTTCACCAAAATGTAAAGCGAAAAAATCAAACCCTAGTCATTCTCCCCTCCCCCAACTCCGAGGAGAGAGAAGGGAGAGTCACTAGGGTTGATGGTTTTCACTTGGGAGAGACTTTACATTCAAAAGAGGGGTTGAAACCCACAAGATCCAATCCCACGCAATGCAAGATTGGATTCTATATGAGTTTCAAGGGTTGTGATAGCAAGGATACCCTCTTTTGTAGAGAAATGTAGATAGAAAGATTGAACTAGAAATGCATGTAAAGTAGGAAAGATTCGCTTAAAAATAGAGATAGGGATATGATATGAAGCTGCGGACCTGGAATTAGCAGTAAAATGTCGAGACGGTGGTATTCTATAAATTTGAGCGAAAGTTGATGGGACGATGGCACTCGACGTGTACACGGTCCTCCAAAAAATCCGCGAAACGAAGGGGGATCTGTTCGTCTCTGCACAAGGATTCTAGATCTTCAATTACAGCCGCGTACCTACAACCTACACATAGAAAAGAGAGGATGATTGGGGGGTTAGGGATGAGGGGTTTTCCCTTAGGTCAAACCCTGGTTTTGGAATTAACCAAGAAATGAGAATGCTGTAAATGTAAATGTTTATAATGTAAACAAGTACTGGTACCTTGTTGTAAGAATGTTAGTATTCTTACATGCGAAGGTGTAATGTTGTTGTATGTAATGTGTTGTATGTGATCTCCTCTTCAATGGTTGAATCCTTGTCTTGAATGCAACACTTAGCCTTGAATGGAGACTTAGAATGATCAATTGCTTGAAGGAATGCTTGAATGCTTGAATGTTTGAATGCTTGAATATTGCTTTCGCGTCTTGCTCACATATGTCCTCTTTCTTTTCATCTCCCAAAATGGGAGAGGAAATGTAGTTTATATACTTGCCAATTAGGGTTAAAAGACTGATTTTCCTGACCTTAGGCCGACCAAGAAATGTTATTTTCCAATTTGCAAACACAAAGACCCGAAGCCCCATAAGAGACCGGGCGCCCTAGTCCTGAAGGACCAGGGTGCTGGGCGCCATGGTCCCACCTCCAGGGGCAGCAGGGTGCAAGGAGGATCAGGCCAGGGTGCTGAGAAATGCAGTTTTTGATGTCATGAACAAGTTTTGGGGTCTCCATTTAGGTTCCGTGTTGCATCGCCATCGCGAAGACCCAAATGCAGTCAAAATTGCAAGTGTCACAATTTTAGGATACTACATTTAGCCCCCACTTTAGCGGGAGTATAAGCGTACGCTCATACTTTTGGTAAAGTACAAGGAAACAACATTGAAAAACTTTCACCATGTCAAGGAGGCAAGATACACCAAGCCCCCAGTGGACTAAGGATCTTACGACTTCGATTGACAAAGTAAAAGGGAAGATCACGAGGGAGAACCATGACTGTCAGTAGTAAGGTTCCCTCACTATGAGTCATGCAAGAAAGATATCAAAAATTTTCAAGTATCTTGAAAAGATATGAACAGGATGTATGCCCCCCTACATTAAAGCGATCACACACGCCTCGCCGGGGGTGATTGCTTTAAGGTAGTGATACATATAAAAAATGAAAAAAGGGATAGGAGCATGTTATCACAAGGATTTAGCCCCCAAGTGTGAGATAAGCCCAAGGATAATAGACACAAAACACAAAGCACAAGGTGACTTCACTTTCCTCGGGTTCAGTATGCTGTATGATAATTCATGTATATCATATGTATGTATGCATAATATTTCTTCATTCCCCAATCAAGGAAGGTCACCTAGAAGAAGGGAACACATGTGTCTTTTGAGTCAACATGAGAGAGACCAAGAGATCTCAATGCTTTGCATCGTCCTCAAGTAGACAACACTAAGGACAACAAATAGAAGAATGAGAATAACACATAGAAGAGGTAACAAAAGAGAGGAGGAGAGAATCTGCTATGCTAATGAAACTAGTCTAGCACGTCATCTACCCCCTGATCTTGCTGATTAGTATTTCGAGAAGGTAGGAAACATGCTAGAGAAGGAACATCCAACACAGCAGATGGAGCTATCACAAGATCCAAACAAGGGCTATGTTCATGTTCCGAGTCACGTTGTTCTTGTCTAGGAGCTAGGATAAGTGCTTTAGAAAATGCGTTAGATAAATGGTTATCAACATCAACATATTCATATTCACTATCAGAATGAACAGGAGTAACATTTGCATCATGACTAACATTTTCATCTATATCATCATCAAGATTTATAAAAATAGGATCTTTAACTCGCATAGGATCAAGACCATCATGCATCCTATGTTTAGGAGATTTCGGCTCAATCATCGGCTGAGGAGAAAATGGAATAATACTGGCTGAAGGTGTTTTTGGGGATTGCAAAGTTTGAGAAGCAACTGCCTGAGCTCTAAGACGACGCTTTTGTTGGCATTCACGTGGAGAACGATTTCGTCTAGTCTTAGTAGGAAGTTGAGGAGAGTGAGTTGTGGTCTCTTAGGTTGAACAATAGGAGAAGAGGAAGGTCTCTTCTCTCCATAAGAGGAAGGAGGAGGAACTGCTCCATATAAGGGAGGAATATTTGGTTTAGGAAGGAGACCGAGCCCATCATGACAAGGAGGTATAGGTCTAGCTTTAGAAAGTTTATTAGACATAGGCATAGTTACATCCATAGGGATGGGTTGGGAATCTTCTTGAGGAAAGACATTAGTTTTATCTTTCAAAGGAAGAACTTCCTTCTCAAGAATGATAGGAATGTCAAGTTTGGGTGTTCTAGGTTCACTTAGAGATAGCATCATATCTTTTTTCCACTTTTGATAAGATTTAAAAAGATGATCACTCCGCGGAGGAAGAGATTGGAATTGTTTAGGCCAAAAGTAATCAATAGGAACGCTAGAAATTCTTTCAGTTGGTTTAAAGAGACTATGATTGACAGTAACAACTTCACCATTATGGGGAAATTTCAAGGACTTGTTAAAGCATTACAATTTAACACCTAGTTTAGCACCCACCTTGGCGCAGTTGCATTGTGCATTTCATTTCCCCTTTAGCACTTAATTAATCAAATTAATTAGGTCTAAAGATTCTATTTCATCATCTTCCAGATCATAAAGTCGGGCCCTTTCATTAAAGCATGCCCCTTTCATTTTATTCTTCCAATACACTACTTAATCAAAAACCCTAATTAGGCCCTATTCTGAGCTTGGGGGCTTGGTTTCGGGGGTCAAAACATCTCGAAATCACCTGTAACTTTGGGATTCTCTCTAAAATCATCATATCTGATGGCCCTGAAAATTTGGTGAAAAGTTGTCGGGACCGTGGCACCCAGAGTGCACAGGGTCCCAGACATTTTTCTTGAAATTTTAGGGGCTCGATCCAATCATAAAATAAAGCTTAACCCCAAGAAATTGGTGGGATATTCAATCTCTAGGTCGGCCAAAAGTTGGAATTAAGACCTAGGGTTTCATACATAAGAGCTCTCTTTCTTCATTTGAAAGGATCGGAATTTTGTTTTTAGGAAACTCATATGCAGCAAAAAAGCAGATCTTGGAAGACTTCAACAACATTCAACATCCCTCTATCAAGCATTTATCCAATCCATTCATCCATTTAGGGCTTGGAAGACATTGAAGAACAATAGGAGACCACCGACTGAAGATTGGCTTGTACTCCTCCCTTGAGGGTTGGGTATGATTTCATGTTGTTTTCATGTCTTTGTATAAGCTTCAATATCTCATTTATACATGCTTTAGATCACTTGGCATCTTGATTTAGAGCATTCACATTATCATTAACAAGCAATTAGGGTTTACTTTCTAGGTTGCTCTAGTTTTCTTACTTGCATTTTAGATCTTGCACACACACAAGGTCTGCACAGACATTACTTTTACAATACAACTTGGCTATTCGTGGAGGTGGAAATCACCAAAGTGGGGGTTTGACTAAGGCAAAACCCTATATAGCAGCCCAAACACCTTTTTCAGATATAAGTGCAGGTTTCGAGACTCGGACAATGCCGCAAGTTGTAGATCCAGAAAAAGCAGGTCGAGACAGCACCCCACATCAAATTGCAGAGCAAGATACCAGGACAGGGGCGTGGGGTGCCCTAGTCCTGCCAGGATAGGGGCACTGGGCGCCCTGGTCCCTGGGACAAAGGCGCTAGGCACCCTAGTCCTCCTGACAGACAGCATTTCGAACAGTTTCCAAAGTGCAAAAATAGTGGTTTCAGGTGCAGTTTCAGGTGCAGAATCAGGACAGTGGCGCCCGCGCCCCCGTCCTGAACATTTCCACTCAGATTTTGACTCCAGGTACACATTTGCATTCTTGTCTTATCCTTGTACTTACAGCTTTCCCTTGTTTGAGTTCAATTCTGCAATCTTGGTATTATTTCATACTTGCATTTTAGGGTTAGGAATTGAACTTGCATAATCTTACCTTTCAATTACAACAAAGGAATAGAAACCCTAATAGGTAGCCCGTGGCTCTCTCTTTCACAAAAAGAAGTAGCCAATTGTATGATACCTCTAGGCTCTTTCGTATTCCGTAATGTGTGACAAAAGGTAGGATTAGGGCATGATAACCTAGTCTCACTTTTTCCCCCACACATTTTGGTGAACCCTAATTGCATATACATCCCATTCATATCTCTTCAAGATACTTGAAAATTTCTTGACAAATTTAGCTTTGCCTCAAAAAATTTTGATATTTTTCTTGCATGACTCATAGTGAGGGAACCTTACTACTGACAGTCATGGTTCTCCCTCATGATCTTCCCTTTTACTTTGTCAATCGAAGTCGTAAGATCCTTAGTCCACTGGGGGCTTGGTGTATCTTACCTCCTTGATGAGGTGAAAGTTTTTCAATTTTGTTTCCTTGTACTTTACCGGAAGTATGAGCGTATGCTTATACTCCCGCTAAAGTGGGCGCTAAATGTAGTGTCCTAAAATTGCGACACTTGCAATTTCGACTGCATTTGGGTCTTCACGATGGCGATGCAACACGGAACCTGAATGGAGACCCCGAAACTTGTTCATGACACCAAAAATTGCATTTTTCTCAGCACCCTAGCCTGATCCTCCTTGCACCCTACTATCCTGGGAGGTGGGACCATGGCGCCCAATGCCCTGGTCCTTCAAGACTAGGGCGTCCAGCACCCTGGTCCCCCAGGACCATGGCGCCCAGCGCCCTGGTCCTTGGCCCTATTTTGGGCCCGGTCTCTTATGGGGCTTCGGGTCTTTAAGTTTGCAAATTGGAAAATAACATTTCCTGGTCGGCCTAAGGTCAGGAAAATCAGTCTTTTAACCCTAATTGACAAGTATATAAACTACATTTCCCCTCTCAAAAGGAGGAGGACATATGTGAGCAAGACGCGGAAACGATTTTCAAACATTCAAGCATTCAAGCATTCAAGCATTCCTTCAAGCAATTGAGCATTCTAGGTCTCCATTCAAGGCTAAGTGTTGCATTCAAGACAAGGATTCAACCATTGAAGAGGAGATCACATACAACACATTACATGCTACATACATTACACCTTCGCATGTAAGGATACAAACATTCTTACAACAAGGTATCAGTACTTGTTTACATTACAAACATTTACATTTACAACATTCTCATTTCTTGGTTAATTCCAAAACCGGGGTTTGACCTATGGGCAAACCCCTCATCCCTAACCCCCCAATCATCCTCTCTTTTCTGTGTGTAGGTTGCAGGTACGTGGCTGTAATTGAAGATCTGGAATCCTTGTGCAGAGACGAATAGATCCACCTTCGTTTCGCGGATTTTTCAAAGGACCGTGTGCACGCCGGCCGCCATCGTCCCTTCAAATTTCGCTCAAATTTGTAGAAGAGCACTGTCTCGACATTTTACTGCTAATTCCAGGTCCGCAACTTCATATCATAACCCTATCTCTGTTTATAAGCGAATATTTCCCACTTTACATGCATTCCTAGTTCAATCATTCTTTCCACATTTCTTTACAAAAGAGGGTATCCTTGATGTCTTAACCCTTGAAACTCATTTAGAATCCAATCTTGCATTGCATGGGATTGTATTTTGTGGGTTTCAACCCCTCTTTTGAATGTAAAGTCTCTCCTAAGTGAAAACCATCAACCCTAGTGACTCTCCCTTCTCTCTCCTTGGAGTTGGGGAGGGGAGAATGACTAGGGTTCAATTTTTCCACTTTACATTTTGGTGAACCCGACGTGAACATCCTCATTCTGATTATTCATGGTTAGATCTGAAAATTTTGCT
Organism: Cryptomeria japonica; assembly: GCF_030272615.1. NCBI lineage: Eukaryota > Viridiplantae > Streptophyta > Pinopsida > Cupressales > Cupressaceae > Cryptomeria > Cryptomeria japonica. Next base: position 60,075,534 of record NC_081412.1, read on the forward strand.
TCCTTAATTACATTTCCATGTTTGATCTTTTGCAAATTTTAGAGGCTAATTGCGTAAAAACCCTAAAATTTTCTTTTTAGTAATTAAACTTGTGAAATGTTTAATTGTTAATGCTTGTTTCAGATCTACCCTTCTATTGCAAATTACCAATTCATATTTGTGCTTTAATTTTGAAAATTAAGTGGTTAAGTGTCAAAACCCTAATTTTTAAAACCTTCTTGATTCAACCTTTGACTGATAATTTCACTAATCAAAACACTTCCAAATCGGTTGTAACTTTGGATTCCGCAATAAAATCACAATATCTTTCATCCCTGAAAGTTTGGAAAAAAGTTCCGAGGACCAAGTGCACCCCGAGCGCCATCATCCCCGACATTTTTTTCAAAATTTTGGGAGCTAGATCTTACTGTATTTTTCTGCTAAAATCCAGAATTTTGGCTGATTTTATCAATTTTAACACCTTCAAAATTACAGTCAAAATTGGTATAGCAATTGCTTGGATTGAGGCTTATAATCATTCAAAAATTGTTGAAATTGAAATTCATATCACAATTGTGTTCCTTACTGTCCTAAATCTGAAAAGTGTGTTAGCATTCATTCGAAATTTCAGTGTTTTATTCAAATCTTTACAATTCGTGACTTTTGAAATTAAGTGTTTAATTGCAACATCTTTGATTTCCACTTTCAAATTTGAATTTTGCATGAAATCGAGTCAACTTTTAAATTTCAAAACTTGCATTGCTTTTGGCATTCCCTCTAAAATCATAAAATTCAAAATTTCAGTTTCCCTCTCTTTTTCAAAATTCAAATTTTACATTTTTCAACAATCTTGGTAGGGTTCAATTTTGAGATTGCAACTTTAATTTGGCCTATCTACAGATCGTAAAATCACTCAATTTTTTCAGATTAGCTTTAAAATCATCATTACTTTCATCCTTGAAAATTTCGAAAAAAGTTGCGAGGACCGTGTGCACTCCGAGCGCCATGGTCTCGGACATTTTTTCCGAAATTTCGGGAGATTGTCCTGATTGCATTTAACAGCTTAAATCTAGGAGATTGGCTGATTTTATTGAAATTTGCTACCTCTAAAATTCAAAATCTTCTCTCTCTCTTTAGTGCATGAGTTTTACAACAATAAGCCCTACATACACTATTCCCGTTAGACGAAGCCTTAGAATTAAGTCTTTCCAAGGTGTAATTACCGAGGAGATGGAACCTAATTTGAATGGCCTTTTTAACGAGGACATGGGTAATTCCTCTAATCCTCTTAATGATGAAGAAGCTCTCCATGAGGTTTCTGTAGAACAACTTTCAAAATTGCATAACCAATTTGATGATTTTCGACAATGGATGTCTCAAGAATACCCTGATAGCGAAGCTCTTTCATTAATTAAGGGTCTAAAATGTATGCTTCAAAGTGATAAGAATGGAATTGATATTTTGCATGGTATTGCACACATTGTGGATTTGAATGTGATGCCTATGTAGAGTTGTGCCGAAACTTTGGGTTATACACAACCTCCTACTCAAGTCAATCATTCTATTCCTTTGACAACTCCTATTGCTAGTATACCTACTTTTACATCAAACATAATGACTACTTCAACACAAGACATTCCTCCTATGATCACCAGTCATGGGGGCAATCCCTCTTCTTCAATCAACCCTCTTCCTTCATTCAATCCGACTTCTTCATTCATTCCTTCAATAAGTGTCCCTATTATATCTCCACAAATGAACATGACGCAAGGGGGCAATTCGTTTAATCATTCCATTCCTCCTTGTAGTGTTCCTCCTGTCCAATCATCTCCTATGACTAACTATCATAGTGCCCCACCACCTTACTCTCTACCTTCTTTCAATAACTTAACACCTCCATCACAATCTAACATGTCCTCTTCGACTGAAGTGACCATTAACAATCTTGCACAAACTATCTCTTCTTTACAGCAACAAATTGCCTCTATGAATCAATCTAAGTTTAGTGTGCCCACATTTGATGTTGCAAGCCAACTTTCTCTTGACATTGTTCGAGCTATTCCCCCTAAACATGTTGAAATCCCGCATTTGGAGCTTTATAATGGTAAGGGTGATCCTCTAACACATGTTAAGACCTTTCAAACAATATGTACCGATTTTGCTTATGACCAAAGGTTGCTTGCAAAACTGTTCACTAGAACATTAAGAGATAAAGCCCTACAATGGTATTGCTCGTTGCCTTCCTATTCTATTTCTTCTTTCGAACAACTTGCAAATGCTTTCATTCAACAATTTCAAAACAATATAAGTCCTAAAGTTACTTTGATTGATTTAATGCATTGTAAACAAGGTGTTAAAGAAAAAGTGACTGATTTCATTGGTAGATATAGGCATTTGTATGCTCAAATTTCCTTTCCAGTGCCTGACAATGATATTCAAAGAATCTTTATTTCTAATTTACAAAAAGACATTAGAGAGAAACTCCTATTTTCTGAGTTTACTTCTTTCCAACAGTTGTGTGCAACTCTTCACAATTATCAACTGACTGTGAGTCAAATGGAACAAGCAAATCCTATGGCTCCGAGTGATAAGGGTAATAGTAGTCAACAACCATTTGGGAAGTTTAAACTGAATAGAGAGTCAATTAAATTCAATGAAAACATCATCAACAACAATGTGAATGCAGCATCAGGTGTGCCTCCTATTTCTAAGTTTTTCAGGAAAGAAAGAAAGTTTACTCCTTTGAATGAATCATTGCATAGTATTATGAATAAGTTATTGGAACAAAATGTGCTTACTCTTCCTCCTATAAGGCAAATAGATCCTGCAAAGATTAATTCACCCTATTTTGATAACAAATCCTTTTGTCAATTTCATCGTCATCCTGGGCATGATACTGAAAAATGTTTTGCTTTAAAGGGTAAAATTCAAGATTTGATTGATAATAATACTATCTCTGTTTCTAGTGTGAATGATAAAGGCAACACATCTGTAGCTCCTCCTAACCAAAATCTTTAGATTTTTACTGATCCATTGCCTTCTCATACCTCTAATACGATTGATACTACTGATTCCTCTGTCTCACCTGATGATCTTGTGTCCATGACTCCGAATGTGATTAACTTTGTAGAGCAACAGAAAATCCCTAAAGAACCTTCCATCACCTTTGATTCCAGTGAAACTATCAGGGCACCTGATGGTCCTTTATATATAGTTGCAAAAGTCAAGAATACACCTTGCCGTGGAGTGCTTATTGATCCTTCTTGTATGGTTAATGTCATTACTGAAGAATTTCTTTTTACTTTGCAATTGAATCAAGTGATATATGATGAAACAAATGTGGTTGTGAAACTATTTGATGCATTTTCTTCTCCTTTAATTGGTTCTATTACATTACCTATTGAGGTCCATAACAAATCCCTTGATGTGGACTTTGCTATTACTCCATCGTCCGAACAATTTCGTGTGAAGCTAGGCTATCCTTGGCTATCTTCCATGAAAGCTATTGCTTCTCCTATTCACAAGTGTTTGAAATTTCCCCATAATGGCGAAGTTTTTACTGTCAATCATAGTCTCTTTAAACCAGCTGAAAGAACTTCTAGCGTTCCTATTGATTATTTTTGGTCTAAACAATTCCAATCTCTTCCTCCGCGAAGTGATCATCTTTTCAAATCTTATCAAAAGTGGAAAAAAGATATGATCCTTTCTCTAAGTGAACCTAGAACATCCAAACTTGACATTCCTATCATTCTTGAGAAGGAAGTTCTTCCTTTGAAAGATAAAGCCAATGTCTTTCCTCAAGAAGATTCCTCACCCATTCCTATGGATGTGACTATGCCTATATCTAATAAACTTCCTAAAAGTAGACCGATACCTCCTCGTCATGATGGACTTGGTCTCCTTCCTAAACCAAATATTCCTCCTTTGTATGGAGCAGTTCCTCCTCCTTCCTCTTATGGAGAGAAGAGAGCTTCCTCTTCTCCTATTATTCAACCTAAGAGACCACAATCTAAACACCCAAGTGATAAGGATGAGAGCATTCCTCCTCCTCAATCTCCTAATCTTCCTACTAAGACTAGACAAAATCGGTCTGCATGTGAATGCCGACGAAAGCGTCGTCTTAGAGCTCAGGCAGCTGCGTCTCAAACTTTGCAATCCCCAAAAACACCTTCAGCCAGTATTATTCCATTTTCTCCTCAGCCGACGATTGAGCCGAAATCTCCTAAACATAAGATGCATGATGGTCTTGATCCTGTGCGAGTTAAAGATCCTATTTTTATAAATCTTGATGATGATATAGATGAAAATGTTATTCATGATGCAAATGTTACTCCTGTTCATTCTGATAGTGAATATGAATATGTTGATGTTGATAACCATTTATCTAACGCATTTTCTAAAGCACTTATCCTAGCTCCTAGACAAGAACAACGTGGCTCGGAACATGAACATAGCCCTTGTTTGGATCTTGTGATAGCTCCATCTGCTGTGTTGCATGTTCCTCCTCTAGCGTGTTTCCTACCTTCTTGAAATACTGATCAGCAAGATCGGGGGGTAGATGACATGCTAGACTAGTTTCATTAGCATAGCAGATTCTCTCCTCCTCTCTTTTGTTACCTCTTCTATGTGTTACTCTCATTCTTCTATTTGTTGTCCTTAGTGTTTTCTACTTGAGGACGATGCAAAGCATTGAGATCTCTTGGTCTCTCTCATGTTGACTCAAAAGACACATGTGTTCCCTTCTTCTAGGTGACCATCCTTGATTGGGGAATGAGGAACAATTATGCATACATACATATGATATACATGAATTATCATACAACATACTGACCCCAAGGAAAGCGAAGTCACCTTGTGCTTTGTGTTTTGTGTCTATTATCCTTGGGCTTATCTCACACTTGGGGGCTAAATCCTTGTGATAATGTTCTCCTTACCCTTTTTTCATTTCTTATATGTATCACTACCTTAAAGCAATCACCCCCGGTGAGGCATGTGCAATCGCTTTAACGTAGGGGGGCATACATCCCGTTCATATCTCTTCAAGATACTTGAAAATTTCTTGACAAATTTAGCTTTGCCTTAAAAAATTTTGATATCTTTCTTGCATGACTCATAGTGAGGGAGCCTTACTACTGACAGTCATGGTTCTCCCTCGTGATCTTACCTTTTACTTTGTCAATCGAAGTCGTAAGATCCTTAGTCCACTAGGGGCTTGGTGTATCTTTCCTCCCTGACATGGTGAAAGTTTTTCAATGTTGTTTCCTTGTACTTTACCGGAAGTATGAGTGTACACTTATACTCCCGCTAAAGTGGGGGCTAAATGTAGCGTCCTAAAATTGTGACACTTGCAATTTTGACTGCATTTGGGTCTTCATGATGGCGATGCAACACGGAACCTGAATGGAGACCCGGAAACTTGTTCATGACACCAAAAACTACATTTTTCTCAGGACCCTGGCCTTATCCTCCTTGCACCCTGCTGTCCCAGGAGGTGGACCATGGCGCCCAGCACCTTGGTCCTTCAGGACTAGGGCACCTAGCACCCTGGTCCCCCAGGACCATGGCGCCCAGCGCCCTGGTCCTTGGCCCTATTTTGGCCCGGTCTCTTATGGGGCTTCGGGTCTTTAAGTTTGCAAATTGGAAAATAACATTTCCTGGTCGCCCTAAGGTCAGGAAAATCAGTCTTTTAACCCTAATTGACAAGTATATAAACTACATTTCCCCTCTCAAAAGGAGGAGGACATATGTGAGCAAGACGCGGAAACGATATTCAAACATTCAAGCATTTAAGCATTCAAGCATTCCTTCAAGCAATTGAGCATTCTAAGTCTCCATTCAAGGCTAAGTGTTGCATTCAAGACAAGGATTCAACCATTGAAGAGGAGATCACATACAACACATTACATGCTACATACATTACACCTTCGCATGTAAGGATACAAACATTCTTACAACAAGGTATCAGTACTTGTTTACATTACAAAAATTTATATTTACAACATTCTCATTTCTTGGTTAATTCCAAAACTGGGGTTTGACCTAAGGGCAAACCCCTCATCCCTAACCCCCCAATCATCCTCTCTTTTTTGTGTGTAGGTTGCAGGTACGCAGCTATAATTGAAGATCTGGAATCCTTATGCAGAGACGAATAGATCCACCTTCGTTTTGCAGATTTTTCAAAGGACCATGTGCACGTCGGGCGCCATCGTCCTGTCAAATTTCACTCAAATTTGTCAAACAACACCGTCTGAACATTTTACTGCTAATTCCAGGTCCGCAGCTTCATATCATAACCCTATCTCTATTTATAAGCGAATATTTTCCACTTTACATGCATTCCTAGTTCAATCATTCTTTCCACATTTCTTTACAAAAGAGGGTATCCTTGATGTCTTAACCCTTGAAACTCATTTAGAATCCAATCTTGCATTGTGTGGGATTGGATCTTGTGGGTTTCAACCCCTCTTTTGAATGTAAAGTCTCTCCTAAGTGAAAACCATCAACCCTAGTGACTCTCCCTTCTCTCTCCTTGGAGTTGGGGAGGGGAGAACGGCTAGTGTTCGATTTTTCCGCTTTACATTCAAAACCCTAATTTTCCATTTACAAACTTAAAGACCCTATCCTTATAGTTATGCCAAGCAAATAACTAGAGAGAGTTATCATGCGGTTGCCCATACTTATCATACCAGAAATAATAGGCAGCCTAGTCCTCCTCCTGTTATTCCAGTTTCTCTTCCAAATCCTCAACCAATTCTTCTGCAAGCTCCACGTATTTCACAAGTTCTTGGCAAGGAATATGATCTCATAGAACAACTTAAAGCTACCCCTGCTAATATATCCCTTTGGGATTTGATTCAAACTTCTTCCACTCATAATGGAATGTTACAAGATGCCTTGAAAGATTTGAATGTTCCTCCACCAAATACATGTAGTAATATAGCATCTTTGGTTAACTCTATGATGAATCCTAAAGCTCAAATTGTGTTTACCCAAGATGAGTTGCCTACTAGTGAAATCCAACATCAATATGATCCCTTGATGATTGTGGTTATCATGAAAGACACTGCTATAAGACGAACACTAGTAGATAATGGCTCTGGTCTTAATGTATGTAGCATTAATCTTTTGCATAAGATGAATGTGGATACATCTCTAATTGAGTCGGACTCTCGTCCTATTTGAGGCTTTGATAATGTGGCTAAAACTTCATTAGGTACTATCACCTTACCCATCACAGTGGGGCCTGTTACTTTGCCTACTCCTATCCATGTTATGTCGGGAAATCTAACATACAACTTGTTATTAGGGAGACCTTGGATTCACAGTATGCAAGCTGTCCCCTCTACATTGCACAGAAAAGTTAAGTTTATCTACAAGAATAAGACATATACCTTGATAGGTGATACCAATTTTCAAGCTTGTTTGCAAACATCTACTTCCAAAGGGGGTGCCTCTAAGCCACCCTCGTCTAGTGGTGACTCCTTAAACAAGATACCTATCGGTGAATCCTCACTCTCTGATGATCAAAATTATTTGGATGAGTTTGGAGCTCTTGAAGAAGACTCTTCTTGACTTGAAACTACACATAAGAAGGATTTTGATCCTGAGAAGATTCTCGCAGATGACGATTGGGGATCCCTTGATTTTAATCCTACCTTTGTAGGTGAATATAAGGTTCCTTCTAGAGAGCTTAAAGCTGAAAAGAAGGAAGAAGCTAAAAATCAATCAACATTACCTGAACCTATGAGTAATAACTTTGTGGCCACTTCTCAAACTTCTTCTCCCCGCACCTCTAATTCTGAAGAGTTTGATTCTTTGTCTTATGAAAAACTGCCTTCTCTGTCTGAAATGGCTGATCGTTATGGTCGTGGTTTTCACATTTTTGCTAAGCATGGGTATCATGGAAATGGTTGTGGCGTGCACGAACAAGGAATAAAGGTTCCTCTAGAGAATAATCTTCACAACCATGCCTTTGGACTTGGCTATAATCCCTGTAAGCGCACTAAAGCTTCTAGAAGACCCTGTATTAGTGTTAATGCTATTTCTACCTCTTTATCAATGCAACACCCCGAGTACATTGATGAGGATCCTTCGTGTGCCTGTGCTTTTGATGTTTTCCCTACCGATGATGCTTTAGCTGAATTTTTAGGAGCATATGATACTCTTCCTCGTTATCATCACAATAGGGGACTCCCTTATTGTTTGAACACTGAAGCCTATTTTGGAAAAGAGACGGATAACGATGAGATTGTGAAAGAATTCCCTCAGCTAAAGGATACTCCTCAATAAAGTAATCTTCTCATAAGTGATACCACTAATGTTAAGATGGATCCTTGTAATGAAGAAAAAGTTATTAAAATTGGGAAATGTTTGGATGAAGAGGAACAAAAACAATATGAAGATTTATTGCATGAATTCCCTGAGATCTTTGCTTGGACATACTCAGACATGCCTGGTATAGATCCTAAGATTGTTACTCATAATATTGTCTTAGTCCCTGATGCTAAGCCCGTGAAATAAAAGATTCAAAAAATGAATCCTAAGGTGGCTTTGCTTGTTAAGGCTGAGATTGAAAAGTTATTGGAGGCTGGATTTATCCACCCTATTGATTATTCCCCATGGATTTTAAATATTGTCACCGTGGCTAAACCAGATAATAAAATAAGAATGAGTACCGATTTCTAGGATTTAAATAAGGCTTCTTTAAAAGATGATTTCCCTCTTCCGAACATTGACATGATAGTTGATTCTACGGCAGGACATGCCTTATTATCCTTCATGGATGGTTTTTCAGGATACAATCAAATTTTCATTAACCCTCAAGATCAATTCAAAACTGCTTTCACCATTCCTTGGGGTACATTTTGTTGGATAATGATACCTTTTGGACTTAAAAATGCCGGTGCAACTTATCAATGAGTGATGACCCTTATCTTTCATGATTACATGCATAAGACTCTAGAAGACTATGTTGATGATGTTTTAGCCAAATCCATTCTTGGCATAGATCATATTAAGATCCTTCGTCAAATCTTTGAAAGGATTCGTAAATATCACATGCGCTTGAATCCCCGAAAATGTGTTTTTGGTGTGGATAGTGGAAAACTATTAGGATTCATAGTTTCACATCGTGGGATTGAGGTGGATACTAAGAAAATAGATGCTATTGTCAACATGCCACCTCCTAGAAATGTGTCTCAACTCAAAAGCTTACAAGGAAAAATTCAAGCTATTCGTAGGTTTGTATCTCAACTTGCAGATCGTACTTTTCCTTTCACTCAACTTCTCAAAAAGAATATCACTTTTCAACGGAATGAGGATTGTCAGCCAGCATTTGAAGATTTAAAAATGTATTTGATTAATCCTCCTATCCTTCGACCGGCTGAACCTTCTAAACCCTTCCTTCTTTATACAGTGACTTCCTCTCATGCTCTTGCAGCATTATTGGCACAACATGATAAAGATGGTAAGGAGTGTCCGGTTTATTATATAAGTCGTACCTTACTCGATTATGAGACCCGATATTCTGTGATAGAAAGACAATGCTTGGCCTTGGTGTCTGCAACTTAGAAATTGAGACATTATCTCTTGAATTCAGAAGTCCACGTCATGGTAAAGTTTGATCCGTTGAAGCATCTTTTCTCTAAAACTGATTTATCAGGACGCCTAGCTAAGTGGGTTATGATGTTAACTGAATTTGACCTTAAATTTGTTTCACAAAGAGAAATTAAAGGGCAAGCGTTGACCGATCACTTAGTTGAGGCCCCTTCACCTTTCTCCTTCCCTAACCCTGAGTCTTTTCCTGACGATTTCATCCTTTGTACAGAAAAAGATGAAACTTGGGAGTTGTACTTTGAAGGCTCTAAGTGTCGTACGGGATCGGGGGTAGGTGTTGTTCTAATTTCTCCTACAATGAAGTCCATTCCCTTATCTTACCGTCTCAATTTCCTATGTACCAATAACATTGCTGAGTATGAGGCTCTTATAGCAGGAATAAAGGCAGCCTTAGCTTTGAATATAAAACACATACATATTTTTGGAGATTCTCAACTGATTATAAGACAAGTAACAGGAATGTATCAAGCGAAACAAGACAAGTTATCACAATATAAAGACCTTGCTATCTCTTTGTTACAAAAATTTGATTCCTACACCATAGAACCTGTTCCTCGAAAAGATAATCGACATGCGGACGCAATGGCATGTGTGGCTTCTCTTATATCTTTAGAGGATCCTATGGTTGATCTTAAATTTGTTATTCACAACCTTACTTCTCCAGCTATTGTAGATGATTCCAGCCTGGTGACATGTTGCGACTTCATAGACTCAGATGAATGGTACTTGCATATCGTAAGATACTTGACTAATCGTACCTTTCCTGATTCCGCTAATAGAAACACCAGGGCTAGAGTTCGCAAGTTGTCTGCTAGGTATATCATTCTTTCTAATGTTCTTTACCGAAGGGGTTATAACAGTCTTCTCCTTCGCTGTCTTAACAAATCAGAAATCCCTATTGCTCTTGAAGAGGCGCATTCAGGTGCCTGTGGGGGGCATTTTGGAGGTAAATCCTTGGTTCAAAGATTACTTCGAATGGGATATTATTGGCAAACTATGCAGCAGGATTCTTTTTCATTTGTTAAGAAATGTCATCAATGTCAACAACACAATAATTTGATTCATGCTTCTGCCCAAGAACTCCGTTCTTAGGTAGCTTCTTGGCCTTTCTCTACATGGGGGTTGGATCTCATCGGTAAAATCTCTCCTCCTTCATCTCAAGGACATGTTTTCATTATAACCGCAACAGATTACTTTACAAAGTGGGTAGAAGCAGTTCCTGTTCGCTCCACTACAGCTGAAGTGATTTGTCGATTTCTTCTAGAAAACATTATTTCTCGATTTGGGATACCTTCCACTATAATCTCTGATAATGGGACATCATTTAAGAATAAATATGTGAAGCAATTCCTTGAGAAATATCATATCAAACATCGATTTTCTACACCATACTATCCTCAATCAAATGGTCAAGCTGAATCATCCAATAAAATAATCGAACAAATTCTTCGCAAAACCGTGAATAAGCATGGTAAGGATTGGAGTACTCAGCTAATCTATGCTCTTTGGGGCCTACCGAACGAGTGTACAAATTGCCACGGGAACTACTCCTTATAATCTTGTTTATGGTGCTGATGCTATTATGCCTTTAGAATTAGAGATTCCATCACTTAGAGTTTCTCTCAAAGGTATAATAGATGATGACTCCTATAGAGAACAAAGACTTCAATAGCTTGAGATGCTTGATGAGCAGCGTATAAATGCTCTCGAGCATATTCAAGCGTATCACAAAACTCTACAACGAAACTATAATGATAAGGTTATTCAACATTCCTTCTCAATGGGTGAGTTCGTGCTCTATGAGAATCAGCGTAATGTGAATGCCTTACCTGAAGAAAAGGGAAAATTCAGTCCTAATTGGCTTGGACCGTATATCGTTATTGAAGATTATGGATCAGGTGCTTACAAAATAGTGGATGTAGAGGGTATGCCTCTTAAAGACCCTATAAACGCTATGCACTTGCATAGATACTATGCTTAATTCCTCATTCCTTATCATTTATCTATTTCCTTTCTCACTTCTTCAAAATTGGATAATATGTTAACATATCTTTGTTAGAGCAAGTAGAATTAAATGATGTTTTGTTTAATCTATATTGTTTCATTCCTGACAAGCATGTTTCTTTACTTTATGGTTTGTCTTGAATTCATTTATGTAAATTACAAAAGATTTACATTTTCATTATGTTGACATATTATACAATGTTTTTATGTGTTAAGTTGAATCATGTCATGTTGTGTTTAAGTTCAAATTAAATCACATTGGTTATATGATTCGTAGGCTTAATACATACTTTCTTCCTTATCATCAATATAGTACTTGATTAAAATTTTTAATTAAGTCACACATGTATCAATTTAACAATGGCGCATTGAGAAATCAATCACATGGAAATTAAATTCAGAACATACATGTACATCTACCAAATGTATTAACTTTAATCACAATACACATTGTTTAGGCATTAAAGATAACACGTTTGAAACAAAGAAGCATGTATATATATATATATATATATATATATATATATATATATATATATATATATGTGTGTGTGTGTGTGGATCAATATACAAAGGTAGGTCACTACACATCCAAAATGTGACCTACCCTACATCATAAAATCATCTCCTATCCCTAGGGCTAGTGGCTAGAGAGTGACGACTAGATGCTCCCTCCTGATCCGGCCGTGTAGGTGGACCCATGGGGGTATACCGTGATATAGATCGTGAATGGCTCCGAGAGGAACTCCTACGATCCCTATCCATAAGGATAGCGCGATACGAGGTAGCCTCGGCCTGAGCTGCTGCTAGATCACGCTATGCTCACTGAAGGTCCTCTGATAGAGCCCGCTCTCTCTCCCTCCATATCTCTACCTGTACTAGAAATGGGGAAAACAAATCATCATGCCGACCCGCATTCCCTTGATGTCGATAAGAAACCTGTGAGGAACTAGGGATCTGCGCTGTCGTCAAGATATCTGTCACTGCTTGCTCGATCAAGGAACGCCACTCCTGCACATTAGCAGTAGCAGTAGAATAGATTTTGTGTTACTACCATTTTATATCATCAAAACATCAATCAATCAATTTAAACCTACTATACCTGGATCTCCCTCATGCCAGTAGGGATCATGATACAGTAGCATCTGTGACTGGGAACTACTAGGCTCCCCACGCTCGAACGATCTGTGAACAATAGGTGCAGGTCTTCGTAGCACCTCGTGTTCCCCCTCTTGGGGAATAACGGGAGGATCTAAGGCTACGGTATCATCCCCTGAATGGTGAGGAGCTACATCTGACTCCTCCTCATCATCTCTATCCTCATCCTCCCCATCATCCTCATCCTCATCTGCATCCTCATTCTCCTCATCATCATCTCTCTCCTCCTCATGTCATCCTCATCCTCCTCCTCCTCGGCACTAGGCTAATCTCCTATAGGCAGATCAGGACCTCCTGCCTCGTCATGACCCTCTCCCTCCTCTAGCTCCTCTAACCTGGATCCTTGATCCTCATCTCGGTCTCCATGCCTCCATGGACCTGGATGGCCTGTCGGGTGATCTGGTGGAAAGATAGGCCCTGGGTATGATCTCACAAACCAGGAATGATACCTATGCTGTGCCTCAGGGTCTGTAGCATAATCAGTGACCACATCTTGATTGGACCCCTCTATATCTGTGATCTCGATATCATCTATATTCGGTCTCGCTACTGCTCTGGGTCTAGGAAGGACTCGCGAGTGTCGAGTGTAGATGGGCACATCGGCTGGGACACACTGCTCTATCCCAAACTGCCTCCGTACTCGGTCGAAGTAGAATGGGACTATGATGTGTGGATATCATCCTCTCAGTAGGCGGTTCCTCTGTAGGCATGCTAACTGTCTCTCCATCCCATCCCATCTGTGCATCCGCAGATATGGTCTCCACACGGTCACCTCGGCTATCAATCTGTCAACTATAACTCTCCAATACAATAGATCTCCAAATCTCCACTCGCTGGTAAGTGGATAAGCAAATACCCTAGGTCGCTCGCTAGCCGTACTCATCGGATAGCCGACCAGCTTGGTGCATGTAAAGTGCTCAAATATCCACACCTGCAGAAGTGTGCATGTCATCAAGCTGCAACCCTGTCCGAAAACATACTCCTCAAGGTCATGATAGAGATGTGCAAGCATACTCTGACCCCAGGCATATACTCTCTTGTGTCTCTCCATAGCCTTGATGCACCACGTGAGACCCCCATGCATGTGTGTACCTCACCCAGTAGGGCAGACAACTAGTGCAATGATGGCTATCATAAGACGTCTCATGAGGGGCACCTCTCCTATAGGATGTAAGAGCCAGCTGACCATGATACGACCTCTCATCTCACTCGGCATGACTCTCCCTATACAATATACCTACTCCCACTGATGATCCTCTAATGACCAATCGATCGCATATGTCACGGTAGCTCCACTAATCGGTAGGCGAAGAATGCGGTACACATCCTCAAGTATCACTGTCATCTCCCCTACTGGAAGCTGGAACGTGCATGTGTCAGGATCCCACCGTTCCATGAATACCATGAGCATCGCGGGATGAAATCGGATGGCTGGCATAAGAATCATAGACCACAAACCTACTATCGACAATGTGTCTCTCTCTGCCTAAGTGAGTCAGGGAATCTAATCTCGCAAACTACGTAGAATCTATCCCGCCGTGTGCTCTCTCATATACGGGAGACCCTGCATCACAAAAACATAACTATAATCAGTACTCAAACATCAAAAATCATTCATGCAAAACTGTCGAACATTGTATGCTAACCCTGGCATCTCTCGCCAAGTCCTGATTGGGGCCATGGTGCCTTGTCAGGGACCATGGCGCCCTGAAGGGACCATGGCGCCCTGTTAGGGACCATGGCACCCTGAGGGGACCATCAAAAGTCAATGTTCAGTCAACTCACCTCGTCTAGTGGCTCGTTGTCTATCACGGCTTGTCGCATGATCTCAATCCTCGTGGGACGCTCTGGTCATCGTGAAGGCATGATGATGGCTATGTGGGCTCCGCTGCAATGAACAATACTCAGAATCAACAAAGTGACAAATGCAAATGTCACTTTCAAAGGTATATACTTTCATTCTTTTACATTTACTTTCAAAACCCTAATTTTCCTCTTTCACTCATTTCATTGTAACTTGAGTTTGGGAGATGTGATTTTTGAACCATCTGTTGCATAGGAATCATATTTTTGTTCCCCTACTCTCAGGATGTTCCAAAAAGTGCTCTGATGAAGCCTTTTCAGTGAACATCCCTCATCAACACTCTCTTAAAAATTTGTCGTAAGTAAACATGCTACCCTGTTTCACCTCCCTAATAAGCAAGTCGAAACAGGGGGGGGCATATAGCTACTTGCAAATTTCATCACCTTCCTTAGTAAGCATTAGGTGATTTTGTGATCTAACGTGTGTTTTGTAGGGTGGGGTTCCTAACTGTGTACTGCAAATACCGCTGGGGGCTTCGTCCGACAACTTATGGATATATCCTTTTTCAAATGATGTTTACTTTCTGTACTTTAGCTTGCATATGCACGTAGTACTCATATGACCGCTAAAGTGGGGGCTAAATGTAACGTCATAAATTGTACGCACTTGCTAAAGTAGTACAATTTAACACCTAGTTTAGCACCCGCCTTGGCGCAGGTGCATTTTGCACTGCATTTCCCCTTTAGCACTTAATTAATCAAATTAATTAGGTCTAAAGGTTCTATTTCATCATTTTCCACATCATAAAGTCGGGCCCTTTCATTAAAGCGTGCCCCTTTCATTTTATTCTTCCAATACACTACTTAATCAAAAACCCTAATTAGGCCCTATTCTGAGCTTGGGGGCTTGGTTTCGGGGGTCAAAACATCTCGAAATCACCTGTAACTTCGGGATTCTCTCTAAAATCATCATATCTGACGGCCCTGAAAATTTGGTGAAAAGTTGTCGGGATCGTGGCGCCCGGAGTGCACACGGTCCCGGACATTTTTCCCAAAATTTTAGGGGCGCGATCCAATCATAAAATAAAGCTTAACCCCAAGAAATTGGCGGCATATTCAATCTCTAGGTCAGCCAAAAGTTGGAATTAAGACCTAGGGTTTCATACATAAGAGCTCTCTTTCTTCATTTTAAAGGATCGGAATTTTGTTTTCAGGAACCTCATATGCAGAAAAAGAGCAGATCTTGGAAGACTTCAAAAACATTCAACATCCCTCTATCAAGCATTTATCCAATCCATTCATCCATTTAGGGCTTGGAAGACATTGAAGAACAATAGGAGATCACGGACTGAAGATTGGCTTGTACTCCTCCCTTGAGGGTTGGGTATGATTTCATGTTGTTTTCATGTCTTTGCATAAGCTTCAATATCACATTTATACATGCTTTAGATCACTTGGCATCTTGATTTAGAGCATTCACATTATCATTAACAAGCAATTAGGGTTTACTTTCTAGGTTGCTCTAGTTTGCTTACTTGCATTTTAGATCTTGCACACACACAAGGTCTGCACACACATTACTTTTACAATACAACTTGGCTATTCATGGAGGTGGAAATCACCGAAGCGGGGGTTTGACTAAGGCAAAACCCTATATAGCTGCCCAAACACCTTTTTCAGATATAAGTGCAGATTTCAAGACTCGGACGATGCCGCAAGTTGCAGATCCAAAAAAAGCAGGTCAAGACAGCACCCCACATCAAATTGCAGAGCAAGATACCAGGACAGGGGCATGGGGCACCCTGGTCCTACCAGGATAGGGGCGCTGGGCGCCCTGGTCCCCGGGATAGAGGCGTTGGGCGCCCTAGTCCCTTGGATAGAGGCGCTAGGCACCCTGGTCCTCCTGACAGACAGCATTTCGGATAGTTTCCAGAGTGCAAAAATAGTGGTTTCAGGTGCAGTTTCAAGTGCAGAATCAGGACAGTGGTGCCCGCGCCCCCGTCCCGAACATTTCCACTCAGATTTTGACTCTAGGTACACATTTTCATTCTTGTCTTATCCTTGTACTTACAGCTTTCCGTTGTTTGAGTTCAATTCTGCAATCTTGTTATTAGTTCTTACTTGCATTCTAGGGTTAGGAATTGAACTTGCATAATCTTACCTTTCAATTACAACAAAGGAATAGAAACCCTAATAGGTAGCCCGTGGCTCTCTCTTTCACAAAAAGAAGTAGCCAATTGTGTGATACCTCTAGGCTCTTTCGTATTCTGTAATGTGTGACAAAAGGTAGGATTAGGGCATGATAACCTAGTCTCGCTTTTTCCCCCACACATTTTGGTGAACCCGACGTGAACCTATGATTGTTTCTTCTTGCATTGCATTTGTTAGATCTAGATCTAGATCTAGTGTGTTTTCATTTCATTTTTATTAAAAAAGAAAAAAAAAAAAGGAGTTTGTTTCTTTGCATTGTGTGTTTAAATTTCATGCAATTTTTATTTCAAAATGTCCGACTTTTATTTGCAAAATGTTCATGCTTATGATGATTATTATGAGTATAGACAAGATGAATTAGATGAAGCTTTAGATGAGTTTTTGAACCCTAAAGATGCCAAACCTTCATTTTACCAAAAACTCATAAACCTTGTTACTATGCCATTTCGTTGTGATGAGAAAGATAAGTTGAATGAGTCCTCTCAAGGGTACATTCCTATCAACTCTTCCACTAAATCTAGTAACATGGTTGTTTTCAACAATCCCCTCTATGAGGAGATGTCTCCTTTTGAATCAAAAGATAAACCTTTTAATAGATATGATCATGCTTTGTTGGATGATGCTCTTGATGACTTTGTGGCTTTATCGAAATCTCTAAACAAAAACAAAGCTTCTAAATTGGTTAACATGATAAACTTGAATGAGCATAAAAAGCCTCTCTTTCAAGTCCAAGGTGCTTATCCTTCTCCCACCTTTCAAGGTCCTAAATCATCTCTCCTTACTGTCCAAGGAGGGTATGATCATGATTCCTTTCGTACTCCGAATAAACCAATCATCATTGTGCAAGGAAGAAAACCTATAAGTCCTTATAGTTATGCCAAGCAAATAACTAGAGAGAGTTATCATGCGGTTGCCCATACTTATCATACCAGAAATAATAGGCAGCCTAGTCCTCCTCCTGTTATTCCAGTTTCTCTTCCGAATCCTCAACCAATTCTTTCGCAAGCTCCGCGTATTTCACAAGTTCTTGGCAAGGAATATGATCTCATAGAACAACTTAAAGCTACCCCTGCTAAGATATCCCTTTGGGATTTGATTCAAACTTCTTCCACTCATCATGGAATGTTACAAGATGCCTTGAAAGATTTGAATGTTCCTCCACCGAATACATCTAGTAATATAGCATCTTTGGTTAACTCTATGATGAATCCTAAAGCTCAAATTGTGTTTACCCAAAATTAGTTGCCTACTAGTGAAATCCAACATCAATATGATCCCTTGATGATTGTGGTTATCATGAAAGACACTGCTATAAGATGAACACTAGTAGATAATGGCTCTGGTCTTAATGTGTGTAGCATTAATCTTTGGCATAAGATGAATGTGGATACATCTCTAATTGAGCTGGACTCTCATCCTATTCGAGGCTTTGATAATGTGGCTAAAACTTCATTAGGTACTATCACCTTACCCATCACAGTGGGGCCTATTACTTTGCCTACTCCTATCCATGTTATGTCAGGAAATCTAACATACAACTTGTTATTAGGAAGACCTTGGATTCACAGTATGCAAGCTATCCCCTTTACATTGCACAGACAAGTTAATTTTATCTACAACAATAAGACATATACCTTGATAGGTGATACCAATTTTCAAGCTTGTTTGCAAACATCTACTTCCAAAGGGGGTGCCTCTAAGCCACCCTCATCTAGTGGTGACTCCTTAAACAAGATACCTATTGGTGAATCCTCACTCTCTGATGATCAAAATTCTTTGGATGAGTCTGGAGCTCCTGAAGAAGACTCTTCTCGACTTGAAACTACACATAAGAAGGATTTTGATCCTGAGAAGGTTCTCGCAGACGATGATTGGGGATCCCTTGATTTTAATCCTACCTCTGTAGGTGAATATAAGGTTCCTTCTAGAGAGCTTAAAGCTGAAAAGAATAAAGAAGCTAAAAATCAATCAACAGTACCTTAACCTATGAGTAATAACTTTGTGGCCGCTTCTCAAACTTCTTCTCCCCGCACCTCTAATTCTAAAGAGTTTGATTCTTTGTCTTATGAAAAACTGCCTTCTCTGTCTGAAATGACTGATCGTTATGGTCGTGGTTTTCGCATTTTTGCTAAGCATGGGTATCATGGAAATGGTTGTGGTGCGCACGAACAAGGAATAAAGGTTCCTCTAGAGAATAATCTTCACAACCATGCCTTTGGACTTTGCTATAATCCCTGTAAGTGCACTAAAGCTTCTAGAAGACCCTGTATTAGTGTTAATGCTATTTCTACCTCTCTATCAATGCAACACCCCAAGTACATTGATGAGGATCCTTTGTGTGCTTGTGCTTTTGATGTTTTCCCTACCGATGATGCTTTAGCTGAATTTTTAGGAGCATATGATACTCTTCCTCATTATCATCACAATAGGGGACTCCCTTATTGTTTGAACACTGAAGCCTATTTTGGAAAAGAGACGGATAACGATGAGATTGTGAAAGAATTCCCTCAGCTAAAGGATACTCCTCAACAAAGTAATCTTCTCATAAGTGACACCACTAAAGTTATTAAAATTGGGAAATGTTTGGATGAAGGGGAACAAAAACAATATGAAGATTTATTGCATGAATTCCCTGAGATCTTTGCTTGGACATACTCTGACATGCCTGGTATAGATCCGAAGATTGTTACTCATAATATTGTCTTAGTCCCTGATGCTAAGCCCGTGAAACAAAAGATTCGAAAAATGAATCCTAAGGTGGCTTTGCTTGTTAAGGCTGAGATTGAAAAGTTATTGGAGGCTGGATTTATCCGCCCTATTGATTATTCCCCATGGATTTCAAATATTGTCGCTGTGGCTAAACTAGATAATAAAATAAGAATGTGTACCGATTTCCGAGATTTAAATAAGGCTTCTTTAAAAGATGATTTCCCTCTTCCGAACATTGACATAATAGTTGATTCTACGGCAGGACATGCCTTATTATCCTTCATGGATAGTTTTTCAGGATACAATCAAATTTTCATTAACCCTCAAGATCAATTCAAAACTGCTTTCACCACTCCTTGGGGTACGTTTTGTTGGATAATGATACCTTTTGGACTTAAAAACACCGGTGCAACTTATCAACGAGCGATGACCCTTATCTTTCATGATTACATGCATAAGACTCTAGAAGACTATGTTGATGATGTTTTAGCCAAATCCATTCTTCGCATAGATCATATTAAGATCCTTCATCAAATCTTTGAAAGGATTCATAAATATCACATGCGCTTGAATCCCTGAAAATGTGTTTTTGTTGTGGATAGTGGAAAACTATTAGGATTCATAGTTTCGCATCATGGGATTGAGGTGGATACTAAGAAAATAGATGTTATTGTCAACATGCCACCCCCTAGAAATGTGTCTCAACTCAAAAGCTTACAAGGAAAAATTCAAGCTATTCGTAGGTTTGTATCTCAACTTGGGGATCGTACTTTTCCTTTCACTCAACTTCTCAAAAAGAATATCACTTTTCAATGGAATGAGGATTGTCAGCAAGCATTTGAAGATTTAAAAATGTATTTGATTAATCCTCCTATCCTTCGACTGGCTGAACCTTCTAAACCCTTCGTTCTTTATACAGCGGCTTCCTCTCATGCTCTTGCAGCATTATTGGCACAACATGATAAAGATGGTAAGGAGTGTCTGGTTTATTATATAAGTCGTACCTTACTCGATTATGAGACCCGATATTCTGTGATAGAAAGACAATGCTTGGCCTTGATGTTTGCGACTCAGAAATTGAGACATTATCTCTTAAATTCAGAAGTCCATGTCATGGTAAAGTTTGATCTGTTGAAGCAGCTTTTCTCTAAAACTGATTTATCAGGACGCCTAGCTAAGTGGGTTATGATGTTAACTGAATTTGACCTTAAATTTGTTTCACAAAGAGCAAGCGTTGACCGATCACTTAGTTGAGGCCCCTTCACCTTTCTCCTTCCCTAACCCTGAGTCTTTTCCTGACGATTTCATCCTTTGTACAGAAAAAGATGAAACTTGGGAGTTATACTTTGATGGCTCTAAGTGTCGTACGGGATCGGGGGTAGGTGTTGTTCTGATTTCTCCTACAAAGAAGTCCATTCCCTTATCTTACCATCTCAATTTCCTATGTACCAATAACATTGCTGAGTATGAGGCTCTTATAGCAGGAATAAAGGCAGCCTTAGCTTTGAATATAAAACACATACATATTTTTGGAGATTCTCAACTGATTATAAGACAAGTAACAGGACTGTATCAAGCGAAACAAGACAAGTTATCACAATATAAAGACCTTGCTATCTCTTTCTTACAAAAATTTGATTCTTACACCATAGAACCTATTCCTCGAAAAGATAATCGACATGCGGACGCAATGGCATGTGTGGCTTCTCTTATATCTTTAGAGGACCCCGTGGTTGATCTTAAATTTGTTATTCACAACCTTCTCCAGCTATTGTAGATGATTCCAGCCTGGTGACATGTTGCGACTTCATAGACTCAGATGAATGGTACTCGCATATCGTAAGATACTTGACTGATGGTACCTTTCCTGATTCTGCTAATAGGAACACCAAGGCTAGAGTTCGCAAGTTGTCTGCTAGGTATATCATTCTTTCTAATGTTCTTTACCGAAGGGGTTATAACGATCTTCTCCTTCGCTGTCTTAACAAATCAGAAATCCCTATTGCTCTTGAAGAGGTGCATTCAGGTGCCTGTGGGGGGCATTTTGGAGGTAAATCCTTGGTTCAAAGATTACTTCGAACGGGATATTATTGGCAAACTATGCAGCAGGATTCTTTTTCATTTGTTAAGAAATGTCATCAATGTCAACAACACAATAATTTGATTCATGCTCCTACCCAAGAACTCCGTTCTCAGGTAGCTTCTTGGCCTTTCTCTGCATGGGGGTTGGATCTCATTGGTAAAATCTCTCCTCCTTCATCTCAAGGACATGTTTTCATTATAACCGCAACAGATTACTTTACAAAGTGGGTAGAAGCTGTTCCTCTTCGCTCCACTATAGCTGAAGTGATTTGTCGATTTCTTCTAGAAAACATTATTTCTCGATTTGGGATACCTTCCACTATAATCTCTGATAATGGGACATCATTTAAGAATAAAGACGTGAAGCAATTCCTCGAGAAATATCATATCAAACATCGATTTTCTACACCATACTATCCTCAATCAAATGGTCAAGCCGAATCATCCAATAAAATAATCGAACAAATTCTTCGCAAAACCGTGAATAAGCATGGTAAGGATTGGAGTACTCAGCTAATCTATGCTCTTTGGGCCTACGAAACGAGTGTACGAATTGCCATGGGAACTACTCCTTATAATCTTGTTTATGGTGCTGATGCTATTATGCCTTTAGAATTAGAGATTCCATCACTTAGAGTTTCTCTCAAAGGTATAATAGATGATGACTCCTATAGAGAACAAAGACTTCAACAGCTTGAGATGCTTGATGAACAGCGTATAAATGCTCTTGAGCATATTCAAGCATATCACAAAACTCTACAACAAAACTATAATGATAAGGTTATTCAACATTCCTTCTCAGTGGGTGACTTAGTGCTCTATGAGAATCAGCGCAATGTGAATGCCTTACTTGAAGAAAAAGGAAAATTCAGTCCTAATTGGCTTGGACCGTATATCGTTATTGAAGATTATGGATCAGGTGCTTACAAAATAGCGGATGTAGACGGTACGGCTCTTAAAGACCCTATAAACGCTATGCACTTGCATAGATACTATGCTTAATTCCTCATTCCTTATCATTTATCTATTTCCTTTCTCACTTCTTCAAAATTGGATAATATGTTAACATATCTTGGTTAGAGGAAGTAGAATTAAATGATGTTTTGTTTAATCTATATTGCTTCGTTCCTAACAAGCATGTGTCTTTACTTTATGGTTTGTCTTGAATTCATTTATGTAAATTACAAAAGATTTACATTTTCATTATGTTGACATATTATACAATGTTTTTATGTGTTAAGTTGAATCATGTCATGTTGTGTTTAAATTCAAATTAAATCACATTGGTTATATAATTCGTAGGCTTAATACATACTTTCTTCCTTATCATCAATGTAGTACTTGATTAAAAATTTTAATTAAGTCACACATGTATCAATTTAATCATGGAGCATTGAGAAATCAATCACAAGGAAATTAAATTCAGAACATACATGTACATCTACCAAATTTATTAACTTTAATCACAATACACATTGTTTAGGCACGTTTATAACAAAGAAGCATGTATATATATATATGTGGATCAATATACAAAGGTCGGTCACTACACATCCAAAATGTGACCTACCCGACATCATAAAATCATCTCCTATCCCTACGGCTGGCAGCTGGAGAGTGACGACTAGATGCTCCCTCCTAATCCGGCCGTGCAGGTGGACCCATGGGGGTATACCATGATATAGATCGTGAATGGCTCCGAGAGGAACTCCTACGATCCCTATCCATAAGGATAGCATGATACAAGGTAGCCTCAGCCTGAGCTGTTGCTAGATCACGTTGTGCTCGCTGAAGGTCCTCTGATAGAGCCCGCTCTCTCTCCCTCCATATCTCTACCTGTACTCGAAATGGGGAAAACAAATCATCATGCCGACCCTCGTTCCCTTGAGGTCTATAAGCAACTTGTGAGGAACTAGGGATCTGCGCTGTCATGGAGATATCTGTCACTGCTTGCTGGATGAAGGACTGCCACTCCTGCACATTAGCTGTAGCAGTAGAACAGATTTTGTGTTAGTACCATTTTATATCATCAAAACATCAATCAATCAATATAAACCTACTATACCTGGATCTCCCTCACGCCAGTAGGGATCGTGATATGGTAGCATCTATGACTGGGAACTACTAGGCTCCCCACGCTCGAACGATCTGTGCGCGATAGGTGCAGGTCTTCGTAGCGCCTCGTGTTCCCCCTCTTGGGGAATAACGGGAGGATCTAAGGCTACGGTATCATCCCCTGAATGGTG
The DNA here is from genome assembly GCF_030272615.1 of Cryptomeria japonica. Classification (NCBI taxonomy): domain Eukaryota; kingdom Viridiplantae; phylum Streptophyta; class Pinopsida; order Cupressales; family Cupressaceae; genus Cryptomeria; species Cryptomeria japonica. Next base: position 60,099,341 of record NC_081412.1, read on the forward strand.
AGGAGCTGCATCTGACTCCTCCTCATCATCTCTATCCTCCTCCTCCTCTCTATCCTCATCCTCCTCATCATCCTCATACTCATCTGCATCCTCATTCTCCTCATCATCATCTCTCTCCTCCTCATCGTCATCCTCATCCTCCTCCTCCTTGGCACTAGGTTGATCTCGTATAGGCGGATCAGGACCTCCTGCCTCCTCATGATCCTCTCCCTCCTCTGGCTCCTCTAACCTGGATCCCTGATCCTCATCTCGGTCTCCATGCCTCCATGGACCTGGATGGCCTATCGGGTGATCTGGTGGAAAGATAGGCCCTGGGTATGATCTCACAAACCAGGAATGATACCTGCGCTGTGCCTCGGGGTCTGCAGCATAATCAGTGACCACATCCTGATCGGACCCCTCTCTGTCTATGATCTCGATATCATCTATCGTCGGTCTCGCTACTGCTCTGGGTCTCGGAAGGACTCGCGAGTGTCGAGTGTAGATGGGCACATCGGCTGGGACACACTGCTCTAGCCCGAACTGCCTCCATACTCGGTCGAAGTAGAATGGGACTATGATGTGTGGATATCGTCCTCTCAGTAGGCGGTTCCTCTGTAGGCATGCTAACTATCTCTCCATCCCATCCCATCTGTGCATCCGCAGATATGGTCTCCACACTGTCACCTCGGCTGTCAATCTGTCAACTATCACTCTCCAATACAACAGATCTCCAAATCTCCACTCGCTGGTAAGTGGATAAGAAAATACCCTAGGTTGCTCGCTAGCCATGCTCATCGGATAGCCGACAGGCCTGGTGCATGTAAAGTGCTCAAATATCCACACCTGCAAAAGTGTGCATGTCATCAAGCTGCAACCCTGTCCAAAAACATACTCCTCGAGGTCGTGATAGAGATGTGCAAGCATACTCCGACCGCAGGCATATACTCTCCTGTGTCTCTCCATAGCCTTGATGCACCATGTGAGACCCCCATGCATGTGTGTACCTCACCCATTAGGGCAGACAGCTAGTGCAATGATGGCTATCATAAGACGTCTCATGAGGGGCACCTCTCCTGTAGGATGTAAGAGCCAGCTGACCATGATATGACCTCTCGTCTCGCTCGGCATGACTCTCCCTATGCAATATACCTGCTCCCTCTGATGATCCTCTACTAACTGATCGGTCGCATATGTCATGGTAGCTCCTCTGATTGATAGGCGAAGAATGTGGTACACATCCTCAAGTGTCACCATCATCTCCCCTACTGGAAGCTGAAACGTGCATGTGTCGGGATCCCATCGCTCCATGAATACCATCAGCATCACGGGATGAAATCGGATGGCCGGTATAAGAATCATAGACCACAAACCTACTATCGACAATGTGTCTCTCTCTGCCTGAGTGAGTCAGGGAATCTGATCTCGCAAACTATGTAGAATCTGTCCCGCCGTGTGCTGTCTCATATATGGGAGACCCTGCATCACAAAAACATAACTATAATCGGTACTCAAACATCAAAAATCATTCATGCAAAACTATCGAACATCGTATGCTAACCCTGGCATCTCTCGCCAAGTCCTGATTGGGGCCATGGTGCCTTGTCAAGGACCATGGTGCCCTGTTAGGGACCATGGCGCCCTGAAGGGACCATGGCGCCCTGTCAAGGACCATGGCACCCTCAAGGGACCATGGCGCCCTGAAGGGACCATGGCGCCCCACAGGGACCATGGCGCCCTGTGTGGGACCCACGGTCGGGTTCCAGGGCCCACAAATGATCAGAGAAAGTCAAATGCAGAAAATCAAAAGTCAATGTTTAGTCAACTCACCTCGTCCGGTGGCTCATCGTCGATCACGGCCTGTCGCATGATCTCAATCCTCATGGGATGCTCTGGTTGTTGTGAAGGCATGATGATGGCTATGTGGGCTCCGCTACAATGAACAATACTCAGAATCAACAAAGTGACAAATGCAAATGTCACTTTCAAAGGTATATACTTTCATTCTTTTACATTTACTTTCAAAACCCTAATTTTCCTCTTTCACTCATTTCATCGTAACTTGAGTTTGGGAGATGCGATTTTCGAACCGTCTGTTGCGTAGGAATCATATTTTCGTTCCCCTACTCTCAGGATGTTCCAAAAAGTGCTCTGATGAAGCCTTTTCAGTGAACATCCCTCATCAACACTCTCTTACATAATTTGTCGTAAGTAAACATGCTACCCTATTTCACCTCCCTAATAAGCAAGTCGAAACAGGGGGGGGCATATAGCTACTCGCAAATTTCATCACCTTCCTTAGTAAGCATTAGGTGATTTTGTGATCTAATGTGTGTTTTTTAGGGTGTGGTTCCTAACTGTGTACTGTAGATACCGCTGGCGGCTTCGTCCGACAACTTATGGATATATCCTTTTTCAAATGATGTTTACTTTCTGTACTTTAGCTTGCATATGCACGTAGTACTCATATGACCGCTAAAGTGGGGGCTAAATGTAACATCATAAATTGTACACACTTGCTAAAGCAATACAATTTAACACCTAGTTTAGCACCCGCCTTGGCGCAGTTGCATTTTGCATTTCATTTCCCCTTCAGCACTTAATTAATCAAATTAATTAGGTCTAAAGATTCTATTTCATCATCTTCCACATCATAAAGTCGGGCCCTTTCATTAAAGCGTGCCCCTTTCATTTTATTCTTCCAATACACTATTTAATCAAAAACCCTAATTAGGCCCTATTCTGAGCTTGGGGGCTTGGCTTTGGGGGTCAAAACATCTCGAAATCACTTGTAACTTCAGGATTCTCTCTAAAATCATCATATCTGACGGCCCTAAATTTTTGGTGAAAAGTTGTCGGGACCATGGCGCCTAGAGTGCACACGGTCCCGGACATTTTTCTTGAAATTTTAGGGGCGTGATCCAATCATAAAATAAAGCTTAACCCCAAGAAATTGGTGGGATATTCAATCTCTAGGTCGGCCAAAAGTTGGAATTAAGACCTAGGGTTTCATACATAAGAGCTCTCTTTCTTCATTTGAAAGGATCAGAATTTTGTTTTTACGAACCTCATATGCAGCAAAAGAGAAGATCTTGGAAGACTTCAACAACATTCAACATCCCTCTATCAAGCATTTATCCAATCCATTCATCCATTTAGGGCTTGGAAGACATTGAAGAACAATAGGAGATCACCGACTGAAGATTGGCTTGTACTCCTCCCTTGAGGGTTGGGTATGATTTCATGTTGTTTTCATGTCTTTGCATAAGCTTCAATATCACATTTATACGTGCTTTAGATCACTTGGCATCTTGATTTAGAGCATTCACATTATCATTAACAAGCAATTAGGGTTTACTTTCTAGGTTGCTCTAGTTTGCTTACTTGCATTTTAGATCTTGCACACACACAAGGTCTGCACACACATTACTTTTACAATACAACTTGGCTATTCATGGAGGTGGAAATCACCAAAGCAGGGGTTTGACTAAGGCAAAACCCTATATAGCCACCCAAACACCTTTTTCAGATATAAGTGCAGGTTTTGAGACTTGGACGACGTCGCAAGTTGCAGATCCGGAAAAAGCAGGTCGAGACAGCACCCCACATCAAATTGCAGAGCAAGATACCAGGATAGGGGCGTGGGGCACCCTGGTCCTGCCAGGACAGGGGCGCTAGGCGCCCTGGTCCCTGGGACAGAGGCACTGGGTGCCCTCATCCTCCTGACAGACAGCATTTCAGACAGTTTCCAGAGTGCAAAAACAGTGGTTTCAGGTGCAGTTTTAGGTGCAGAATCAGGACAGTGGCGCCCGTGCCCCCGTCTTGAACATTTCCACTCAGATTTTGACTCCAGGTACACATTTGCATTCTTGTCTTATCCTTGTACTTATAGCTTTCCCTTGTTTGAGTTCAATTCTGCAATCTTGTTATTAGTTCATACTTGCATTCTAGGGTTAGGAATTGAACTTGCATAATCTTACCTTTCAATTACAACAAAGGAATAGAAACCCTAATAGGTAGCTCATGGCTCTCTCTTTCACAAAAAGAAGTAGCCAATTGTGTGATACCTCTAGGCTCTTTTGTATTCCGTAATGTGTGACAAAAGGTAGGATTAGGGCATGATAACCTAGTCTTTCTTTTTCCCCCACACAAGTATCATTATCTCAGAGAAGAAGTTCAAGAGAAGAAAGTTGTGCTAGAATATATCAGCTCAAAGGAGCAAATAGCAGACATCTTCACCAAGCCACTGCCAAGGGACACTTTTGAGTATCTTAGAAGCAAGTTAGGGGTCCTACCCCTATCTTCTACTCACTGACAGAGTTTGGTCGAAGCATCAATTTGATGACTCTACAGAATATTATTTGTGGATTGATGCTAAATTACGCACTTTAGGAGGTTTTCTAAAGGTGTGCAGGAAATAGTGAATAGAGACAAGTTGCTATGACCAAGACTGAGATGATACATGTGTAACACAACAAGGCAATCACTTCACAGGGGAAGAAACCATGAATTAGTTCTTTTTCTTTTTGGCATTGTTGTCAAAGGGGGAGAAGACTAAATGGAGAAGATAATAGAAGACTAATGATAGGGGGAGAAGACTTCAGGAGAAGTCTAAACAACAATCTAAATCCAAATCAGTTGGAATAAATCAAGCTGGTATTGCCATTTAAATTTGGTATTGCCATCAATGCCAAAGGGGGAGATTGTTGGTATTTCAATAGAAAGGAGATTGTTGGCATTTCAATAAGGATATTGAGAAGGTTGTTGGAGATTAATGATATAACTGAAGAAGGATGATTACTGTCTCAATAATATTATTTTGTCATTGATGTTAAAAAATTGATTTTTTGATTCAGTATGATGTTGCCATATCTTGAGAAGTATGTTTTGATGAGTATTAAGAGGTTGGTAAGTGACACAAAAAGAATGTGATAATGAAGGCGAGAAATAAGTTATTCAATGGGAAACTATCACCAGATTAGACAGTGATGAGACTATGTTGTTTTAATTGTTTTGATATCCTACATATGTTGTTGATTATAAGTTTAATACTGTACTATGTCACCGAGCAAAGAACCTAGTTGGTAAACCCTAAGATTATTGATATCGGTTAACGAAGGTAGAATGTCTACCGAGTGAAGTTCAGTATTAACCGATTTATAATAGATCGCATTGGATGAATAAAAGCATTATTTAATGAAGGATGCTAATGAGCTAGAGATGAATAAATGATTGGTATGTCGTGCAAGAAGTTTGTTAAGAATCTACGACAATGAAATATCAAGAGGAAGATCTACAACACATATTCAACCACAATAACCTAGCACAAGTTCCAAGGAAGGAATGTAAGTTCCAAGGTGAGGTAAAATGTTATTCTGATTGAAGTATACATTGAACCTAGTCAAGTTTGATGATCTGATGGCTAAGATTGATCATGGGAAATGTGATCAAGGAGATTAAGTGGTTAGAAATTGTTGATAAATAAGGAATTGTTGATGAACAATGCATGCAAGAAAATGTATGCACAATGATGCTTTAGTAATGTTTACCAAGTACAGAAGCTTGAAGATCTGATTGAGGAACAGATTGAGAAGCCCAACAAGCCCAACAAGGGACAAGATAAGTCTTATGACAAGATTGTTTTAAGCAAATAGAAGCTGCTTTAACATTTTAGATGTGAAGTTGCAGATATAATTTATTACTATTATTTATCTTGTAAGTGACAGAAAATCTCTTAACCGAGTGGACCTAATAGTCTTATTTGTAAATCCTCTAGCAAGGTAACATTCTAGATAAGTGTTTGAAATCCTTTGACAAGGTCACTTCTAACAAAGTGGAAGATTCTAACAGATCTGAGGGAAATCCCTTAACCGAGTCACATCTAATAATGTGTTTGTAATCTTTAGCAGGATTTTCTTTTAACTGAGCATACTCTAGAAGGGTATATTTCTTAGTGGGTCCGAAATCCCATAGTGGTTTTTCCCTATTTGGGTTTCCATGTTAAATCTGGTGTTATATGTGTTGTGATGTTATCTGTTCATGAGTTTGAATGTTTTATAGTTCTGGATATATATTCTAAAGTATAAGCTATCGAGGAATATATTGGAGATTAAGTTTGTATGATTCACCCCCCCTCTCTCATCTTATTAACTATTGGCATCAGAGCTTTACAAAAACTATATCAAGCACATGGTTCTAGTAATGCAATTAGGGTTTACAACATGATCACATTCATTATCCATAGCATCAATAAATTCCGCATTCAATGAAATTTGTAACCACATATTATTTCAAACTATGTTTTCTACTTCATGGACCTAAAGAGTTTAATATTTGATGTTTTAGAAGCAAATTGGCCACCCTCTACTATGCTAGTAAATATGAGTTCATTGTATATTCTTATAAACATTTAGCATGTCCAAGAAGATTAATGTTATTTGAGTTAAAATATGTTCCAAAGGAGATAGCCATACTTGTATTTGTCTAGAGTATGTTTAACACTGCTTTAATAACTTCCTATTTTTTTACAAACTCAACACTTTTCCTTGCTTAACTAATGATTTCAGCCCATTTCTGGTTTTGATTTTCCATTAGCAGCTAAAGATACTCATCTTATTTTTGTGGAACCGATTCAACTTGAATCATATTCCCTACAGATTCTAAAATATATGTATTTGGTGGGGTTCAAGATCAATATTTATTGTTGCATGGCTAGTTAGAAGTTCATAAACAAATGGCTCATCTTCTCCAACCTGGATAATTACAAACTTGTAAAAACATGCCCAAAATATAGTTATAAACTAAAATAACAATAGTAAGTTGTTAGCAGCAATCAAGAAGGAAGACTGAGAGGGGAGGGGTGAATCAGTCTTCACCAGATCAAAGAAAATTAAACATCAAAACATAAACTGATAAACTGCAACAATGAATTAGATAAGAAAATTAATAGTTCACAACACACAACACCAAGAGTTTGATGTGGAAAAACCGGTTAATGTTAGGTCCCAGAGATAACTGAGAGGGGGGGGGGGTGAATCAATTGTCCAATAAATTCAACCAAAATTAACTTAACCAAAACATAATGTAAACCAAACTTTATGCCGATAGACAGTTTTATCAGTTAGTTGCAGTACTGGTAAAGATTAATGCATGAAATGGAAAGAAAACAACATCCACAACACATAACACAAATATTTGTACGTGGAAACCCTGTAAGGGAAAAAACACTGTGAGAAGCCTTACCCACAATGAAATGATACTACTTTAGATAGTATGTGTGTACAATATAAATTCTGCACATGCAAAAAGGCCAGCTACTTAGAGCTCACTGCTCAATCACAAAATGAGAGTCACACTAACTACAATTGGCTGGTTAAATTTAATGATAATGTACTACATAAAATGACATCTTCATATGCTAGATTCAATACCAGTTTAGTTTTGATTACCTTCACAAAACCTTCCTTCAACCTTCAAATGATGTCTGTGTGTATAGCTCTACTTATTTTTGCATATACCTTATACAATTCTTTTTCCCAATCGCATATCAATCTCACAAATGAGATCTTACATTTATACCTTAACCTAAGACCAATTGAATAGGTTGGCTCACTAAAAGATATTACAATAAAATCAATTACAAATAGATCAATATCCAATGCATGATGGTGGCTCAATGCATTTATAATAATAATAATTCATCTCCATAACGTGCCTTGCTGATTTAGAATAGATATGCCTGCCGGTGCATATCCTGGACCTATTTGTTGGTAATAGAAAATATGCAAACCCGAATAAAAAAATAACCAAATCACCAAAACTAAGTGATTGAATAATGTATTCGATATAACCAAGTAGTCTCCAAGTCATTCCAAGCTCCAGTGAACAATATAATTTGTCGGTGAACCAAATACTAGTTATTGTGCGTAAGTCTTTGACTTGCCGGTGAACATAACCAAAGATCTCCAAGTGCGGATAAGTGTTCACAAGTGATGACAGGTGTTGACATCAATGAAAAAACCATATCAACATATCCAAAATACCAACAATCTCCCCCTTTGGTATTGATGGCAACACAAGATGGAAAAACCATCAAAGTGCCAAAAGAGAAATGCCAAAAACCAAAATTAACAATCTCCAAAAATGAAAATACAGATACAGAGAGTAATCAATCTCTCCAACAATCTCTCCCCAAAGTAACAATCTCTCCCCCTTTGACATCAAATGCCAAAGCATTACAAAAACCAGTTTCATATACCAAATACCAACTTATTATACCAACTACTCCTCCAAAGAAGTAGCTCTCCTCATCATACCTGAAATAAAAGATTTCTCTATTAATTTTGTCGGTTGATGACAAACATCAACTGTCTAAGTCTTTACTAGTGGGGGTAGGACTCCAAGTTGCTCTATGAGATATTCAAAAGTCTCCTTAGGCAAAGGCTTTGTAAAAATATCTACAATCTACTCTTTAGTATTCACATAAACCAATTTCACTTCTTTTGCTTCAACATTCTCTTTTAGAAAATTGAATTTGATAGAAACATGTTTAGTCTTAGAGTGAAATACTAGGTTTTTTGATATATCAATTGCTACCATATTATCATAGTAAATAGTTATAGGTTCCTTGCATTTTATCTTTATATCCTTCAACATTTGTTTGATCCGTAATACATGTGTATAGTTCATTGCTACTGCAACATATTCTGATTCTGCTCTTGATAGACTTGTACAGCTTTGTTTCTTGCTCAACCATGAAATTAGTCTTCTACCAAGAAAAAATGCTTCGTCGGTGGTGCTTTTTCTATCATCCACATCTCCTACCCAATTAGCATCTGTGTATGCACATAAATCAAAATTTTCATCTCTAGGATACCATAAACCAAGATTTGTAGTGCTTTGTAGGTACCAGAAAATCCTTTTCACAGCTGATTCATGATTTTCTTTAGGATTACTTTGAAATCTTGAAACAATACATACTGTATTCATAGTATCAAGTCTTGTTTGTGTCAAATATAGTAAACCTCCTATCATAGACTTGTATCTAGTCGGATTAACAAGTGTTGATTCATCCTTCAAAGATAATTTATCAGTTGTAGTCATAGGTGTGCTTACCGGTTTACAATTTTCCATGCCAAATTTCTTTAGTAATTCCTTCAAGTACTTAGATTGACATAGGAATATACCTTTATCATTCTATGAAATCTGTAATCCTAAGAAGAAATTTATCTCTCCAATCATAGACATTTCAAATTCTTGCTACATTTTGTTAGAAAAGTCTTTACACAATCCATCTTCTCCTCCAAAGATTATATCATCAAAAAAACTTCAATAACCGAGATGTCATCATTACTCACTTTGTAGTATAGATTGTTGTCAGTACTACCTTTAGTGTATCCAAGCTTCAAAAGATATTTGTCCAATCTAGCATACCAAGCTCTAGGAGCTTTTCAATCCATATAAAGCTTTCCTTAGCCTTCAATCCATGTCTTTGTTATCTGTCAAAGAAAATCCATCAGGTTGTTCAATATAAACTTCTTCTTCAAGATCTCCATTCAAAAATGCACATTTAACATCCATTTGATATACTTTGTAGTTCTTGTGTGCCACAAAAGCCAATAAAAGTCCGACTGCCTCAATTCTAGCTACCGGTGCAAAGTTTTCATTGTAATAAATTCCTTCTTTATGTGAATATCTGTTACACACTAATCTTGCTTTGTTTCTAATTACCTTACCATCTTCATTAAGTTTATTTCTAAAAACCCATTTAGTTCCAATTACTTTTTTGTATTTAGGTTGGGGAACTAATGACTAAGTGTTATTCCTTTCAATTTTTTCCAATTTATCTTCCATAGCTTTAATCCAATATTTATCTTCACATGCCTCATTAATTGATGGAGGTTCAGTTTGAGAAATAAGACATACCTCTTCATTTTCCAATCTTCCACTAGTCATAATTCCTTGAAATTTGTTTCCAATTATCTTATCTTCAAAATGATTCAGTCTTACATACTGGGGTGTTTTTACTCGTGTATTCACAGTATTCACAGTGTATTGGTGTATTCACAGTATATTCATTTGTGATTATCTCTATTGCTAGTTCAGAGTCTATGTATCTTGAATTTCCTCTAAATTGTTCTTCAATCTTCACATTTTCACTCTCAACAATCTTTTGCAATCTCTTGTTAAAATATCTATATGCCTTTCTCTTAGATGAATAACCAAGAAATATTCCTTCATTACTTCTAGGATCAAATTTGCTAATATACTCATCTCTTATAATATAGCATTTGCTTCCAAATATTATGAAATATTTAAGAGTCGGAGTATTACCAACCCATAGTTCATGAGGGGTCTTACCGGTTTCACCTCTGATGTGAACTCTATTGAATGCATAAAATGTTGTATTGACCACTTCTCTCTAGTATATATGAGGTAGATTTTCTTCTGATATCATAATTCTGGCTGCATCCAAGATAGTTTTGTTTTTCCTTTCCATAACTCCATTTTGCTAGGGTGTCCAGGGTATTGATAATTGTCTTCTGATCCCATTCACTTCACAGAATGTATTAAATTCCTTAGATGTGAATTCACCTCCTTGATCTAATCTCAAACATTTGATTTTCTTGCTGGTTTCATTTTCTACCATCACCTTGAATAGTTTGAATTTCCCAAATGCTTCAGATTTTTCCTTGAGAAAAGTAACCCAACACATTCTAGAATAGTCATCAATGATTAACATAAAATACCTATCTCCGTGTATAATTCTAGTTCTTGCTAGACCACATAAATCAGTATGAATTAAATCAAGAACATTGTTAGATTTTTTTGGAATAGTCTTGAAATTTTCTCTAACTTGCTTTCCAAATTGACATTCCTTACATACCAGATTGTGAGGTTTAACAATCTTAGGTAAATCTCTTACCACCTTAATTGTACTGATTTTCACAATGCAATCAAAATTTACATGACAAAGTCTTTTATGCCATAACAAACTTTCATCAATATGTGCAATCAAACATGCTTTCTCATTGTTGTTCAAATGAAAGATATTACCTCTAGTCTAATTACCGGTTACAATTTCCAAACCAGTTATGTTTAAGATTTTGCATTTACCATTCTTGAATCGTAACTGAAATCCTTTCTCAACTAATTGACCAACACTCAAAAGATTATGCTTCAAACCTTCAACATAGAAAACATTATCAGTATTTTTCATACCATCAAAAGATATAGTGCCTTTTCCTTTGATTAAACAAGCTTTATCATCTCCAAATCTTACTAAACCTCCATTGTATTCCTGAAAGGTGATGAATTTACTCTTATCACCAGTCATGTGATGTGAACATGCTGAAAACATAATCCATTCATCTTTATCTTCAACTTTAGCTGCTAGGGCTTGCTCTACTGGTTGAATAGTAGGTGTTGGTTGATCTTCTATTATAGAAACAAAATCCCATCCATTGTTTGTCAAATCCTCATCAGAATCATCAGTAACTCCTTCATTAGCATAATAACAAGATTTGTCTCTATTCTTCTTAAACTTGTATTTATGATAATTAGGGTTAGGTTTATATGTTCTTTTAGCTTCTTCTCTTAATCTTGCATGTCTATTAGGACATCTAGAAGCCATATGACCAATCTTATTGTAGTCAAAACATTTAAAGGGTGCTTTACCTTCATACTTACTTCCAATTGGACCTTTAGGCATTTCCCTTGCAAATAGTGCTTCAAGTTCTTCAAGTTCTTCATTTTCTCTCCTACTTTCTTCAATTTCTCTTGCATAGAAGGCTTTCCAATCAGATTTATCAGATGATGATGATGATACTGTAGTTGATGATGATGCCTTGAAAGATAAATCTATCTTAATAGTAGTAACAAGACCAAATTCCTCAAGCTCAAAAGCTGAAAGTTTTCCAACCAAGGTGTCTCTAGATACTGATGCATTAGGCATTGTTCTCAGTTCAGTTATAGCAGTAACTTTCATTTTATATGTTAGTGGAAAAGATCTTAAAACTTTAGAAACAATCTCATCTTTACTTAAGGTTCCTCCACAACATTGTATACCCAAAACAATTTCATTTACTCTTTCCATAAAAGCAAAAATTATTTCTTCTTCGTCCATTTTTCAGACTTTCATACCTGACCTGAAAGCATTCAAGTTTTGCAATTTTGACTGTGGAATCTCCTTCATTCAATTTTTCCAATTTGTCCCAAATAGTTGTAGTAGTAGATCTGTCTAATAATCCCATGACTTGCTGATCTGATAATGTGTTCAAATTTGCTTCTCTTCCTTTGCAATCATTTTCCTCATCTTTAGCTAAGTTACGTGGATTAGGTTGACCTTGAGTAGGAGAAATATAGCCATTCTTTGTAACATCCTATATGTCCATTCCAATGCAATTCAAATGTGTCTCCATACTGATCTTCCATATGCCATAGTTAGTTCCATCAAGTTTTAGACTGTCCTTCCTGAAATAGTTAGAAGACATTGGATCTCATCAAGCTCTTAAACATTTGTAAAAAGAGGACTAGGCTATGATACTAGTTGTTAGGTCCTGGAGACAACTAAGAAGGGGGGGTGAATCAGTTCCCCAATAAATTCAACCAAAATTAACTTAGCCAAAACATAATGCTTAATACCAGTAAACTAAACTTTATGCCGATAGACAGTTTTATCAGTTAATTGTAGTATCGATAAAGATTAATGCATGAAACAGAAAGACAACAAAAATCCACAACATATAACACAAATATTTTTATGTGGAAACCCTATAAGGGAAAAAACACGATGGGAAGCCTTACCCACAATGAAATGATACTACTGCAGATAGTATGTGTTTACAATATGGATTCTACACATGCAAAAAGGCCAGCTACCTAGAATTCACTGCTCAATCACAAAATGAGAGTCACACTGACTATAACTGGATGGTTAAATCCAATGATAATGTACTGCATAAAATGACATCTTCATATGCTAGATTTGTACTGATTTAGTTTTTATTACCTTTAGAGAACCTTCCTTCAACCTTCAAATGATGTCTGCGTGTATAGCTCTACTTATTTTCGCATATACCTTATTACAATTCCTTTTGCCAATTGCATATCAATCTCACAAATGAGATCTTACATTTATACCATAACCTAAGACCAATTGAATAGGTCAGATCACTAAAAGATATTATAATAAAATCAATCACAAATAAATCAATACCCAATGCATGATGTCAGCTCAATGCATTTATAATAATAATAAATCATATCCATAATGTGTCATGCTAATCTGGAATAGATATGCCTATCGGTGCATATCCTAGACCTATTTGTCGGTAACAACAAATATGCAAACCTGAATAAACAAATAACCAAATCACCAAAACCAAATGATCAAATAATGTCTTCGATATAACTAAATAGTCTGCAAGTCATTCCAAGTGCTGGGGAACAATATAATCTATCGGTGAACAAAATACCGATGAGTGTGCATAAGTCTCTGACTTGCTGGTGAACATAACCAAAAATCTCCAAGTGCTAATAAATATTGACAAGTGATGATAGGTGTTGACATCAATGACAAAACCATATCAACATATCCAAAATACCAACAGTTAAGACAAAAAACATGGTGGGAACCTACCCATAATTAGATGATACTCTTTAGTAGTATGTGAAAATATTACAATGGGGAACACACATGCATTCAGGCACACTTCCTAGAGCTCACTACTCAAAAGAGATATGTCAGGAAGGCTACAACCCTTAGGGAATTCTCACTAACCTACAATATGATTCAAACTACAATCCAAAAGAAATTAACTACACTAGTAGCATCTATAAATTCCTGATGATAGTTCTGGTTAAGCACAATTGTCTTCTCTACAACACAAATCTCATCTCAACACTAAATGAAATGATAAATCTCTTGTTCACACAATCACCTCTCTCTAATAATGGAGACACAATATTGACTCCTAAATTACAGAAGCATGTCACCTATAAATACAAATCATCAACCTTGATAACAAGGCTGAATAAACCTTCAACCCTCAACTCATAATTATAAAAAATTACGTTACACGATACAAAGATCGATCATTGGATAAATAAAATGATTTACATTACATAGCATGGACCTATTTCAAATTTCAAAATGATCACATCCACCTAAAATCACACCAAGAACAAGCACAACATGGTACACCACCAGAAATGCCGCATAACACAAAAAATAATCATCGGTTCATAGAAATCACCAAAAATAAATAGGAAATGACTAGGAAACACCAAAAAACACATTGGAACCATCTGGAACATTTGCACCAACAACACTTTTCAAATCTTCATCGATCAAAGTCTCAAAGCTTAAGAACACAACCAATCAACAACTATCAACAGAGAAAGATAACTTGCAGAGCACTAAATCATGAACCATTAGAAATGAAGATACACAAGATCATCCCAAACAATATCCCAAAGTCTCAACACAAGATCTGATCACACTGAAATATACCAGAGGAAATACCAGATTCCAGAAAACAGTGGTCAACAAAACCAAACTTCAAAACCAGATCAGAAGATCTTCCCAAAATCATCAGAATAGATCACATGAATATGTTGATATCAATTACAACAACATATCCTAGCAACAACAATGACAACAACCAAATCTAACAATCTCCTCAATAATCCAAAAATCTTCCCCTTTAGCATTGATGGCAACATATGAATGTGAAAAATAGTCAATGCAAAGAATGAAGATATCACCAACGAACTCCCCCTAGGATCAAAATAGATAAAGCAGTTTTTCACATGATCTCTCTCCCCCTTTGAGAGAAATGCCAAAGATCTCCAAAGTAAAAAATCAAACTCTCTCCCAATATAGGATCATGAATCTCTCTCCCTCTAGGATACACAACCAAATCAATAGACTACTCCAGCAGAGGAGAAACATCAACTCATCAATCTAGATAAAAGAATAAGGCTCTAAATTCCACCAGATCGATGTAACCCAATGCACCTAATTCTCATTAGGAGGGGTGGATACCCCTAACTTGTCTCTCAAATAGACAAATGTATATGTAGGCAAAGGTTTAGTGAAAATGTCAGCAATTTTTTTCCTTTCTAGATACATACTTCAGCTTCACCTTCCCTTCACTGACTTACTCTCCCAAGTAGTTATATTTGATTGACACAAACTTATTCTTTGAATGTTGCACCAGATTCTTTGACATGTTTATAGCACTAGAATTATCACAGTATATAATAGTAGGTTCATCATGAATAACTCTAATATCTTTCAAAATTTTCTTCATCCAAACTATAGGAGTGTAGCTACTGGAAACAATAATGTATTCAACTTCAGCCATAGATAAAGATATTGAATCTTGTTTCTTCATATCCCATGAAAAGAACTTCTTACCTAAAAATAATGTTCCACCTATAGTACTATTTTGGTCATCAACATCACTAGCCCAATCTGCATCAGTGTAAGCACATAACATAAAGTCATCATTCTTTGGATACCATAAACCATAATCCATAGTTCCCTATAGATATTTGAATATCCTCTTAACAAAAATGACATGAATCTCCTCCAAATCAACTTTATATCTAGAAGCCATACACACAATAGGAATAATGTCAAGCCTAGTGTGAGTAAGATATAGCAGTCCACCAACCATAAATTTGTACAAACTCTGATTACCTTTAGGAGATTCATCACTATTTGATAGTTTACAACTAGTCACTATAGGAGTTCCAACTAGTTTAGAATCATCTATTCCAAAAAATTTCAACAGTTCTTTCACATACTTATTTTAAGATATAAAGATAACTTTTTCTATCTATGAAATCTGCAAACCTAATAAAAACTTCATCTCACCAATCATAGACATCTCAAATTCTTTCTGGATATCACTGGCAAATGTCATACTCATATCATCATCACCACCAAAGAGAATGTCAATGTGGTTTTTAGTGCTAGTTCCTCATTCTCTTCAATCCTGAATAATGATCTTGAGAATGTTGTTTCTAAGGAGTAGAGAATTGTTATGCCCAAATATCAAAGATAGAGGAAGAAGGCTAGAGAAAGGTGTGTGTGGATTTTCCCTCCTTTAGAATAGGTTAAAATTATTTTTGACGGGGTGGCTAAGGGAAATCCTGGGTCTGCTAGGTGTGAGGGAGTGATAAGGGATGAGCATGGTAGGTGTATTGCAGCAGTGGCACTCCCCATGGGTACCTAGACTAACCACATTGCTAAAACCATGGGCACCTTCGAAACTCTACAAATTGCTAAGCAAAATCAATGCAGGAAGGTGTGGATTGAGGGAGATTCAAATAATATTATTTAATATCTAAGGGGTAAAAGTTAACCTTCATGGACTATTCAGAATATTGTTAATGCCTCTATGTGTATTATCAATACCTTTGAAGAGTCCTATATTTCTCATAACTATAGAGAGGTTAATTATGTAGTGGATTGTTTCGCTAACATAGGGGTTAGAATTAACACAAGGAAGGTGTGGTTTAATGAAGACACCTTGGAGTATGAGGTTCGGTCACATCTTATGCACGCAAAAACACATGGAAGATATGAGGAGATCCCTACTATTTTTTATGATGAAAGTGTTTAATTTTGTCATCATTTTTTGGCTTGTGTTTGGTATGAATGCCTTAAGTTATAATTATTACTACCGGACTTCACATGCTTTATGGGTATTACTTGCTTTGGAAGCTACTATTGGTCTTTTTGTTGCAAACTTTGTTCTATTGAATATTGTTGTTTCTGACCTAGGTTTTAAGACTATGGGGGGTCAACGATGTAGGGTGGAACCTCTGAATTGTGATAACTGGAAGAAGAACCCTACCATTTGGCACAGATTGCAAAAGTGGAGAGTGGCGACATTCCTAGAAAAACTGCATGGGCATAACTAGAGTGTTAATAGGAAATTTGTGAAGGGATGGAAGGATTGTAAGGTGCTTTTTTTTGGTAGGGTAACTAAGATCAATGAAGATCTTATTGCTGAAGTGAGGGGAATGCCTATGGAGGGGATTGAATTTTATAGGGAGAGAAAAATCTTTGATGCTGTTGTGAAGAGATTCTCGAGGAAAGAGAAGGAGCATGAGTGCTTGGTGAAAGCTAACAAGACCCACTTTGAGCCGAAGTAGATTAAGGCCATATGGAGGGGACTTTTGAAGGTGATTATGGGGTTTTTCACTTTGGATGATAGGTTCACGAAAATCTATGGGTATCATTTTGTGTTCCTTAATCATTTTCATCATAGTGAGAAATTTTGTTTCCATTTTATTTGTTGTCTTCATTGAATGCTAGCATTGTTGATTTTAAGGAGAATCCCCATGTTAATAATGTGTTACACCAAGGTTCATTTACTTTTATTATTGAGCATTTCAAAGCTAGGGCTTCTAAAAACCCTAGCAAGCCCTCTCCTATTACTGTTGAAGAGATTGATGATAGTTAGGATTCAAAGTCGGGAGGATGGGAAGCTGACAATATTGGTGGGGATTTTGTCCCTCACATTAGAAAAAATACCAAAATAGGGGTAAAGGTGGTTTCTTCGGGTGTTAGTCAGGGGTCCCCTAGTGCTAGTGATGAGGGTTCGAGAAAACATCCTAAGGGTAAAACTTGGAAGGTCACTTTGAAGGTCTCAGACAGCTCTGACAATAAGGATTACCTAGACCAAACTCATAATGTCAAGGCATCCTCTTCCTCCCATGGTTGAGAATCCTAGGAATTGATGGATTTTACCCTACAGGATTTCCATCCTAAATAGGAGATCTCGTTTGATGTGCTCAACATTGTCAAGAACAACTCTCTAGAGGTTTTCCTTCTTTTCAGGTGGGTGTTTTATGAGATTAAGAACATCAATCTCAAGTAGTGGTCTTTATCTTCCAGGATGGAAGTTATGCACGCTAATGTTGGAGATATGATGCATGTTGTTGTTAATGGTCACCCTAGTGATATTGGTAAGGAGGTGGTTGAGGGGCCTTCGATGGGTGTTTTGTGGACAAAAATAAAAAACCAGGTTATGAATGATTGTCTGGCTAAGAACATGGAAGCCACCCAAAGATTGAAGGAGATATCTGATAAATTTTTTTTGGATATTGAGGCTAAAATTGTTGAATGTGAAGCTACCCTTTGGGGTATTACGGAAACCAGTCAGAATATTGTCAAGACCTCTGCTAGTACAATATCTACCATGGTTAGCAAGCTCAAGAAATCTCATATGGATGGGACTATGGTGGATGTGGACAATGAGATGGTTACTAGTGCGAAAGATTCAAGTCCTCAAGGAAAGCATACTCAGGCTAGCATGAAGAAGAAAGCCATTGAAGTGCCCCAAGACATCTTGGATTTGAAGAATGCTGCCAAGAAGATGCATTAGCTTAGTGCTAATGTTGTGGAGAATCTTAAAAATTTGGGTTGATCTATTTATGTTGTTGGGTTTGTGCTGTTAGTTTGTTGGTTTTGTTTTTTGTTTTTATGGCCTGACTGGTTTTTTTTCTCTATTTCTTTTGTCTCTCGGTCCTATGGGGTTTTGTCTATTGATTTTGTTATGAATGGAATTTTTTTGATCTATCTTATGTAATCTGATGTAAAGGGTTTCAGGGTCCCTTCAAAACCTATTTTTTCTATAATAAAAAATAGATAAAATGTATCATTTTCAATTTTAAAGTACAAATTACTATCAGCACTACCTTTGGTAAATCCCAATTTCAACAAATATTTTTCTATTCTAGCATACTAGGCTCTAAGATCTTATTTCAGTACATAAAGAACTTTCTTGAACTTACATACCATGTCTCCATCATTTGATAGTAAAAATCCATCTAATGCACTTTGAAATATTTATAAGAAGCATAAGCAAGTAACAGTCTCACAACTTCAATTCTGGTAACCAGAGCAAAAGTTTCCTCATAATCAATCCCTTCTTACTATGAGTACCTTTTGTAGACCAGTCTAGCTTTATTTGTAACTACTTCATCGACTTCATTCAATTTGTTCTTGAAAACCCACTTAATACCAATAATATTTTTATCCTTAGGTCTAGGCACAAGTTCCCAAGTGTTGTTCTTTTCAATCTAGTCCAACTCTTCTTCCATGGCTCTTATCCAATTTTCATCTTTACAAGCTTCACCAACGTCTTTAGGTTAAACTTTAGAAATTAGACAAACTTCTTCTATAGCTAACCTTGTTCTAGTCATTACACTTTTATTCTTGTCACCAATAATATGATTCTTAGAATGATTCAATCTATTTACCTCAAAGTCTTCTGATTGTTTTAATCCTCAGGTTCCTACACATTATCACTAGCAGCAACAACATCCAAATTAATAGTTTCTACTAGATCATTTTCCTTAGGCTCTTCAAGCTGAATAGGAGCTAAAACAACATGTTGACCATCATCATAAGATCTGATCTTCTTCCCAAGGTTATCATCCACCTTCACATTTGCACTCTCAATTATCTTTCTTAGTCTCTTGTTATAGCACCGGTAGGCTTTACTCTTTGTGGAATATCCCAAAAAGATACCTTCATCACTTCTTGCATCAAACTTTCCAAGATCCTCATCTCTCTTAATATGACATTTTCTACCAAAGAATTTGAAATATTTCACAGTAGGAATATGACCAAACCAAAGCTCCTAAGGGGTCTTACCAGTATCACCTTTGATATGAACTCTATTGAATGTATAAACTACAGTGCTAATATCTTCTCTCTAGTAGACCTTCAGAACATTTCCTTCAATCATCATGGTTCTTGCAGCATCCTAAACAATATGATTCTTCCTTTCAACAATCCCATTCTGGAGTTGAGTCCTAGGAGCAGATAATTGTCTTCTGATTTCATGCATCTCATAGAATTAATTGAATTCATTGGAAAAAAATTCTTCACCTCTATCAAATCTCAGACACTTCAGCTTCAATCCAGA
Source organism: Cryptomeria japonica (assembly GCF_030272615.1). NCBI lineage: Eukaryota > Viridiplantae > Streptophyta > Pinopsida > Cupressales > Cupressaceae > Cryptomeria > Cryptomeria japonica. The sequence goes on from NC_081412.1 coordinate 60,119,272, forward strand.
CTCAGTTTCAACTTTATCTTTAAATATCTTAAATTTATCAAATTATTTTTATTTTTCCTTCAAAAAGACAACCCACGTCATTTTGGAATAATCATCAATTAGTAGCATAAAGTATCTATCACCCTACACACTTCTAACTTTTGTAGGTCCACATAGATTAGTATGCACAAGATTCAACAATCTATCAAATCTATAAGGTTTTCTCTTGAAATAAATCCTTGTTTTCTTACCCAACTGATACTCCTTACATATCAAATTAACAAGTTTAACAATTTTAGGTAGATCTCTAACAACTTGTGTATAACTAATCTTAATCAATGAATCAAATTTTACATGACACATCCTTCTATGCCACAACCAACTCTAATCTGTCTTAGCAATCAAACAACTTTTCTCACCAAAATTCAAATGAAAAATGTTACCTTCAGTCTTAATCCTCGATGCAATCTCTATACTAGAGGCATTCAAGATCTTGCATTTACCATCCTTGAATTGTAGATCATAACCCTTATCAACCATCTATCCAACACTCAAAATATTATGCTTTAAACCTTCAACATACAAGACATCATTAATATTATTCTTACCATCAAAAGAAATAGAACCTCTCCCATAGATTACACAGGCATTGTCATCTCCAAATATAACTAGTCCGCCATCATACCTTTCCATGCTTACAAATTTGCTCTTGTCATCAATCATATGATGTCAACAACTATTGTTAATTATCCATACACCTTTTTCTTCTACCTTAGTGGACAAAGTTTTCTCCTCAAAAGAACAACTTGTGGAATAAATAGGCATGGGCCTATCTTCTTTAATGGCAATAAACACAACTTCATCTCCTTCTAATTCATCATCTGTAACACCTTCATCTACAACATAATAATAGTTTTTCTAGTTCCTAAACTTCTGGTTAGACTTGTAAGGCTTATCATACTTTTCATGCTTCTCATATCTATCATTCATATCATAGTTATAAAACTTATCATGTCTATCATACTTAGCGATTCTCTCCAAACATCTAGAAGCAGAATATCCTATCTTATTATAAGAAAATAATTTCAAGGGCAACTTTCCATCATACTTACTAGAACCTTTAAAAAATCTTTGGGCAATCAGTGCTTCAAGATCATCAAGCACTTTTTCTTTCTCTGCTATCTCTATTCTTTCTCTTTCATATCTGGATATCCTACACTCATCAAGATCATACTTCTACTTAATGCATACTGATGTTGATGCTTTGAATGGAGTCTCATACTTTCCATGAGATAGTCCAAATTTTATTTGTTACGATTCCCAAAGATACTGAGAGGGGGGGTGAATCAATATCCAACCAATTATATAATTTTCTTAACTTAAAACATGTAAAGCATATAAATACTGTATACTGGTAAACAAAAAGTAATGCAATAAACAAAGATAACAACAACCACATGAAAACAACACCATAACATAGTAGTTTAATGAGGAAACCTGGTGTGGGAAAAACCTTGGTGGGATTTGTGACCCACAATATTCACTTACTGGCCAATAAGAGAATATTACTGCTACAATAGGGGTCTGCACATGTAGGAAGGCCAAGTGCCTAGAGCTTACTGCTCAATTACAAAATGGGAAGTCTCACTGACTTACAAAATGGATTACGCAAATCCAATTTCTTGTACTACTTCAAAATAGCATCTACTATGCTAGATCCAGTACCGGTTTTAGCTCTACTTCATACATAAACCCTTAACCTATAATTCACATATTAGGTCTACCTTATTCACCTATCTTCTTTCTTACAAAATGTTCTATAATGATCTCATACATATATGAGCCATTTTACAACTTGCCAAGTTAGCTTATAATGATTTTACAATTAATTACAAAATATATTATAAACAAAATTCATGTCGGCCTGGGTGTCGGTATACTTCCTTTTACTGTCAATGTAGAGTCTGTCATTATTGGTGCCGGCAAATCATCTTGTCAGTATCATATGATTGCAAGGTTGCCATCAATGACAAAACCTTCAATCAACTACAATATCTCATTGGAGTGTGCATTTGCCAACAATCTCCCCCTTTGGCATTGATGGCAACACTCATGAGAAAAATCCAAAAAGTGTCATCCAAAAAGGATCTGCCGAAATTGTCTTACCAAAAATTGTGTACCAAAAAAAATATGTGCTTCCCCTAAGCTGATGAGCCATTTACTGATTATTTTTCTCATTACCACTACTCCCCCTTTGGCATCAATGACAAAGGTTGTCAAAGTGTCAATTGAGTGTGGTTTCCTGCTTCATCTTTGTAACCGGTTGGTTACAATCTGAAAAAGGTTTGTCAATACCAGATTCAAGCTCTCAGTGAGCCGTTCACTATCCTTTAATGCAGCCTTTGTCCTTTGAATTGTACCGGTGAGGTGTTGCATTTGTTGTTTCAGTGTTTCCTATCCTTGAACTAGAGCCTTAGATATCTCTTTTCTCAAGGAGGCGAGGTAGTCCAATCTTGGACTAAGTTTCCATTTTAGATATTTTTCCTGTCCTTTTATACTTTCCTTCTCTCTTTCCAATTTTAGAAGTTCCTCCTCAAAACCTGTTGTTTTCTACTCAAAAACTAATAATGGTTCAGATGAATTAATGAAGTTGTCAGTTAATTTATTTATTTCTTCATGTACCTTGTTGATCTTCTTGTCTATATCTACTGTCAAAAAGTTTGTTTTGCATGTATCTCTGTACAAAGTTTTAAACTCTTTTAGTGTATTACATAGTGTCAATAAAAGAGTGTCAAATTGTCTCACGCACTTCTTTATTTCCTCTTCAAATAATTTGTGTTTTTCTTTCTCCAGTTTCTCTTTGAATGCTTCCTCATTTATTTGTTCAACTGTCACAATATTGTCAGTAATATACTTAGACAATGTGTCAAGTTGTTTCAAAGAATCTCTATTATCCACATTACATTTGGGTGCTATCATTTTCAAAATTGGGATTGTATCATCAATTTATTTGTATGCTTGTGAGCTACACTATGTTATTTTCTTGATATAATCCAAAAGAACTTCTGTCACATTTGTTGGTCTGAATTCTGCAATGGAAGAACCATGAATCCATATTCCACTGGTGTGAGTAATTTCTTTGCTTGTAGTGACCTTTGGTAGGTCAGTTTGTATTTGCATTTCTCTAAGAAAAGGTTTGGGTTGCTCAGTTGTTGCCTAGCACTATCTCTATATGAACCTGTTCCTGTGAGGGAGCCTATTGCTCTGCCTGTTTCTTAGTGTTGTCCACTACCGGTTTTTCTTCTGTGTTACTTATTGTCGGTGGCCCAGTTGCCACATCTGTTTTCCCTGTTGATTCCTTATCTACCATAATATTGAATTTCTGAGTGTCAATGTTCATTGTATATAACACCTCAGAATCAGGATTTGTGTCCTTATGTGTTATGTCCATACTCTCACTAGCAGTAACTACTAGTGGAGTAACTAGAGGTGGCGGGGATAAGTTGTTTGTTATTTTTATCCTGGGTGGTCCACCAACCTTTCCTTTTTCCTTATTCTTTTGATATACCTTGATGGGTTTAAGGCTTTGATACTCTTCTTTTCCTTCTCTACAAGGAATATGTCTCATGCATTAGCCATTTCTTCTGTTATCTCATTCACTCTACCTACCATCAGTGCTACATGTCGATGAGCAGTTGAAAATACTGACCGATTAGTCTTTGAGATCAATTTATCTATCTCATTAGGTGAGTTGAGAGGATGTACAACAAGTAGTTTTTCAATTTTTATTTTCTTATCAAGCTCAACAATAGCTTGCCTTCTAGCTTCTAGTCTTTTGTACAGTTCTGGCAGTATTTCATCAACAACTTGCATCATAAATTTCTTGTAGATATCTAAGTGTAGGATTACATTGTTTTCTACTTTCTCCTTGTCATCAACCGATAATGTGTCATATAATTTGTTAATGTTTTTCAACTTTCCATCCTCTATTATTTCATTGAGAAGTTTGTCAATTGGAGCAATGGTTTGTTGAGTCTTTTTCTTAGGGGTCATCTTCTTCTTTGGAATTAATTTCTTAGCTGGGGACCTTACTACCTATTGTTTCTATCTTGTTCTTCTAGGAGAAGGTGAAGATACCAGTGAAGATTTCCTTTTTCTTACAACTCTTTTGAATGCAGCTGGTATGTCACTTTCTGAGGAAGTTCCAATTGGTGAAAGCTGAGTTTCCGGTTGAAGTGCTTCTAACTCATCTTCAGTAATACCAGTTCATTTAAGTACATCTTCCTTAATAGCTTTTGCTTGCCTGGATCCTTTTCTAACTATTGCCTCAGCCTTTTTAACATTTTTCTTGGATTGAATTTGTTTTTCAATAGTCTCAGCACTGCCAAATACCTCTTCTTTAGGTTCCTTAGGTGCTTCTAGGAGGGCTTTTGCATATGTTTCTATTATGTGGTCATTAGTTTCATACCCCATTTCAGTAACCCAAATGGTTCTTGGGATAATTGCCTCCATCCAAATTTCATCCTTCTTTATTACAAAATAGATTTCATCCTTATACTTGTCCACAATTGCTTGTGACAATCTAACTCTAGTCTTCATTCGGGCCTTCAATGCTTGAAAATACTCATATATGTTCTTTTCTCTATTCTCTCCCATGTTGTTTAGTAAATCTAACAACTGTTTGCCTACCGGTATATCAAAACCAAAATTTCTAATACCAATACTAGGTACTTGTTTGGTTATGTGCAGCATTAGACAAACAAGTAGGTTTCCAAATCTAAATGTTCCCTTTTTGTCTTTCTTTATCTTCCCCAAATTTTCAATCAGTTCATCTTTAAGCCATTCGCACACATCTATTCTTGCATTATCATTAATCATATCATAGGTACTTTTAATGCATAGGCTAGAGACTGAGTTTAACCTATTTGCACGTATAGTTTTGTAGCCTAAGATCATACTGATGAATTTGACATTGATATCTGTTACATCATTTACTCTTAAAGGTCTCTTATCAGATGTTGCACCAGTTAGGTTTATCACTAGGTCATTTCAGACCTTCTTTGTTTTATCATGTCTGTTACTGATGGAGGGTAACCTTGTCACAACCTTTACTGCTTCTTTTGTGATTCTGTGAACTAAGTCCAACTAGAAGAATGCACCTTGTGCCCTTCTTAGTACTATCCTTATAACATCCTTGGGAAAATCAGGGATACTAAGAATTTTAGTGAAACCTAGGGTTTCAACTATCTTGTGTTTAGGTTTGATATTTCTGGATTCATCACAAATTACAGATTTATACATATTCTTAATTACCTCATCACCCAATTCCTCTATATGACAATGTATATACATTCTAGGGTCTTCAAAAAAAACTACTCCCTTAGGAATTTTAGAAAATGCACCAATGTTATCATCTTTCTTGGCAATTTCAGGAACTAACTAGAATATTGGTCTAGGGTGTTTAATAACTTCGACAATAGTAGGGTTTGCAATGAATGCAGGAGTAGATGAAGAAGCCATGGTTATAAATACCTTTATCTTCCTTAAGGAATGATTGCTTGATGAATTGCTTCACTTCTTTGCTTGGAATGCCTTTGCTCAGGAATTTTTGCGCTCTCAAATATTTGATTGCTCGGTGAAATGAAAATGGAGCCAAAACACTTGTTTTATAATGTTCATTTTGCCAACCACCACATTTAATGCTTTTTGATTAAGTAATGACTTAACTTATCTGTCGGTATAGAAGTAATTTCAACTTCTCACCATCAACCGAGGGAATAATCAAAGGAATTTTCTTCAGTTGGTTGAAGAGTCTCCTACTGGTGGAGTGTTACTCTTTTCTGCTGGTGGAGGAGTATTCCTATCAACATTTAGATCTAACTTTTTGATCCATTGTTTTGAGAATTCTTTCTTTACCTCTTCAACCTTTTCTTTACCTTTCAAACTAGCACCATTATTACTTATCGGTGATGCCTTACTTCTACAGAATTTTGCAATATGTCCAATCTTGTTGCAAGCATAACAGGTCACATTGCTTTTTTGAATCGCTTTCCCATATCCTATGCTAGTTTCTATTCTACACTGATTAGATAAGTGTCCAAATCTTCCACAAACATAACATCTTACATTCATTCTGTAATTTTCTGAATTATGACCAATTTTGTTGCATTGGAGCATTGAACGGTGGGTGTATTAGTGCTCTGATAATTTCTAGATCTACACTGATTTTCTCTATGACCATACTTGTTATAGTTAAAGCATTTGCCATTAAATTTTTAAGCATTTGGTTGTCTTATCAGTTTTCTATGATCATATGTGTTTGCAGTACCGGAGCTTTCACCAACTTCAAAGCCAAGGCCATTAGTGTCACCATTTGGTTTCTGATTTTTCAGCAAGTCACCAAATTCTTCTGAGCTTTTCTTGAATTTTTCCTTGTGTTGATTTTGCAGTAGCCAGTTCTCTTTCCAAGATACCCTTTTGTCTCATGAGTTCATTTGAGTCATTTTGTGCATGCATCAGATCTGTCTTCAACATATCATTTTCTTAACTAAGTCTTGTGTTTTCATTTGCAGCATCATTCAGTCTTCTAGTCAAGTCTTCTTCATTCTTCTTTCTATCTTCAATTTATTTACAAAATCTCATAGTCATATCCTACATCTCATTCTTTGTTGTCATGTTTTCTTGTTTTAGCTTATTCATCAGATCACTAAGAATTTCCTTTTCATCATTCTCATTTTGCATCTTTTCACAAAGTTCTCTTCTCTTGTTTCTTGCAATGGTAAGATTTTCTTGAAGTGATTGAATAATATCCTATGCAGCCTTTAGATCATCTTCAAGTTTGATATTTTTCAACTTTTATGTATCATAGTCTGAGAGAGCTACTTCTAATTGCTTCATCAAGTTTTCCATCTCTACTAGTGTCAAGATCTTGCTCAAGTTGTTAGGCTTCTAAAAATAGAGAACTTGGCTCTGATACCAATTGTTAGGATTCCCAAAGATACTGAGGGGGGGGTGAATCAGTATCTAACTACTTATATAATTTTCTTAACTTAAAACATATAAAACATATCAATATTGTATACCGGTAAACAAAAAGTAATGCAATAAATAGAGATAACAACAACCACATGAAAAGCACACCATAACACAGTAGTTTAACGAGGAAACCCAATGTGGGAAAAACCTCGGTGGGATTTGTGACCCACAATATTCACTTAGTAGCCAATAAGAGAATATTACTGCTACAATAGGGGCTTGCACATGCAGGAAGGCCAAGTTCCTAGAGCTCACTAGTCAATTACAAAATGGGAAGTCTCACTGACTTACAAAATGGATTATGAAAATCCAATGTCTTGTACTGCTTCAAAATAGCATCTACTATGCTAGATCCAATGCTGGTTTTAGCTCTGCTTCATACATAAACCCTTAAACTATAATTCACATATTAGGTCTGCCTTATTTCGCCTATCTTCTTTCTTACAAAATGTTCTGTAATGATCTCATACATATATGAGTCATTTTACAACTTGCCAAGTCGGCTTACAATGATTTTACAATTATTTACAAAATATATTATAAACAAAATTCTTGTCGTCCTGGGCGCTGGTATACTTCCTATTATCACTGTTTAAAAAATGGGTATTCTTGTCCCATAATTGGCTAAGTCTATGAAAATTTTGAGTCTGGTATGGCCTTGTTACCTCTAATTGCTTTAGGTCTAAAGAGGGTTTAGGGTTTAAGTCTTAATCGCTCCAGTGTCTAAGAAAAACCCTCTCTTTCTAATTATGTGTTACATTATTCACTTAAAGAAGGGTTTGTTTGTCGTGAGAAGTGTCCCCCGCCTTCTTATTTCTTCCTAGGTGGGTCTAGTAGTGCATTATTTTTCTAAGATTTTCCTAAAGTTTAAAATTTTTAATCGGGTTTCCTAACCAGTGAGCAAGTTCCTTTTAATCTAAAGGCGCATGTGATTTCATAGCCCTAAGATGCCCGTGAGTTACCGTTCACGAAGTGGCGAAAGGCGGAAGTGGGTCTGAGATCTAGGTTTTCACTAAAGATAAAGACCGATCAAGTTCTATTTGATTGGACGACCCACGTGGTTTTGCAAGATAAAGGTGATTGGGATTTAACCTTCACAAAATGGCAAAAAGGAAATTGGCTCTGGCATCCAGGCAAAGACTAAGGTAAAGACCAATCAAGCTCCTTTTGATCAGATGATTTTTCGCTATTTCGCTAGATGAAGATGCATGGGTTTTAGCCTTCACAAAATGGCGAAAAGGAAGATGGATCCACAAGGTAGTAAAAACTGAAGGTAAATACCAATCAAGTTCCTTTTGGCTAGATGGTTGGGGCTATTTCATAGCCCTAAGGTGCCTGATATTTAACCTTCATGAAGTAGCGAAGTGACATGGCAGCCACTTGGTCAATGTCGTGGCAGAATGGATGGATTAGACCGTTGATGAAAAGACAAGTTGTCAGATACACATAGTGGACTTGAAGTGGATCCCGTGGAAGTTGTTCGACAAATAAAAGATTGACACGATGGTTTCCTTTGCTAGTAGGTTTCTAGGTCAGATGGTGCTGAGTCAGAGGGCCCACTTCTACCAGTTAAGTTTGTTAAAGGGCGGGTATCTCAAAAGGGATCCTACGGTGAGTGCTATTTCACAGCTCAAAGATGCAAGGTAATTACCATTCGCGAAACAGTGAAAACCGCTAGCCTTAAATGCTTTGTGCATGGTTAGTGGGGTTAACCGCCAGTCACATGATAGAATAAAGACCGATCAAGTTCCTTTTGATCACACAACCCATGCGGTTTTGCTGGGTGAATGTGCATGATGTTTAGATTTCGTGAAATGGCAAAAGAGATCTAAGCCTGTCGCTGGATGAAGAATAGTCAATAAAGTAAAAGTTGTACAAGTTTCACTAGATCTAACGGTTGGCATGATTTTGCTTGATGAAGAAGCACAGATTTTAGGCTTCACGATATGGAGAAACAAGAAAGTGATAGAAACACAGACATTTTGTGATCCGTTGGAGCGAAATTTTTGAATTCATTGATGAATTCAATTCTGAGGTGATGGCTAAAGCATGTGGTGTTAATGTCATAGTTAAGAACCCGATTCCTGTATATACGCTCACATCAATTGAATGTAGGCACCATTTCAAAGAGTTGTTGCAGAAAAGCTGGTGCAGAGTAGAGTTCTTTAGGCTGAAAATAGGTTTTCTTGTATCTTGCTTACGAGTCACTTGAAAATTTGATTGAATTGTGGTTTTGTTCTATTAAAGAATTGCTATGATTAGTAATTGAATTACTTGCATATCATTGAGATGGCACCCATAAGGGACTTCACAGGGAAAGTTAATTACCAGGAGAGAGAAATTTGTGATGATTTCCTAGAAAAGTTGTCTATGTCCACAAACATAGCAGCTAAGGTTAAAGAATTAGTGCCCAAGGCTCCTTGTTTGAGAATAGGAGAAGGGTTGTATGACAAGGGTAATTGGCTAAGAGACCCACAGATAGGGTTTTCTGGATTGGGTTTATTCAATGTTGGATTTAGTACGAGACACTCCCCATCCCCAATGAACTATATTTGGGAGTTAGATGTAGGTAAATTGGTGGTCCCTGGAGTGTTCATGGATGTGGATCTCCTAACTCAGATTGCACACAATTATGACCCTATTAGCAAAAGTGTTAGGGATATAAATAGAAAAACCCTCATTGAAATAAATGAAGATGAGTTCAGAAATGTATTTGGGCTCAATGAGGTGTCCAATTATTTCGAGCCCATTAATTTTAAATCATTGGCTCAGGTCTACAATGCACAAAGGAATCATCTTCAAAATGGGACTCTTAAATAATTCTTTGTTAAAATAGGTGGATTGACTATTGTGGGACCTAATACCATGGAGCCTTTCTCCTTAAATTTATTCACTCTTAGAGCCAAAGGACTATACTGGTCACTCTGCCACATTTTTGGAGAGGATGCTGAAGTGAACATGCCAACTCATTACATGTTAATGATAGCTCAAATTTTAAATCCTTCTCTGGCAGTCACATTTGATTATGCCCCCTATATTACTAATGCAATCCATGAAGGCTTGATAGGGATAAAAAATGGTAAGGTGGATAGGCCTTTTGGATGCTACTCCATTCTCATGCATCTGTTTCTATTCAAGGGTGGTGACTACTTTTCCAATGAGTTGGATTTGGTGAAAGAAAAGGATGGGGAGAAAATGCCAGTTCAATTATGGAGCACAGTGCTATCATGGGACAAGGAAGATGCTAGCTACCTAAAGTTTGATAAGTGCTTTGCGTCCAAGATCAAAATTCTCTTATGCTTAGAGAATCCAAGGGTCCCTAAAGCTCTTTTGAAGTTTCTTAGGCAAAAGGAGTTTGCTGAAGGAATCAAAATTGTACACAATTGGGGTGACATGTACTTGTACCCTGTTTCCATAGTTTTCAGAGTGTCTGGTTTCAGAGGCACTCCATTTTTGTTGCCATATCAGGTTCCACTAAAAGTAGGAATTATAGAAGTCCTCGGGCAGATTGGAAGTGTACAAGAGGCAGAGCTATCTAATAGAGGAAAAGGGACCATTTTCCCTACAGTAACAATAGCACATCAGTTTGTGATTACTAAAGGTGGGTGGAAGTGCTTTGAGGAGTTCTTTCAACCCTACTATTTATCAACTGCAGTGTCAAGGTTTTCTAACCCTGAAGACTTCTTTAACAGTATGTTTAGGAAGAGGGTAGTATGCAAAGGCATACCTCATCAATTCCAATTCCCTAAAGACCTAATCAGAAATGAGTTTGATTTGGATGAGTAGGAGCTAAGGAAAGAAAAAATGGTGGCCTACAAGAAGGCTTTAGATTTTGTGCACCAATTTGACACCAGCTACGACCCTTTGTCCAGTTTTCACCCCTTTGAGGAAAAGGCAAAATTCCTATTTCTTTGCTTTGAAGATGTAATGTAAACATTGAAGGAGAAGAGGGAATCAGTGATTAAAAGCAACCCTGAGAAGGCAAAACTAGTTCTTGCCAGGTCTACATCTGCTAAAGCAATCCCTCTTGGTGACTATTTATTTCATAGGAAATCCAAGTACAGTGTGTTAGTGCCAACAACAAGGGAGCTTTCTACTTCAAGAAGGAAGAGGAAAATACAAGATGTCATTGACATTCAGGACTCCCCAAAGAAGCAAAGGGTGGGAAAGGAAGTGCAATCTAATAAGCTCTTGTATTCCCCATCTCAATCCCCTATTCATATAAGAAATGAGCAGGCATCAACTAAGCAATTGTTGCAGTTAGGAAGTCTTGGAGAGATAGCCTATACCTATGATGAAATAGAAGATGGAATGCCTCAAGAGCTAGAAGATGTTGAGATGAACATAACCACCAATGAGTTCAAAGGCCATGAACTGGATCCCGCCATTAAAGAGGCCAGTGAGGAATTCTTAGCTGATAGCAACTTTGTTACCTCAGGAGCTTTCATGCAATTTGTGTGGAAGCAAAATATTGATAAATTTAATGCCAAATGTGAGAAGTGGAAGAGTGAGTAGCCCCACAAGGATGCAGCTGTGGTGGAGGAAGAAATAAAGTAAGAAATGGTCACTGAGTTTAAGATGATCACTCCTGAGCAAGGAAGGGAAATGGTAGCAAATGCTGATGTACTAATCCTCCTTGAGTAGGATATAGCAGACGCCTTGGTTCTAGAGGCAGTTAGGAAAGAGACCAAGCCTATGGAAGGAGTAACCTTCAGCAAGGATGATGCTGCCCTAGTCATGTGGTCTCTAAAGAGAGATGAAAATAGAAAGAGAAAGGATACCCTAGAGTCAAGCTACCTTGGAGGTATGATAGTGAAGAGAGTACAAAATACTAGAGTGGTGGAGGCTGCTAGCATAGTCTTAGAGACTACAAAATTTAGTGTTGCAGTGGTAGAGAAAGAAGCAAAGGAAAAGGAAGATCTCCAGGCTAAGTTGGAGATAGTTTTAAAAGCTTAGAATGATGCCAAAGGAGAGGTAATGAGCTAAGACACTATTATTGCTAATTTGAAAAGCCAATTGGTAGGTCAATACCATTGAGGTGAGTCCTCAACCTTGATGATTGCTTCTTCTCCTACACAGCCTCCATCTACTATCCTTATCATTGAATTCTCACCTTCTCCTACACCTTCTAGTTCCCAATCAGTTGAGATCACTCCTTAGGAGTTGGAGAAGCTAAAATAGGCTCAAACCCTGTTTGCAAATAAATATGAAGAGAGAGTAAGGGCCACAATTTTGAGTTCTTCTGACACTATAGGATCATCATTGGTATATAATAATATGAGTAAATTTTTGGAGATGTGGAATAAGCTCAATGGAGACAAGGCTATCTTAATGCCTATTTTTAACAAGTGGAAGCCTAGGGAGGAGGACCTAGAACTTATATGTGTATCTTATGATGAGGCAAGGGCTGACCCCATTATCAAATCCACTTGTGACATGACAAAGGATCTGGTAAAGTTAGCAGAAGGAGTAGATAATGCAGAGAGGAAGATCAACTTGTATAAGAAAGAGTACACTAAGCAAGTGTTTGAATTATTCCGAGAGGGTTTTGCCAGTCCAATTCAATTGAAGGACAAACAAATATGGTTTAATAAATTAGGAACCAACCTATCATTAAGGATAAAGGGAAACATTAATACAACTGATACTTCCCTATTTGTTAGAACGGTTGAGGAGATAGAGAAAATTAGATCACACTATGGTTTCCTAAATTTAGAGGTGAATAAAATGAGGAACTCTTGGAAGAGATTAGCCAAGACAAAAGGGAAAGTTTTTAACTTCTCATGGTCTACTAATGACGTGTACCAAGAATGGACAAGAAAGTATGTTGTGCTAGATGCAAAGGTTTAAGAAGAAGCCACAGAATGACAACTATGGGAAAGGGGCCGTTAGAAAGTGGAAAAGATTTTGCTACTTCTTGTTCAAACAAGAAGTTTGTTGTAACAAACGTTTTGAAAATGTCTAAAGCTTTTATGCATCCATACTATTATAAATGGATACTAGGACTAATTAGAAATGATTGCAAGAATTTGTAAAGAAACTCTGCAGAAATATATCTGGGATTTTTGAGTTTTACAAAGAATATTCTAAGTTTTGTAAGACTTTTTTCAAAATAAAGATCAATATACAGACCATGAACTTTGAGCCTAGAACTTGTGTTGTCTTTTGGTGTGCTTTCCATAATTTACTGGATTCATTTGGGTAATCTAGGGTTATTCGATTGAACATGGATTGTAATGCAGTCTTGATAGATATGTTTCTTAGCTTTCTTCTTTATGAGAGGAATTAAATATGCGAGGAATATCTTTGTTAGTATGTTATTTTGTTGGAGACTTTGAATCTGATGAACACTATCCAGTCTAATAAGGAAAGACTCTTATATATGTTAGGCATGTATGGGGTTGATAGAAGCCAAAGTGATGATATGTATGGAGATGTTTAATTGTGAAATCCTTGTTTAATTTAGATAACTTTGTGACCTAGATAAGGCATTGGTATCAATTGTAGTTCTCTTCCTATTTTTCTTGTAGATCAATACTAAACATGAGCATACGCTTTCTTTTATTGTTTCAGTTTGTGTTTGAGGGGATAAGATTCACTAGTTTTGGACTGGTTTACTGTGGATCTATTTTAATAGTGTGAATTTATTCACAAGAGGTATACCCGCCTGAACTTCAGATAAGTTTGAAGTGTAGAAGGCTCTTGAAACCTTGTCATATGTTGCTCTAAGGTTCTTTTTCCTTGATCTCTCTATTTGTAGATAAAGTTACTAATTTCTTACAGGTGTAAAAGGGGAATTAGAATTTGAGAACAACACTTCCTTTTACTGCCGGTGTTCTATGTGCCGGTGTAGAGTTTGTCATTGTTAGTGCTCGTAAATTGTCTTGTTAGTATCATATGATTGCAAGGTTGCCATCAATGACAAAACCTTCAATCACCTACAATATCTCTTTGGAGTGTGTATTTGCCAACATTCTTAGCTCAAATGCAGCAAGTTTTCCAACCAACACATCTCTTATCACTTTAGTCACACTCCAAATCTCATTAATAGATACAACCTTATGATTATAAGGAGGCAAATATCTCAACACCTTAGCAACAATCTAATCTTCATCAATATTTCCACTAACATTCTTGATACCAAGGACAATTTCATTCACTTTAGCCATGTATGAATGTATGTTGCCATCATCTCCCATCTTCAATATCTCATACTTTCCTTTCAATCTTTGCAGCTTCTTAACTTTCACTTCGCTATCACCTTCATACAGGATCTCAAGCTTCTCCCAAATCTCATGTATGGTTTGAAGTCCTATAAAAATTTTCATTTCATAATCAGTTAGGGCACTAAGAAATGCTTCCTTTGCTCTGATGTTATATTCTGCTTCATTAACCTCATCAGGAGTGGATGGTCCATTTTGAGAAATAATATTTACATTCTTAGCAATCTTCCAGTAATCTTCTCCAAGACATTTCGAATGCACCTCCATCTGACTCTTCCATATAGTATAGTTACTTCCATCAAAACTCAAACTATCCTTCTTAAAAAGAATACCTTGATTTGAGTGATTAAGATTCTATTGGAGGATCTAGCTCTGATACCAATTGTTAGCAACAATCAAGAAGAAAGACTGAGAGGGGGGGTGAATCAGTCTTTACTAGATCAAAGAAAATTAAACTTCAAAACATAAACTAATAAACTGAAGCAATGAATCAAATAAGAAAATTAACAGCACAACACACAACACACAACACCAAGATTTTGATGTAGAAAACCTGGGTAAGGTAAAAAAAATGATCGGAACCTACCCACAGTTAGATTATACTCTACAATAGTATGTGAAAATGTTATAATGGGGAATGCACATGCATTCAGGCAGACTTCTTAGAGCTCACTGCTCAAAATATATATGCTCAGAAGGCTACAACCCTCAAGTCTCACTAAATTACAATATGATTCAGACTACAATCCAAAAGAAATGAACTGAAATGGTAGCATCAACAAATGCCTGATGACAGTTTCGGTTAAGCACAACTGTCTGCTCTGCAACACCAATCTCACCTCAACACTACACTAAATGATAAGTCTTTTGTTCACACAACCACCTCTCTTTGTTAATGCAAATACAATACCGACACTTAAATTACATAAGCATCTCACCTATAAATACAAATCATCAACCTTGAAAACAAGTTTGGCTAAACCTTCAATCCTCAACTCATAATTACAAAAATTACATTACACGATATAGAGATCGATCACAAGATGAATATAATGATTTTAATTACATAGCATGGACCGAATTCAAATTTCCAAATGAACACATCCACCGAAAATCATGCCAAGATCAATCACAACACGCTACACCACAAGAAATACTACATAACACAAAAATCATCACTAGTTCATAGAAATCACAAAAAACAAATAGGACACGACTAGGAAACACCATCAAACATGTTAGAACCATCTAGAACAGTTGCACCAACACCACTTTTCAAATCTTCATTGGTCAACGTCTCAAAGCTCAAGAATACAACCAATCAACAACTGTCATGAAGAAAGATAACTTGCAGAGCACCAAATCACAAACCATCAAAAGAAAATACACAAGACCATCCCAAAAAATATCCCAAAGTCTCAGCACAAAATCTGATCACACCAGAATATACTAGAGGAAATACTGGATTCCACAAAACAGTGATCAGCAAAACCAAACTTCAAAACTGGATCAAAAGATCTTCCCAAACTCACTGGAATAGATCACAAGAATATGTTGACATCAATGACAATAGTAAATCCTAGAATTAGAAATGACAACAAACAAATCCAACAATCTCCTCAACAATCCAACATAAACAAGGAAAAATAGGGCACTAGTAAAGAGAACAATGACTAAAATATAACAATCTAGCTTTTATTGATTCAATCCAACAACATACATCCACAACACATTGTGTGTTCAATTGCATTTCTCAACTTCATATTTATGGTTGAGATTGGAAGCTTTGATATAATTCTATAGAATTCTAAAACCAAAAAGTTCTTTTCCTTGGACAACTTCTAACAATTTCTCATTTCTAGAAAACTTTGTTTCTCGAGAACATTATATACAATCTTATGCCTTAACATCCCCCTTAAGATTGGCTAGAATATTAAAAAGAAGATAAAAGGAGCTACAAAGAAGAGGATAACATTATAACACTATCTTCCCTTAATGTTCACCTCTACCATACCAAGCATTCCTCTTAATTTCAAAAATTTGGCCTCTATCATACTCTTAGTAAATATATCAATTATTTGTTCTTCACTTGGACAAAATTGAAGATGGATAGTAGTTGCTTGGACCAAATATCGAATGTAGTTAACATAAAGCTCAATCTGCTTTGTTTTTGCATGAAAAACTAGATTGTTAGTAACTTGGATGGTGCTTTGATTATCACAACACAAAGTAGTAGCTTAACTTTGGGAAAAGCCAAGCTCAAATAAAGTATTTTGTATCCAAATTGCTTCCTTTCCTGCTTCTTTTGCTTCTCTATATTCTGCTTCACATGAAGACAATGATGCAGTTGTTTGTTTTTTGCTACTCCAAGTAATCGGACCTGAGCCAAGCTGAAAAACATAACCACTTGTATATTTTATATCATCTATATCTCCTCCCCAATTAGAATCTGTATATCCAACCAAATAAATTTAAGACTTATAGCCATAGTATAGTGCTCCATGAATGTATCTCAAAATTCTATTAGTAGCCACCCAATGACTTGTTGGTAGTGGGCTAGTGTCCCTCGTGGGGATTCACGGCATGGTTTAATAGCCTCCTATGGATTATATAATTCTAGTGGTTATATCATGCATTGACAGGTCGATATTTTGGTGAAACGATAACCCTATCTTGTAACAAGTGGTATTAGAGCTTGGTCACAAGTTTGAATTATGTAGGCCACGATGAGTGACATTGGGAGGGGGATTGTTGGCAGTGGGCTAGAATCCCTCATAGGGATTTGTGGCATGGTTTAACATCCTCATGTGGATTCTATAAGTCTAGTGGTTGTATTGGGCATTGACAGGTCGATCATTTGATGCAATGGCAACCCTAGCTTATAACATGACTTTTGTAAGGTGTCTACATAAATATTGATACTATATTAACTGCAAAGAAAATATCTAGTCTAGAATGAGTCAAGTAAACCAAGCTACCAACAAGCTATTTATATAAAATAGCATCTACTCCTTTATAAGTACATTCTATAGAAAGCTTGACTCCTGAATGAAAGGGAGTAGAAGTTGGCTTGCATTCAAGCATGTTAAATTTTGCTAAAAGAAACAAAGCATACTTTTATTGTGAAATGAATAATCCATCATTAAGTCTACAAACTTGTAGTCCAAGAAAATAGTTTAGTTCTCCCAAATCATTCATACAAAATGCCTTCTTAAGATCATATTTGAAATCATTGATCAACCTAATATTTAGTCCGTGAATAAGTAAATCATCTAAATAAACTGCAACAACAATAATATCATCTAAAACTTTCCTCACATAAAGATTTGGATCAGATTTACACTTTTTAAACCCATGAACTAGAAAGTACGTATCAATCTTTTCATTCCATGCTCGCAACTCTTATTTTAAACAATAAAATGACTTCTTTAATCTGCAAACATGATTAGGATTTTCTTGATCTACAAAAAGTTGCAACTGATCCATATATATTTCTTCATCTAAATCTCCATTTAAAAAGGCATTTTTAATATCCATCTAATGAATATTCCACCCGATACTTGCAACCAAAGAAATTATAATTCTAATTGTATTTAATTTAACAATAGGAGCAAAGGTTTCTTCATAATTAACCCCTTATTATTTTATTAAACCCTTTAGTAACCAATCTAGCTTTTAACTTTTCAATAGCACCATCTAATTTAAATTTTGTTTTATAAACCCATTTGCAACCAACAACATTTTTACTTTTAAGATGTGGCACAAGTACCCAAATGTCATTCTTTAACAATGCATCATATTCTTCTTTTACAGCTTGCTCCCATTCTTTCTTCCTTCTATCTTCTTCATATGAGATTGGGTCATGTACTTGTAATACTTTGGCCATGAGAGAACTGGCATTCCTTCCTTGGTTCTTAGGGCCTTGACTATAGATCTATTCAATACTCCTTGTCTTTTGTCTAGATGAAGTATCATCTTCTTCATCATCACTACCTACAAAAAATGACTGATCACAAGTATTAGTTGTTTCATTAGTGCATACTTCATTCTCATTGATATAGGAAGCATTAGTTGTCATAGAAGAAGTGGCTGAAATTTGTGAATTCTCATCAAACTTTACATCTCTACTAACAAAGGATTTTTTCATTGTCAAATCATATAACATCTAAGCCTTTGATTCTTCACTATAACCCATAAATAAACACTTATGACTCTTTGGTTCTCACTTTTTCCTCTTTTCATCAAGAATATGTGCCCAAGAAATACACCCAGATATTTTGAAATACCCAATGTGAGGTTTCTTTCCACTCCAAGCTTCTTTAGGAGTGATACTTGTGAGATATTTGGTGGGGATTGTAGTTACAATATGTGTGATACAAGAAATAGCCAAACTCCAAAATTTATTATGCAAACTTTTGGAATGCAACATACAACAAGCCATTTTTAAAAGAGTTCTATTCATTCTTTTAGTGACCCCATCTACTGAGGGGTATAATGAATTGTTATTTGCATCTTAACACCATATTTTGCACAAAATGATTCAAATGCATGATTACAATATTCACCCCCATTATCTGATTCTCTTTCCACTCTGGTTTTCAACTAATGCCTTAAACTTTTGAAAAACTTCAAACACTTCACTTTTCCTTTCAAAAAAATAAACCCATACTCGCCTACTATAATCATCAATAAAAGTGAGAAGGTACCTGACACTCGAAATTGATGGATAACCTATTTCACATAAATCACTAGAAATGAGTTGTAGCGGACAATTAGCTCTCCATGCTTTTCCTATTTCAAAAGGATCTCAATGGTCTTTACTTAATACACATCCTTCACACAAACCTTCAAAAGCTGAAATTTTTGTTAGTCCTCTAAACATATCCTTTCTAACCATGTCTTGTAATTTTCTATAATTTATATGTCCAAGTCTAGCATGCCAAAGTTTTGATATGTAATCAGTTTGAGCAATAGAAGCATGGGAGAGTGTATTTTCATCATCAACAAACCCAATGAATTTAAAGAGACCTTCTTTATAGTCAACTCTTCCAATAACAAATATATATCTTGGGTGTTTTTTATCTCTAACAACAACTTGATTATTAGTAGCAAAAACCTCATATCCAGCTTGTGTTACTTTGAATATGGAAATAAGATTCACCCCTAATCCTTCAACCAATAAAACATTTTTCAAGGATCTATTTGTCACATTAATAGTCCTCGATCCTAATACAAGAAGTTTCATTTTATTTGCAATAGTAATTTCATGATATGAATTTTTCCCCTTATAGAAATCAATAAACAACAATTTATCTCTAGTCATATAAAATGATGCTCCCAAATCTAAAATTTATTCTTTATTAGTGTCTAAAGAAAAGTATCCTCCCTTAACACTAGTTTCACTTTTGGGTCTAGCACTTACCTCCTCATTTGGTTGTTCTTGCTTCTTAAGGGAGATGGCTATGAGGCTATGCCTATCCACCTTGACATCCTAAAATATTTCATCCTTGTGCTTATATTCCTTCCTTTCATTGTCCCTCTTTTTCAAACAATTTTTTTGCATATGATTCTCACCTCCATAATACCTACAAATGATGGGTTTTCTTCCCACTTGCTTTTTTGCACCATCATTTCTAGAAAATTGGTTAGAACCATCATTATTTCAAGATTTATTGTTTCTTTTCCAGTTATTATTTCCATCAATATTTCTATAAAATGATTTTCCCTTAGCTACATATGCATGATTCTTCTTAATATAACCTTCTTTAACTAGTTTAGCTTCTTCATCTAAAGTTGTTTTGTAAAATTGCTCAAAAGTTTGTTGTAGTAAACATACCAACAATATCTGCATCTTTATAATCCTTTTCTAAGTTTTCCCACAACTCTAGTGGATCATCAATATCAACAAATCTTCTATTAAGATTAGGGCTCGAGGCTTTACTAATGATACCTCTAGCCTGCTCCAGCTTGTACCTCCATAGCTCCTTTTCTTTTCCAGATTGAGGTTCTCCAATTTCTTTATTCACTATCCTCCACAAGGAGTTTTCTCTTAGAGCATTCTTGACTACAATCTTCCAATAAAACCACTTCCATCAAAGATAGGCCAAAATTTGTTTGAAGAGCCCATGTAAGCAAAAAAATCTTTGAGAAAATATCAATCCATCAATATTTATATTCCAACCCTATTAATAAACTTCTAGATTAACTCTAGCTCTAATACCATGTAAAAATAGACCCAAAATATAGCTATAAACTGAAATAACAAACAGTAAATAGGGCAAAATAGGGCACTAGTTAAGAGAGAAATGACTGGAATATAAAAATCTATCTTTTATTGATTCAATCTAACAACATACATCCATAACACATTGTGTGTTCCATTGCATTGCTCACCTTCATATTTATAGTTGAGCTTGGAAGCTTCTAAAATTCTAGAGAATTCTAAAACCAGAAAGTTCTTTTCGTTGGACAACTTCTAGCAATTTATCATTTGTAGAAAACTTTGTTTCTCATGAACATTCTAAACAATCTTATACCTTAACAAAAATTTCCCTTGCACTTTCAAACTATATTAGGAATGTATCGCATACCATGTCTTGTACTCCAGGATGAGTCTCGTGCATGAATTAATTTTTTTTATTAACAATAGTTTTCAAAAAAATTCAATGAGCTCTTAAAAACCTTAGGTGTTGTCCCACCACATACAGGATGTTACTTGCAATCAAAACTTTATTATCTTTTCCCTTCACGATTTCACATAGGTTAAGTTAATCTTGAATAATTGTCATGAAAAACCAATTTTTCTGGTCCTCCATCATAGAACTTGAAATAGATCCAATTTCCCAGCATATCATGTTCAAGTTGTTCCACTTCCAGTCCTCACCATTAAGTTGTTTACTAATATTTTTTATTAGATCTACATGATCCATATCCCTCATCTGCACTTCTAGACATTGCATAGTCCTATGATTTCATTGCATTTTCAACTATAATACCTATAAGGAATCTTCAACTTCAATACATTTTGTGGATAATCATGACCACCCCAAGTCTCCCATAATGAAAAAATTTGTAAATCCTCTGTAATTATATCCTATACTCGATAGATTATCGTCTCATGTTATGTCATAAACTCATAGAAGAAAAATAATAGATCGGTTTTACAGCTACAAATTGCATTTGGTTGGAATTTACAAAGTACCTTAAACAAATCCATTTTCTATAAATCTTATAATTTACTGTATTCCATAAGAAATCCTTCCTATAACCATTTCATTTTCATTCCTTGCAATGGCACTTTTTTGAGTAATCTCAAATAGTTTGCATACCCTATTATGGTTCCACATTTCCAATGCATGTTAACCGGGGAACTTGCAAGTTTTCAGGCACCCTGTCAAACAATTCAAGTGTAATATCTATGATTCCATAGGATCATACGACTCAGTCTTGGAGTCCATTGTTGTTGGGACTATGATTGATTAGGGCACATAAAACTAGTCACTGCATATACAACTACCAAACAATTAAAAAAATGCCTCTCATGTCCACCTGTTGGCAACAACAAGGAAGGAAAACTAAGAGTGGGAAGGGGGGTGAATAAGTTTTTACTGGACTAGACCAATTAAGTACAATCTTAGATCTGATCAACTGCAGCAAAGAGAAAGATAATAACAATAATAGCAACACACATAACACCAATATTTTTGACATGGAAAATCTGGTTAAAAGAAAAAACATGGTGAGAACCTACCCACAATGAGATGATACTCTATAGTCATATGTGTAAATATTACAATGGGGAATACACGTGCATTTAGGCACACTGTCTAGAGACCACTGCTCAAATTACAATGATCTAGAAGACCCCAACCCTCAAGGAAGGTTCACTACCTTACAAAAAGATTCAAACTACAACTCAGAAAGAATGAACAGCAAAATTAACATCTACTAATGCCTGATGATAGTTCACGTAAGCTCAAATGTCTTCCTTTCACCAATCTCTACTCAACACACCACACTTCTAATAATGCAG
The DNA here is from genome assembly GCF_030272615.1 of Cryptomeria japonica. Classification (NCBI taxonomy): domain Eukaryota; kingdom Viridiplantae; phylum Streptophyta; class Pinopsida; order Cupressales; family Cupressaceae; genus Cryptomeria; species Cryptomeria japonica. The sequence goes on from NC_081412.1 coordinate 60,141,541, forward strand.
ACTCAATAACAACCACCAAATTAAATGAACATTATACCTATTTATACAATTCATCAACCTTGACTACAAGGTCGGTGAAATCCATAGCACCTAATTATAATTTACATCACACGATACATAAATCAACCACCTAACCAATACGATGCCATAGAAAACATAGCATGGACCTAAATAAACTCTTCAAACTTAAACCACCACTAGAAATATTGCTAAGATCAATCGCAACATGTTACACCACCAAAATACCACATAAAATGAAGAATATCACCGGACCAAGAATATCGTCAAGAATTTACATAATAATAAATGCGGACTGGACCAAAAATGGTGATCTTTGGGAGCTGTAGAGTTGATTTTTCCTCAACTCCAATATGGTATCAAACCTCTAGATTTGCATGCCCCTGTTCTCTTCATGACAGATTTTTGGGCCTTGTTCTTCATATTTGTGTTTTTCGGGGGTTTGTGCAGTTGTTTTTTTCCATTTTTGGTAGTTGTAGATTTTTTTTTCCTCAACTCCAATATGGTATCAGATCTCCAGATCTGCATGCCCCTATTCTCTTCATGAGATTTTTTGGCCCTTGTTCTATAGATCTATGTATTTGGGGGTTTCTGTAGTTTTTTTTTCCCATTTCTTGGATATCTGATTTTTTGGTACATTTTGGTGACAAAAGGACCTCACAATTGGATTTAGAAGGTTGATTCCATGAATTTTGATATATAATTTGCCTATTTTTGGTGATAGGGGCATGATTTTTTATTGGCATATTTTTTTACAGCATGAAAATCCGTACATCTGTACCTGCAAATGCATCAGAAAATTTTCGTCGCAAAAAAATAAAATAAAAATTTCACCCTCTTTATGCCCTATAAGAGGGGTTTTTTTTCTTTTGGCCGTAACTTGGTCATACAGAGGTGCTTTTTCCAAAACCTTATATCATCGAGAAGCTCTTTCCGAGCTCTATCCAGATCTGGAGGTTTGAAATTTTGATTTTTCCCTTTTGATGACATTTTTTCTGTCAAAGCTAGAGGTTCCTTTTTGCACTCCGGGAGACATAACTTGAGCATCCGAAATCCATTTTTCAAAAACTGAATATCATTGGAAATTTTGTTCTATGTTCTTTCCATTCATATTTGTTTTATTTCTAGATTCTTCTCTAGGTATATTTTACTCAGTTTATTTTGTTTTTCAGCACTCTTGTGAATAGCTTGGATGTTTCAGGTCCTTAGATCTCTTTCTTTGAGTAGGATGTCTCATCTTTGCTTGTTCTTTCTATTTCTAGTCTTCTATCTCTTATGATCATTGTAGCATTTTATTTATGAAAACATACTGAGATAAAGTGCCACCATGCCATTGTATACTTAGGATCTTGCACATCTTGTGCCTTATTGTACAAGCACTACTTATAAAGTTTGATGAGGGGGTTGATGTTTGCCTTTGTTTGCCATCTACCTTTGTCACATGAGTGTTCCTTCCACAACATTAGCTTTATGATGTGTTTCAAGTGAGTATTCCTTACATGACACTATGTACTTTCTCTGCACCTTAAATGTTCCTAGTTCTTAATCATACAGTTTTTGTTGGCTATTCTTTTCACTGTACATGTCTCTCTCCCTATTCAGCATTATGTGGAGATTTGTCTTGTTGTTATAATGCTTCCTTGGTTTAATTGATTAGCTCTTCAAGCTTTGGTGTTTCATGCCATCTGTATCTTTGAGTTCAGTTGTTTGCCTTTCTTTTCCATCTAATTTGAGTAGTATCATTTGAGGGCACTCATGCAGATTATAGTCTTCTCTACCTAGTCATGTTCTATTTTAGTGGAGGTTCTTCAGTTCAGTAGTTAGTCTTCAATAGTGTTTGCAGCTATTTCATGCTTCAGTGGTGTTCTTCATTCTCTTGTTTTTTGTTCCTATCTGTTGGAACACTCTTGTTTGGAGGCTTCTTAGTCCTTCACTTGAGCTTTCATCTCTTCTTGGAGAGGAGTTTTGTTCCCACAAGGTTTTCTCCATTTTCTCCACTTTACTGAGATTTAATTGTACTTGGGTACCTCATTAGGCCTAGTTGTCGGGACCCTTTGTTGTTTTCCTACATTTTTTACATGTTTTTTTAGTCCTTAGTTGTTTTTTAGATACTCCCTAAGTTCATCCTAAGGGGGGTGTTGGAGTTATCTTTTATAGGCTAATAATAATTTATTTAATTATTAGTCTATTATACTCCATGCTTAAGCTAAACTTAGGAATCTCGTAATTCTTTAGGGTTTTCACCTTTAAGGTTTTGAGTATCCTTTTATAAAGATTCTCTCTTTCTCTTCTCATAACAACTATAATTATTGAATTGCATTCTTATTGTACAATCAATATGACTCCTCTTTTCTGGATCTCTGAATTCTTGCCTCCATAGCCTTTTTGCTTCTCTCCTTCTGTGGCAGGTTTGCATGAGTTGATTTTTCCTCAACTCCAATAAATAGGACATGATTAGGAAACACTAAAAATAACATTAGCACCATCTATAATAGTTGCACCAACACCACTTATGCAAATCTCCATTGATCAATATGCTAATGTTCAAGAACACTTAACAACAACAACAACTAAGATAATAAATATAGCTTTTGGAGTACGCAATCACAAACCATTTGAAATGAAGATACACACAAACATCCCAAATACACAACACGAGATATGATCATACCAGAGCACAACATATCAAATACTAGAACACTGCAACACTAAACACACAAAACCAGTCTCTAGATCAGAATCCACAACTGAACCAAATCATCACAAAGCATCATGAAATCAATAAATAATGAAGTATCTCTAGTTGATTCAGCATCCCAAATAGATAAACCAACTAGATCAACTCACTACAATCACCAGATCACCAAAACAATTCCTTGCAACATCAAAAAACATGAATATGTTGACATCAATGACAATGACATATCTTAGCAGCAACAATATCCAATAATATTCATCTTTGTCATTGATGGGCCAACATATAAATGTGAAAAATAATCAATGTAAAGGAATAAATCAGCACCAGCAAACTCCAATAGATGTTGAATATAGAGTACCACTGAGAGGGGGGTGAATTAGTGTTTCCTAAACTTTTTGACCTCTCAAAGCAGATTCAGATTACTTGTTAATAATTTAAGCACTAAACAATCAAACCAGTAAAGAAGGAAGGAAAGCCAAAGAGATCAATAATACAAATGCAACTCACAACACCAAATGTACGAGGAAAAACCAATATGGGAAAAACCTGGGTGACAAAAGCTATTGGAGACTACTACTCCAATCTAGCCTCACAGGTAAAACACTAGATTACAAAGATTTTGGACACAAAACCCAAGGAGCACCAACCCCTTCTTCTTTAGGGAACCAACCCAAGGAGCACCAACCCTTGCACCAAGCTCCAACTTGGCGATGTATATTAAAATACAATTTAGATATAGTTAAGGCTTCTTATTGCAAATGAACTTTGGAACTCTTGATCAAATATCTTACTGTCGGTTGACAGTATTTTCTCCTCCACTAAATCTCACACTACCAGTTGTGTGATTGATTTCTCTAATTCTTGGCCTCTATTATCACTATTTCTCTCTCACAGTCCCACCACACACTATGTCAGACCTGGATGTTGCCTTTCTTTACTACACCTTGCCAGTTTTTCTTAACTATGAAACTATAGTTATACTGGTACTCAATCACTATCAGTTAAACCCTCTCATAGGTTTTTTTGGTTACTTACTTTGCAACTTTCTTAGAATAAATTCTAAGGCCACAATTCTTATCTACACTTAATCTCTCTTCTCTCTTTTCCTTTTCTGTAGCATCAACTTTCTTTGTCTCGAGCTCATCTCTTTATACCATGATTTCCCTCTGAAAAGCAATTCAAATTCAGAGTTATTAGGGTTTCCTTTTCCCGATACAATCTAAATGAGATCTGATCCAGTCTATCTTGGGTCGATCACCTATACTCCAGGGATGGATCTATACACTTTTTCATTACCCAATGCATACTTTCTAAAGACATCAATCACGTACAAGATTTCCTACTTTGAAATCTATCGAGTCATAGAACATTCAATTGTTTCCTTTTCAAGGTCTTCTCACAATCAGATTTCCTTTGCATTACATTGCATTGATCTAGGTACCAACTGCTCCTTGTGTTAGTTAGATGAGAGGGGGGTGAATCAGATAAACTCACAATTTAGTATTCATATCATATTCAACCTCGATACCACTGTTCTTCATATGCAGCTATGACTATAAATCATTCAAACTCATAAACATATAAACATAAAACATTAAATCACATTTCACACTAGATTTAACGTGGAAACCCTAATAGGGAGAAACCACTATGGGATTTCAAACCCACAAGAAAATATACTCTTCTAGAGTATGCTCAGTTAAAAGCAAATCTTGTTAAAGACTACATACACATTGCTAGATGTGACCCGATTAAGGGATTTTCCTCAAATCTATCAGAATATTCACTTTGTTAGAAGTGACCTTGTCAAAGGATTTCAAACACTCATTCAGAATGTTACCTTGCTAGAGGATTTACAAATAAGACTATTAAGTTCACTTGGTTAAGAGATTTGCTGTCACTTACAAAAATAAATAACAGTAATAAAATATATCTACAAACTTCACATCTAAAATGTTAAGCCAGATTCTATGTGCTCAAGATAATCTTGTCATAAGACTTATCTTTCTCCTTGTTGGGCTTCTCAATCTGTTCTTCAATCAGATCTTCAATCTTCTGTATTCGGTTATCACTTTTGTAGCATCACTGTGCTTCCATTTGCCCACATAACTGTTCTTCATCTTTACTTTATTTACAAGCAATTCCTTACCGCTTAATCTCCTTAATCACATTTCCCATGATTAATCTTAACCATCAGATCTTCAAACTTGACTAGGTTCATTGAATTCTTCACTCTGAAAAATGTTTTATCTTGCCTTGGAACTTGTATTTCTTTCTTGGTACTTCTGCTCGGTTAGGACCATTCAATCTGTGTTGTAGATCTAACTCTTGTATTCACATTGTCATTGATCATTAAAAAACTTCTTGCACGACATTCCAATCTTCAATAAATCTTGAGCTCATTGGCATCCTTCATTTAATAATGTATTCACTCATTTAATCCACTATGTTACTACTCGGTTGATACTCGATTAATACTGAAGTTTACTTGGTAGATATTCGCTTCTTAGTTTCTTATGCTTGGTGACTGATAAACTTGAAGTTTACCGACTAGCTCCTTGCTCAGTAAAATAGAATAGTATCAAACTTTTACTCATTCTATTGCATGAAATCTTTTCACCTTCTTGTTTAGTCTTCGAATACATATATATAGGATATCAAAACAATCAAAACATCATAATCTCATCACTGTCTAACTTGGTAATAGTTTCCCATTGAATAACTTATTACTCCCCTTCATTTTCACATTCTTTCTGTGTCATTTACCGACATCTATATACTCATCAAAATATACCTTTTAAGATATGGCAACATCATACTGAATTAGAAAATCAATTGCTTGACATCAATTACAAAATAATAATATTAAGACAGTAATCATCCTTTATCAAATATATCATTCATCTCCAACAACCTTCTCAATATCATTAACCAACAAACTTATTGTAATGCCAACAATCTCCCCCTTTGGCATTGATGGCAATGCCAACTTGATTTATTCCAATTGATTCAAACTGCTATACTGCTATTATTCTTGTCCTGTTATCCTTGAGTTGTAAACTTGTCTTGTAATCTTCTTCTCCTCTTGCCATTACTCTTCTCCCCCTTTGACAACAATGCCAAAAGTAAGACTGATCCATAATTACTCCCCCTATGAAGTAATTTCCTTGCAGTTCAAAAACATATACAAATGTATCTCGGTTAGAGCAACTTGTCTTCATTCACTATTTCCTGCACAACTTTAGACATCCTTCTAAAGTGTGTAAATCAACATCAACTCACAAATAGTATTCTATGGAGTCATAGAATTGATGTTGTCACCGAACTCTATCAGTGAGTGCTAGATAGGGGTAGGACCCCTAACTTACTTCTGAGATACTCAAAAGTGTCCCTTGGCAGTGGCTTTGTGAAGATGTCTGTGATTTATTCCTTTGTGCTAACATATTCTAGCACAACTTTCTTTTCTTAAACTTCTTCTCTAAGACAATGATACTTTATAGAAATATGTTTTGTCTTAGAGTGCATTACTGGATTTTTTGAAATGTTAATAGCACTTGTATTATCACAAAATATAGTTACTGGCTCGGTAACTGTCTCATTAGTTCCTTCCAATAGTTGTTTGATCCATGCTATATTGGTACAATTCAATGCTGCAGCGAAATATTCAACTTTAGTTGTTGACTGTGAAATGCATCCTTGTTTCTTGCTAAGCCAACTTACTAGTCTTTCTCCCAAAAAGAAAGCTCCTCCGCTTGTACTTTTCCTATCATCAATATTTCCTACCCAATTAGCATCAGTATAGACTTTTAAGTCAAAACCATTCCTCTTTTCATATAGTAGACCATAAACTTCAGTGCCTCTCAAGTATCTGAAAATTCTTTTGATTGATGTCATATGAGTTTCTTTGAGATTTGCAGAAAATCTTACAGCTATACCTACTGCATGTGCTATATCGGGCCTACTGTGAACTACATATTGCAACTTTCCAATTATATATTGGTAAAGTGTCTCATCAACAGATGCAGATTCATCATTCTTTGATAGTTTACAATTAGTAGTCATAGGAGTACTCACAGGTTTAGAATCCTCCATTCCAAATTTCTTCAAGATTTCCTTTATATACTTGGATTGAGTAATGAAAATCCCATTTTTCATTTGCAGTATTTGTAAACCTATAAAATACTTTATCTCATCGATTAGTGATATCTCAAATTCTTTGCACATTTCATTTCCAAAGTTCTTCCATAAAGAATCATTTCCACAAAAAATAATATCATCAACAAATATGGCTGACATCAGTATTCCATTCTCCTCATCATTCTTCATATACATGTTGTTTTCACTAGTCCTCATGATTCCAATCTTTATTAAGTAAGAGTGCAACCTTTCATACCATGCTCTAGGTGCTTGCTTTAGACCATATAAAGCTTTATTCAACTGACATACCTGATCTTGATTCTTCTCTTCAATAAATTCTTCAGGCTATTCAATATAGAATTCTTCTTCTATTATACCATTCAAAAATGAAGATTTAACATCCATTTGATATACCTTGAAATTTTTGTAAGTAGTGTATGTCAACAATGTTCTTACTCCTTCAAGTCTTGCCACAGGTGCAAAAGTCTCCCCAAAGTCTATTCCTTCTTCTTGAGCATAACCTTTGCAAACTAGTCTTGCTTTATTTCGAATGATCTCACCTTTTTCATTTAGCTTGTTTCTGAAAATCCATTTTGTACCGATTACATTTTTCTCTTTTGGTCTTGGGACCAGTGTCCATGTTTCATTTTTCTTGATTTGTTCAATCTCTTCTATCATAGGATTCACCCAATCTTAATTGCTTAATGCCTCTTTTACTATTTTGGGTTCAAATTTGGATATCAGACATGTGTTATGTTTCAGTTGTTCCTTGTCATCACTGGAGCATCCTTATCTGACATATTTTGCTAATATAGGCTCGATAGGCTCTGTATGATCTTCTTCATCACTCAGCAACTGAGTATTTTCTTCATTGGCTTTCTCGGTAAAACTGGTCAGTTGTAAATATACAAACTCTTCATAATCTTCTGGTTCTTTGGAATTTCCTTCATCATTCCTTTCTACAAATTCATCAATTTTCATATTTGCACTTTCCACAATTTTGTTAGATGATTTGATCAGACATTTAAATGCTTTACTCCTAGAGGAATAACCAAGAAATGTTCATTCCTCACTTTTTTGATCAAATTTTCCATTTCTGTCATGTTTGTGAACATAACATCTACTTCCAAATATTTTAAAATAACTTACATTTGGTTTCTTGTCATACCAGATTTCATAAGGTGTCTTCATAGTTCCTTTCTTTAGTTGTACTCAGTTAAGGGTGTAAACTACAGTGCTTATTGCTTCTCTCCAAAATATTTGAGGTACTCTCTTTTCTATCATCAAAGTTCTGGCACAATCTATGATTGATCTGTTCCTTCTTTTGGCTATCCCATTTTGCTATGGTGTCCTTGGTGCTGACACTTGTCTCTTTATACCATAATCATTGCAAAATAAGTTAAATTCATTAGAAATAAATTCTCCTCCTCTATCAGATCTTAGACATTTCAACTGTCTTCCTATTTCTTTTTAAACTATAGCCTTATACCATTTGAACATTTGAAAAGCTTCTGATTTCTCTTATAGAAACATAAATGACATCATCCTTGAGTAATCATCCACAAATAATATGAAGTATTTATCACCATAATAACTTTGTACTTTCATAGGACCACAAAGATCAATGTGTACAAGATCTAAAATTTCTTTAGAAGTGTAAGACTTACTTGTAAAGCTTGATTTTGTCATCTTACCCATCTCACATCCTTGACATATTGCATTCATAGGTTTTTCCAAGCTCGGTAGACCTCTTACACAATGCTTCTTACTTATTTTGATCAGATTATCAAAATTTACAAGACAAAACCTTTTATGCCATAACCAAGTATCTTCTATTTTTGCATACAGATAATTGTTCTGAGTTGAGTCAAGGTGAAATGTATTACCTCTTGTTTGAGTCCCAGTAGCAGCCAACTTTCCATGTTTGTCATGAACTTTGACAATTCCTTTATGAAATTCTATTCAGTATCCTGTATTGTTTAGCTGTGCTACACTCAACAAATTATATTTCAGACCTTCAACCCAATATACATCATCCCATTTAGCATTGTCAAGAAGTGTAATAGAACCTTTACCTCTCACAGGACATGGTGCATCATTACCAAATCTTACATAACCTCCATCATAATCTTCAAAATTAACAAACTTGTGTTTATCACCTATCATGTGATGTGAGCATCCACTATCTATGATCCAAGAATCATTTTTATTTATGTGTGATATTAAGGATTTTTCTTCATACCTTTCTTCATCTGATCCATCTTTGATAGCCACATATACAACTTCCTCAGACTCAGTCTCATCAGATTTATCATCATTGGATTCCTCATCAGCTACTAGGCATGACTTTCTATCTCTCCTTCTGAAGTCTCGGTGCCTTCTATATTGGTTGTCTTTCAGTCTGCCATCTTGGTATTCTTTCTTTCATCATCTTTGTCAGGATAGTTAGAAGCCATATGTCCAATTTTATCATAGTTAAAACATTTTAAAGGTAACTTCCCTTTATACTTACCTTTGCCTCCCAATAACCTTCTCGCCAATAATGCTTCAAACTCTTCTTGCTTTCTAATTTCCTCATATAGTTTGTGTACTTCTTCCATGTTTTTGCGAAATCTCTCACTTGCTCCACTATGATTTCCTTCAACATACTTATACATTCTATCATTGTAATCATCAGATTCACCAAGATGAAAAGAACTGAAAGAAAATTCACCTTTGTTTACTGAAGACCCACTGTTATCAAAATTACTTAACTCAAAAGCATGTAGCTTACTGATAGTAGCATCCAGAGAGACTGAGATGTTTGGTATAGACCTTAATTCATTAATTGTAGAGACTCTAATGGCATAAGCAGGTAGAAGTGTTCTCAACAACTTACTTGTTACATCCTTTTCTTCAATAGTTCATCCTGCTCCTTTGATTTGATTGATAGTTTCCTTTAACCTTGTACTGTATTGGATTATGTTCTCACCTTCATTCATTATCATGGATTCAAGTTGTCCTCTCAAACTGTCTACTTTTTCTCTTTGAACATGTTCATCTCCTCCATACATGGATATAAGCTTATTCCACATTGCTTTAGCATCATTACAACTTGCTAGATCATTAAACTCTGAGTCGGTCAAAGCTAATGTTATCTCAATCATTGCTTGAATATGTTCTTTCTTTGCCTTTATTTCTTCCATCATCATAGGGTAGGTGCTAGGTGCAATATAATCATTCTCCAGATAATATGTTGCATATTATCCAATTCCTGATAAGTGCAGCTTCATCCTTTTCTGCCATGTGGAGAAACTTGACTTATTCAGCTTTGGTGCATCTCTTTTATACATCTTTGGATCTTACCTCAACTTCCTTTAAACTTTTCTTTTGGAGTCCAAGCTCTGCTACCAATTGTTAGTTAGATGAGAGGGAGGGGGGCTGAATTAGATAAACTCACAATTTAGTATTCATATCAGATTCAACCTCTGTAGCACTGTTCTTGATATGCAACTATGACTGTAAATCATTCAAACTCATAAATAGATAAACATAAAACATTAAATCACATTTGACACTAGATTTAACGTGGAAACCCTAATAGGGAAAAACCACTGTGGGATTTCGAACCCACAAGAAAATATACTCTTCTAGAGTATGCTCGGTTAAAAGAAAATCTTTAAAGATTACATACACATTGCTAGATGTGACCCGGTTAAGGGATTTCCCTCATATCTATCAGAATCTTCACTTTGTTAGAAGTGACCTTGTTAAAGGATTTCAAACACTCATTCAAAATGTTACCTTGATAGAGGATTTATAAATAAGATTGTTAAGTCCACTCGATTAAGAGATTTCCTATCACTTACAAAAATAAATAATAGTAATAAAATATATCTACAACTTGACATCTAAAATGTTAAAGGAGATACTATGTGCTCAATGTGCTCAATATAATCTTGTCATAAGACTTATCTTTCTCCTTGCTGGGCTTCTCAATGTGTTCTTTAATATTCTATATTTGGTTATCACTTCTGTAGCATCACTATGCTTCCATTTGCCCGCATAACTATTCTTCATCTTTACTTTATTTATAAGCAATTCCTTACCGCTTAATCTCCTTAATCACATTTCTAATGATTAATGTTAACCATCAGATCTTCAAACTTGACTAAGTTCATTGAATTCTTCAATCTGAAAAATGTTTTATCTTTCCTTGGAGCTTGTATTCCATTCTTGGTACTTGTGCTCGGTTAGGACCATTCAATCTGTGTTGTAGATCTAACTCTTGTATTCACATTGTCATTGATCCTTATAAAACTTCTTGCACGACATTCCAATCTTCAATAAATCACGAGCTCATTGGCATCCTTCATTTAATAATGTCTTCACTCATTTAATGCATTATGTTACTGCTCGGTTGATACTCGATTAATATTGAACTTTACTCGGTAGATATTCACTTCTCGCTTGCTTCTGCTCGGTGACTGATAAACTTGATGTTTACCAACTAGCTCCTTGCTTGGTAAAATAGAATAGTATCAAAATTTTACTCATTCTATTGCAAGAAATATTTTCACCTTCTTGTTCAGTCTTTGAGTACATATATATAGGATATCAAAACAATCAAAACATCATAATCTCATCACTGTCTAACTTGGTAATAGTTGCCCATTGAATAACTTATTACTCCCCTTCATTTTCACATTCTTTTTGTGTCATTTACTGACATCTATATACTCATCAAAATATACTTTTTAAGATATGGCAACATCATACTGAATCAAAAAATCAATTACTTGACATCAATGACAAAATAATAATATTAAGACAGTAATCATCCTTTATCAATTATGTCATTCATCTCCAACAACTTTCTCAATATCATCAACCAACAAACTTATTGTAATGCCAACAATCTCCCAACTTATTATAATGTCAACACCTTGATCTTCCTATGTTATCCTCTCTTCCTCAAGCTACATCAATCAGTTACAATCCCATGATTTGTGGTTGTTTCATTAATGTTGACTAGCTATTTCAAAAACCATGTTGATGGAGGCTTCACTGACATCTACATGTTTACCATCTCAGCTCCACATGACATCAAAATAGTCAATCACTTAGCTCACCGATACACAGTAAGTTCATACTTGCTCATTCAAAAAACTCATACCAGTACATCCCTTTATCAGTAAGACCTTCTTCTACTAACTAGTAGTACACAATTCATCAATAACACATCTAACTTTAACATTCTTCCTCTTCATCAAGAATAGGCAGCCAACCTCCAGATTGGTATATTTCTTTATCAATTGTTACTCACCAAGTTAGTTTACACATAGTCTTCATCCTAGTTTATGCCTTACTGGTAAGCCTTCATTTTGTCTAGTCACTCTTATGTGAATTTCCATCATACCAGTCACTCCTTTCTTACCACTTGATATCAATGACAACTTAATGCTAAAATGCCAACAATCTCCCCCTTTGGCATTGATGTCAAATTATCATAAGACACTATATATTGGTACATTTCTCCCCCTTTGACATAATGATAAAGGATATTGTATACTCCTCCTTTGATCCATATTGAGCTCCCCCTTTTACTGCTATCAACTCTCGATGAGCCAAATAAATCCCTCCTAGGTAGATGACACAACTCCTAGCTTGTGTTGGAGGTACTCAAAAGTACTTACTGGTAATAGTTTGGTGAAAATGTCTGCTACTTGTTCTCTAGTAGGGACATAATCCATCCTCACCTCATGTCCTTCAACCTTCTCTCTAAGAAAATGATACTTGATAGAAATGTGATTTGTTTGGGAATACATCACCAGATTCTTTGATATGTTGATTGTACTTGAATTATCACATGAGATGAGAATAGGATCAGTGATGTCCACCTGTATGTCTTTGAGGGCCTGCTTCATCCAAAGCACCTAAGAGCAACATGTAGCAGCAAAAATGTATTAATTTTCAACAGTAGATAGAGAGACTGAGTCTTGCTTCTTGCTATGCCATGAGACCAATCGGTCACCTACAAAGAATGCACCACCACTTATGCTCTTATGATCATCAATGCAACCTACACAATCAACATCAGTATATGCTTCCTAGATAAAATCTCCTTGTTTAGGATACCACAATCCATAACTGAGTGTCCCTTGTAGGTACCTAAAGATTCTCCTTAGAACATTCATATGTGACTGCTTTGGTGTAGCTTGGAATCTGGCCACCATGCATATTGCTTGAACTATATCTAGTCTTGAAGCAATTAGATACAATAGACTGCCTATGATGGATCTATACAAAGTTTGATCCACCACCAGTGATTCACCATTCTTTCTCAATTTATTGTCGGTCACCATGGGGGCGCTTACCGGTTTACAATCTTCCAATTGTAATTTATTCAACATCTCCTTTGCATACTTGATTTGTGAGATAAAGATTCCTTTATCTTATTGTAATATCTACAAACCAAGGAAGTATGTCAATTCACCAAGCATTGACATCTCAAATTCTATCTATATGTGATTAGCAAATTCTTTGTAGAATGTATCCTTGTTTCCTCCAAAGATAATATCATCTACATATACAACCATAATGATCACATGGTTCCCATCTTTCTTTATGTACAAATTGCTATCAATACTTCCCTTTTTGAATTTGTGCTCCTTCAGGTACTAATCTAATCTTGAATACCAAGCTCTAGGAGCTTTCTTTAGGCCATACAAGGCCTTCTTCAACTGGCACACAAATGTCTCTTCATCATGCAGTAGAAACCAGTCTGGCTGCTCCATGTACACTTCTTCTTCCAAATTTATATTTGGGAAGGTAGATTATACATCCATTTGGTATACTTTATAACACTTGTAGGTAGAGAAGGCTAGAAACATTCTAATTGCTTCTAATCTAGCTACCATTGTAAATGTTTCTACAAAGTCAATCCCCTCTACCTGAGAGTATCCTTTGTACACTAGTCTAGCTTTATGCCTAGCAATCTTACCTTCTTCATTCATCTTATTCTGGTAGACCCATTTTGTGCCAATGATGTTCCTGTCTTCTAGTCTAGGGACTAATTCCCAAGTCTTGTTCTTCTCAATCTATTGTAGTTACTCTTCCATGGCATTCATCCACTCTTGTCTTTTGTTGGCCTTATTGAATGTGTTAGGTTCAAATTTAGTCATGAGGTAGAGGGTGACTTGTTCATCATTTCGGGAAAGCCTTCTTCTAGTCTATACACCATCACTCTTATTTCCCAAAATTTTCTCTTTCGGGTGATTCAACTATACATACCATTTGGGAGCCTTCTTGGATGCTTCATCTAGTTCAATGTCTAACTAAGATTCATCATCTCCATCACCTAAATTATCATACCGATTAACTTGTGGTTGACATCCTTTTCACATATCCTAGTCAAATCTTACATGCACACTCTCAATGACTCTTCTTAGTCTTTTGTTGTAGCATTTGTAGGCCTTGTTGTTAGATGAGTAACCAAGAAATTTTCCTTCATCACTCTTGGAGTCAAAATGTCCTAGTCCATCCATATATTTTTTTATGAAACTCATGCTTCCAAATAATTTGAAGTATTTTACTGATGGCTTATGGTCATACCACAACTCATAAGGTGTCATTCTAATTTTTGTTCTTAATTGCACCCAGTTTAAAGTATATGCAATAGTATGAACAACTTCCTTCCAATATGTGTCTGGCACACTAGCCTCATTTAAAATGGTTCTGGCCATCTCCTTGACTATCCTATTCTTCCTTTCTACCACACCATTTTGTTGTGGTGTCCTAGGAGTTGAGTATTGCCGTCTAATTCCATGTTTTTCTCAATAATATTCAAATTCATTTGATGTAAAATCTCCACCCCGGTCTGATCTTAGGTATTTTAACCTACACCCACTTTCTTTCTCCACCGTCTTCCTAAAGATCTTGAATCTTTCAAATGCTTTTGATTTATCTTGTAGGAAGTTGACCCATGTCATTCTTGAGTAGTCATCAATAAAGAGCATAAAGTATCTTTCTCCTGCAAGTGCTCTTCTCCTAGTTGGACCACACAGATTTGTATACACAATTTCAAGTGGTCTTGAGGTGTTGTTCTCTTTTATCTTGAATCTCAACTTAGTTTGCTTACCTTTCACACATTCATCACAAAATGTACTTACCGGTTTGATGATGGGTGGAATATTCCTCACACACCCCTTTCTACTTACTGCAACTAGGTTATCAAAATTTATGTGGCCTAATCTTTGGTGCCACAACCAACTTTCATCTCCTTGTCCTATCATACATTGGGACTCATAGCGTTCCTTCATATTATAAAAATTGCCATATGTTCTCTTTCCTTCTACCACAACTTGGCTGATACTATCTTTCTTTATCTGGCAACCGATTGAGTCAAAGGTGAATTTTTAACCTTTATCACACATCTGACTCAAACTCAGCAAAATATGCTTAATGCCTTCCACATAATATACATCATATGCCTTCAATTTTCCATCAATACTTAGAGTGCCTTTTCCCTTTTCTCTATTGATGAGTTGTCTCCAAATGTTATTGAATGACCATTCCAGTCTTCAAGTTTGATGAATTTCCTTTTGTCACCAGTCATGTGGTTGGAGAAACCACTATCTACAACCCATAGATTTTTCCTTTCATCATGTAAAGAAATCTCCACTATGAGACTTTATTCTGCCTTTTCTTTTCCTTTATCAACCCATATCGATTTAGTTTCCCTCTTCTTGTCAGCTACTATATTGTGCTCAAGTTCATTTACTAGTTCTTGATCAGGATTTGTCTTCTTGTGCTTTTTCTTCCAGTTTTTACACAACTTTGTTATGTGTTCAAACTCTTGATAGTTATAGAATTTTACATCTTCATATAAGGAAACATTCTTAAAATTATTGTGGGGTATCGGTTTATTCTTCCTACATTAAAATTTTTTGTGATCATATCCATTGCACTGATAGCAGACAATGTTCATATCACAGAGTGCATTAAATGGATTTCTACTTTTATAACTCAGAGAGGGATTAATGATTAATCTTGTAGCGTCCTAAAATTGTGACACTTGCAATTTCGACTACATTTCGGTCTTCACGATGGTGATGCAACACGCAACCTGAATGGAGACCCTGAAACTTGCTCATGACACCAAAAACTGCATTTTCTTGTACCCTGGCCTGAACCTCCTTTACACCCTGCTATCTCGGGAGGTGGGACCAGAGCGCCCAGTGCCTTGGTCCTTCAGGACGCCCTGGTCCCTGGGTCCTATTTTGGGCCCGGTCTCTTTTGGACTTCGGGTCTTTATGTTTGCAAATTGGAAAATTGTCTTTCCTGGTCGGCCTAAGGTCAGGAAAATCAGTCTATCAGCCCTAAATGACAAGTATATAAACTACATTTTCCTCTTTCATTCGACATGATGGAAAAAGCATGGAAATTATACTCAAGCATTCAAGCATTCAAGCATTCCTTCAAGCAATTGATCATTTCAAGTCTCCATTCAAGGCTAAGTGTTGCATTCAAGACAAGGATTCAACCATTGAAGAGGAGATCACTTACTACATACTACTACAACATACAACATACAACATCTATACCTTCGCACATAAGGATACAAACCTCCTTACAACAAGGTATTAGTACTTGTTTTACATTACAGACATTTACATTTACAGCATTGCTCATTTCTTGGTTAATTCCAAAACCAGGGTTTGACCTAAAGGCAAACCCCTAATCCCTAACCCCCCAATCGTCTTCGCTTTTCTGTGTGTAGGTTGCAGGTACGCAGCTGAAATTGAAGATCTGGAATCCTTGTGTAGAGACGAACAGATCCCCCTTCGTTTCATGGATTTTTCGGAGGACTGTGGCACTCGAGCGCCATCATCCTAACAACTTTTGCTCAAATTTGCAGGACAGCACCGTATCGACATTTTACTGCTAATTCCAGGTCTGCAGCTTCATCCTATATCCCTATCTCAGTTTATAAGCGAATCTTTGTCACTTTCTATGCATTCCTAGCTTAATTCTTCTATCAACATTCTTTACAAAAGAGGGTAGCCTTGCTTTCTTAACCCTTGAAACACATTTAGCATCCAATCTTGCATTGTGTGGGATTGGATCTTGTGGGTTTCAACCCCTCTTTTGAATGTAAAGTCTCTCCCCTAAGTGAAAACCATCAACCCTAGTGAATCTCCCTTCTCTCTCCTTGGAGTTGGAAGATGGGAGAGCAACTAGGGTTCGATCGCGATTTTCCGCTTTACATTTTGGTGAACCTGACGTGAACATCCTTTCTGATTATTCATAGTTAGATCTGAAAATTGGATTCCTTGATTACATTTCCATGTTTGATCTTTGGCAAAATTTTAGAGGTTAATTGCATAAAAACCCTAAATTTTCTTTTTAAGTAATTAAACTTGTGAAATGTTTAATTGTTAATGCTTGTTTCAGATCTGCCCTTCTATTACAAATTATCAATTCGTATTTGTGCTTTGATTTTGAAAATTAAGTGGTTAAGTGTCAAAACCCTAATTTTTGAAACCCTCTTGATTCAACCTTTGACTGATAATTTCACTAATCAAAACATCTCCAAATCGGCTATAACTTTGGATTCCGCAATAAAATCACAATATCTTTCATCCCTCAAAATTTGGAAAAAAGTTGCGAGGACTGTGTGCACTCCGAGCGCCATCGTCCCCGACATTTTTTCCAAAATTTCGGGAGTGAGATCTTACTGTATTTTCCTGCTAAAATCCAGAATTTTGGCTGATTTTATCAATTTTAACACCTTCAAAATTACAGTCAAAGTTGGTCTAGTGATTGCTTGGATTGAGGCTTCTAATCATTCAAAAATTGTCGAAACTGAAATTCATGTCAAAATTGTGTTTCTTACAGTCCTAAATCTGAAAAGTGTGTTAGCATTCATTCAAAATTTCAGTGCTTTATTCAAATTTTTGCAATTTGTGACTTTTGAAATTAAGTGCTTAATTACAACAACTTCAATTTCCGCTTTCAAAATTGAATTTTGCGTGAAATTGAGTCAACTTTTGAATTTCAAAACCTGCATTGCTTTCGGTATTCCCTCTAAAATCATAAAATTCAAAATTTCAATTTCCCTCTCTTTTTCAAAATTCAAATTTTTGCATTTTTCGACAATCTTGGTAGGGTTCAATTTCGAGATTGCAACTTTAATTTGGCCTATCTACAGATCATAAAACCACTCAATTTTTTCAGATTAGCTCCAAAATCATCATAACTTTCATCCTTGCAAATTTCAAAAAAAGTTGCCGGGACTGTGTGCACTCCGAAGCGCCACGGTCCCTGATATTTTTTTGAAATTTTGGGAGATTGTCCTGATTGTATTTAACAGCTTAAATCTGGAAGATTGGCTGATTTTACTGAAAATTGCTACCTCTAAAATCAAAATTTTCTCTCCCTCTCTAGTGCATGAGTTTTACAACAATAAGCCCTACTTACACTATTCCCGTTAGACGAAGCCGTAGAATTAAGTCTTTCCGAGGTTTAACTACTGAGGAGATGGAACCTAATTTGAATAGCCTTTTTAACGAGGACATGGGTAATTCCTCTAATCCTCCTAATGATGAAGAAGCTCTCCATGAGGTTTCTAAAGAACAACTTTCGAAATTGGATAACCAATTTGACAATTTTCGACAATGGATGTCTCAAGAATACCCCGATAGTCAAGCTCTTCCTTTAATTGAGGGTCTAAAACGCATGCTTCAAAGTGATAAGAATGGAATTGATATTTTGCGTGGTATTGCACACATTGTGGATTCGAATGTGATGCCCATGAAGAGTTGTGCTGAAAATTTGGGTTATACACAACCTCCTACTCAAGTCAATCATTCTATTCCTTTGATGACTTCTATTGCTAGCATACCTACCTTTACATCAAACATAATGGCTACTTCTACACAAGACATTCCTCCTGTGATCACCAGTCATGGGGGCAATCCTTCCTCTTCAATTAACCCTCTTCCTTCATTCAATCCGATTTCTTCATTCGTCCCTTTAATGAGTGTTCCTATTACATCTCCACAAATGAACATGATGCAAGGGGGCAATTCATTCAATCATTCCATTCCTCCTTGTAGTGTTCCTCCTGTCCAATCATCTCCTATGACTAATTATCATAGAGTCCCACCACCTTACTCTTTACCTTCTTTCAATAACATAACACCTCCATCTCAATCTAACACATCTAATATGAACTCTTCGACTGAAGTGACCATTAACAATCTTGCACAAACTGTCTCTTCTTTACAGCAACAAATTGCCTCTATGAATCAATCTAAGTTTAGTGTGCCCACATTTGATGTTGCGGGCCCACTATCTCTTGACATTGTTCGAGCTATCCCTCCTAAACATGTTGAAATTCCGCATTTGGAGCTTTATAATGGTAAAGGTGATCCTCTAACACATGTTAAGACTTTTCAAACAATCTGTACTGATTTTGCCTATGACCAAAGGTTGCTTGCAAAATTGTTTACTAGAACATTAAGAGACAAAGCCCTACAATGGTATTGCTCGTTGCCTTCTTATTCTATTACTTCTTTCGAACAACTTGCAAATGCTTTCATTCAACAATTTCAAAACAATATAAGTCCTAAAGTTACTTTGATTGATTTAATGCATTGTAAACAAGGTGTTAAAGAAAAAGTGACTGATTTCATTGGTAGATATAAGAATTTGTATGCTCAAATTTCTTTTCCAGTGCCTGACAATGATATTCAAAGAATCTTTATTTCTAATTTACAAAAAGATATTCGAGACAAACTTTTGTTTTCTGAGTTTACTTCTTTCCAACAGTTGTGTGCAACTCTTCACAATTATCAACTGACTGTGAGTCAAATGGAACAATCACATCCTATGGCTCCAAGTGATAAGGGTGATAGCAGTCAACAACCATTTGGGAAGTTTAAACCGAATAGATATTCCATCAAATTCAATGAAAACATCATCAACAACAATGTGAATGTAGCATCAGGTGTGCCTCCTATTTCTAAATTTTTCAAGAAAGAAAGAAAGTTTACTCCTTTGAATGAATCATTGCATAGTATTATGAATAAGTTATTGGAACAAAATGTGCTTACTCTTCCTCCTATAAGGCAAATTGATCCTGCAAAGATTACTTCACCTTATTTTGATAACAAAGCTTTTTGTCAATTTCATCGTCAGCCTGGGCATGATACTGAAAAATGTTTTTCTTTAAAGGGTAAAATTCAAGATTTGATTGATAATAATACTATTTCTGTTTCTGGAGTGAATACATTTGTAGCCCCTCCTAATCAAAATCTTCATATTTTCACTGATCCATTACCTTCTCATACCTCTAATGCGATTGAGGCTAATGATTTCCCTCTTTCATCTGATGGTCTTGTGTCTATGACTCCGAATGTGATTAACTTTGTAGAGCAGCAAGAAAACCCTAAAGAACCTTCCATCACATTTGATTCCAGTGAAACCATTAGGGCACCTGATGGTCCTTTATACATAGTTGCAAAAGTCAAGAATACACCTTGTCGTGGAGTGCTTATTGATCCTTCGTGCATGGTTAATGTTATTACTGAAGAATTTCTTTTTACTTTGCAATTGAATCAAGTGATATATGACAAAACAGATGTGATTGTGAAACTATTTGATGCATTTTCTTCTCCTGCAATTGGTTCTATTACATTGCCTATTGAGGTCCATAACAAATCCCTTGGTGTGAACTTTGCTATTATTCCATCTTCCGAACAATTTCGTGTGAAGCTTGGCTATCCTTGGCTATCTTCCATGAAAGCTATTGCTTCTCCTATTCACAAGTGTTTGAAATTTCCCCATAATGGTGAAGTTGTTACTGTCAATCATAGTCTCTTTAAACCAGCTGAAAGAACTTCTAGCGTTCCTATTGATTACTTTTGGCCTAAACAATTCCAATCTCTTCCTCTGCGAAGTGATCATCTTTTCAAATCTTATCAAAAGTGGAAAATAGATATGATCCTATCTCTAAGTGAACCTAGAACACCTAAACTTGACATTCCTATCATTCTTGAGAAGGAAGTTCTTCCTTTGAAAGATAAAACTAATGTCTTTCCTCAAGAAGATTCCCAACCCATCCCTATGGATGTGACTATGTCTATATCTAATAAACTTCCTAAAAGTAGACCTATCCCTCCTCGTCATGATGGACTTGGTCTCCTTCCTAAATCAAAAATTCCTCCTTTATATGGAGCAGTTTCTCCTCCTTCCTTTTATAGAGAGAAGAGACCTTCTTCTTCTCCTATTATCCAGCCTAAGAGACCACAACCTAAACACCCAAGTGATAAGGATGAGAACATTCCTCCTCCTCAATCTTCTCCACTTCCTACTAAGACTAGATGAAATCGTTCTGCACGTGAACGCCGACGAAAGCGTCGTCTTAGAGCTCAAGCAGCTGCTTCTCAAACTTTGCAATCTCCAAAAATGCCTTCAACAAGCATTATTCACTTTTCTCCAAAATCTCCAAAACATAAGATGCATGATGGTCTTGATCCTGTGCGAATTAAAGACCCTATTTTTATAAATCTTGATGATGCTATAGATGAAAATGTTATTCATGATGAAAATGTTACTTCTCTTGCTTCTGATAGTGAATATGAACTTGTTGATATTGATAACCATTTATCTAATGAATTTTCTAAAGCACTTATCCTAGCTCCTAGACAAGAACAACATGTCTTGGAACATGAACATAGCCCTTGTTTGGATCTTGTGATAGCTCCATCTGCTGTGTTGAATGTTCCTCCTCTAGCGTGTTCCCTGCCTTCCCGAAACATTGATCAGCAAGATCGGGGGGTAGATGACGTGCTAGACTAGTTACATGAGCATAGAAGATTCTCTCCTCCTCTCTTGTGTTACTTCTTCTATATGTTATTCTCATTCTTCTATTTGTTTTCCTTAGTGTTGTCTACTTGAGGACGATGCAAAGCATTGAGATCTCTTTTGGTCTCTCTCATGTTGACTCAAAAGACACATGTGTTCCCTTCTTCTAGGTGACCTTCCTTGATTGGGGAATGAAGAACAATTATGCATACATACATATGATATATATACATGAATTATCATACAACATACTGACCCCGAGGAAAGCGAAGTCACCTCGTGCTTTGTGTTTTGTGTCTATTATCCTTGGGTTTATCTCACACTTGGGGGCTAAATCCTTACGATAACATGCTCCTTTCCTTTCTCATTTCTTATGTGTATCACTACGTTAAAGCAATCACCCCCGTTGAGGCGTGTGCGATTGCTTTAATGTAGGGGGGCATACACCCTGTTTATCCCTTCAGGATACATGAAAATTTCTTGGAGAACTCAGCTTTGCCTTGAAAATTTTCAGTATTTCTCTTGCATGACTCATAGCGAGGGAACCTTACTACTGACAGTCATGGTTCTCCCTCGTGATCTTCCCTTTTACTTTGTCAATCGAAGTCGTAAGATCCTTAGTCCACTGGGGTCTTGGTGTGTCTTGCCTCCTTGACGTGGTGAAAGTCTTTCAATGTTGTTTCCTTGTACTTTACCAGAAGTATGAGCATACATACTCCCGCTAAAGTGGGGGCTAAATGTAGTGTCCTAAAATTGTGACACTTGCAATTTCGACTGCATTTCGGTCTTCATGATGGTGACGCAACACGCAACCTGAATGGAGACCCCGAAACTTGCTCATGACACCAAAAACTGCATTTTCTTGTACCCTGGCCTGAACCTCCTTTGCACCCTACTGTCCCGGGAGGTGGGACCAAAGCGCCCAGCGTCCTGGTCCTTCAGGACCAGGGCGCTGGGCGCCCTAGTCCCCCAGGACCATGGCGCCCAGTGCCCTGGTCCCTGGGTCCTATTTTGGGCCCGGTCTCTTTTGGACTTCGGGTCTTTATGTTTGCAAATTGGAAAATTGTCTTTCCTGGTCGGCCTAAGGTCGGGAAAATCAGTCTATCAGCCCTAAATGACAAGTATATAAACTACATTTTCCTCTTTCATTCAACATGATGGAAAAAGCGTGGAAATTATACTCAAGCATTCAAGCATTCAAGCATTCCTTCAAGCAATTGATCATTTCAAGTCTCCATTCAAGGCTAAGTGTTGCATTCAAGACAAGGATTCAACCATTGGAGAGGAGATCAGTTACTACATACTACTACAACATACAACATACAACATCTATACCTTCACACATAAGGATACAAACATCCTTACAACAAGGTATTAGTACTTGTTTTACATTACAGACATTTACATTTACAGCATTTCTCATTTCTTGGTTAATTCCAAAACCGGGGTTTGACCTAAAGGCAAACCCCTAATCCCTAACCCCCCAATCGTCTTTGCTTTTCTGTGTGTAGGTTGCAGGTACGCGGCTGAAATTGAAGATCTGGAATCCTTGTGCAGAGACGAACAGATCCCCCTTCGTTTCACAGATTTTTCAGAGGACCGTGGTGCTCGGGCGCCATCGTCCCGACAACTTTTCCTCAAATTTGCAGGACAGTGCTGTATCAACATTTTACTACTAATTCCAGGTCCGCAGCTTCATCCTATATCCCTATCTCAGTTTATAAGCAAATCTTTGTCACTTTCTATGCATTCCTAGCTTAATTCTTCTATCAACATTCTTTACAAAAGAGGGTAGCCTTGCTTTCTTAACCCTTGAAACACATTTAGCATCCAATCTTGCATTGTGTGGGATTGGATCTTGTGGGTTTCAACCCTTCTTTTGAATGTAAAGTCTCTCCCCTAAGTGAAAACCATCAACCCTAGTGAATCTCCCTTCTCTCTCCTTAGAGTTGGAAGAGGGGAGAGCAACTAGGGTTCGATCGCGATTTTCCGCTTTACAAATCTATAATCAACCATTTTATGCCCAAATTTGTTACACCTGTAATAGTAACCAGGAAAGTTTGAAACATACCAGTTAGGTTACCTTGGTCCTAAATGGGACTACCTCATCAGGGGTCTTACCTTCATGATCAGCCCTTGCATGTCTCCTTGGATCTTAATGTTGATATGAGAAATGTGGCCTCCATTTCATTATTGTATACCAATTTGAGTGGTGATTTCCAATAACATCTGTATATGTCTTTTTGTCGGTACCCTTGCCAACAGTGAATGTCTTCTTTTCTTCACCTTCAAAAGAAGAGGTGAATTTTATTTCTTTGCTAAATGTATCTTTGTGGGTTGAAATTTGACCTACTTCAAAGCCTAAATGACCAATGTCTTTGGATTTCTTCTATTTCCTCAACATCTTGTCTAAGGCCTCGGTGTTGGCTTCATATTTGCTCCTTATTTTTATTTCTTCCTTACTATCTTCAAGATCTTTTCTGAGCTTCACTATCTCTGCTTCCAAATCTTGATTCTCCTTTTCCTTCTTTGTCAGATCAGAGGATGTAGCTTCATATATCCTCTTAGTTTCTTCTAGCTACGATTTCAAGTCAGATATAACTTGACTGGACTCATCCAGGGATTGCTTCAAGAGATCTTTTTCATTTGCTGCAACAAGATTGACCTTTTTGAGTTCTCTTCTTGTTTTTCTCAATTTCTCAAGAGCACTGATAAGTTCACCTTCCAAGGCCACTTTAGCTCCAATATCCTCCTCTTCCTCATCTTCATCAACTGGTTCACCAAGTACCATGAAGAGATTAACTTTTCTATCATTCTCATCATAATCATCCTCTGATGTATTTTCTTCATATGTTGTATCATCCTCAATAGTATATAGGTTGTTTTGATTCTGGTAGCCTCTCCTTCCTTGTCGGTAGTTGTTTCTTTCTCTATCTTTGCCAGTAGATTTTTTTAAATCTCTTGACTCATCTCCACCAGTTTCTTTGTGAGGACAATTTGCAACAAAGTGTCCAACCTTCCCATAGTTGAAACATTTAAGTGGTAGCTTTCCTTTATATCGGCCAAATCCTCTTTTGAGATTCGTGACAAATTTTTCTACTTCTGCATCAGAATCTTCACTGGATTCTTTATGAGTAGTTGTTTCTTTCCCCTTTTTGGTGATGTTGAATGTTGCTTCTTTCCTTAAGGAAGTATGAATAGTTGCTCTCATCTCATAAGCCATTAGTGAGCCAAATAACCCATCCATTGTAAAAGTCTTTAGATCCTTGGCTTCTTCTATGGCAGACACCTTAGTATCATACTTGGGTGTGAGAGATCTAAGTACCTTCTTGACAAGAATCTCAATAGCAATCTCTTCTCCAAGTCCTCTGATAGTGTTCACATTTTCATCAAATCTATGAAGATAGTCTGCAGTCTTTTCATAATCTTTCATCTTTATTCTTTCAAGTTGGCCCCTTAGTGCTTGTAGCTTGGCCTCTTTGACTTTTGCATATCCTTCAAACAACCTCTGCAATTTATCCCAACTCTCCTTTGCTGAAACATAGTGCATGACTTTGACAAACTCATTATCAGACAACCCACTCAAGATAGCATGTTTGGCCTTTGCATTGTTCTCATACTCCTTTTTGGCATTAAAATCAGTGGGAGGAACACTAGGAACAACATACCCATTCTTCATAGAAATCCATGTTGGCATTCTACACTCTTATGAGAATGATGGTGTTGTCATTGATGGCAACCTACTGGCAACATTCTAGCACTCATCTAGTAAAGCCACCAATAGGCACTTCACCGACATAGGCAACAATGTATACCGACACCCCAGCTGAAAGGGAATAAAATTTTGTTTATTGTATTTAAATGTAATTATCTTTTGTAAAACCGACAAGGCATATTGTAAAAGACTCATATATATGTATGAGATCTTATAGGTCATTTTGTATAAGGTAGGAATAAGAGTTGTGAATTATGTATAAGGTGATATAAGTGACAGCAAAGGTTTTTGGTTATTGTATGAGCTTAAATCGGTACTGAACTTGGAATAGTTGATGCTACTTTGAAGTACTACATTGTATTAGATTTCATAATCCACTTTTGTAGTCAGTGTGAGTCTTATTGAGTAGTGAGCTCTAGGTAGTTGACCTTCCTGCATGTGCAGGCCCCTCATTGTAAGTAATATTTATTCATTGGCCAGTGAGTGAATATTATGGGTCACAAATCCCACTGAGGTTTTTCCCACACTAGGTTTCCTCATTAAACATCTTGTGTTATGGTGTGTTTTCTATGTTGTCTTTACTGTTCCTGTTTATTGTATTAATTATTATTTACCAGTACACTGTTTTGGAATGCAAAGTTCTTAATAAGATTAAATATTCTACAAACCAGTTAGATACTGATTCACCCCCCCCTCTCAGTATCTTTGGGACTATCATTAATCCTAACAATCCACACATCAAAACCCAAG
This sequence comes from Cryptomeria japonica, assembly GCF_030272615.1. Lineage (NCBI taxonomy): Eukaryota > Viridiplantae > Streptophyta > Pinopsida > Cupressales > Cupressaceae > Cryptomeria > Cryptomeria japonica. The sequence goes on from NC_081412.1 coordinate 60,167,709, forward strand.
GAGAAAATATAGGTCTTCGTTCTTCTACTCCAAAAGGCATAGTTGGATCCATGAAACATGGGGACTTTTGAGGAAGCAGACTCATTTCTTGCCATTGTGTTCAAAGTCCAGAATCTACCCAAGGTTCAAAGGTAACCGGAAACCTAGGTTTTGATACCAATTTTTGAACATAGAGCACCACTGAGAGGGGTGGTGAATGAGTGGTTCCTAAAATTTTGGACCTTTCAAAGTAGCTTTAGATTACCTGTTAATAATTTAAGCAGTAAACAATCAAACTGGTAAAACAGGAAGGAAATCCAAAGAGATAAATCATACAAATGCAACTCAAAACACCGTACGTATGAGGAAAACCCAATATGGGAAAAACCTCGATGAGAAAAGATGCTGGAGACTACTGCTCCAATCCAACCTCATAGGTAAAACACTGGATTAAAAAAATTTAGGGCACCAAGCTAAGGAGCACCAACCCTTGCACCAATCTACAACTTGGCAATGTATATTGAAATACAATTTAGATACGGTTAAGGATTCTTGTTGAAAATGAATTCTACAACTCTTGATCAAATATCTTACTGTCAGTTGACAGTCCTTTCTCCTCCCCTGAATCTCACACTACTGGTTGTGAGATTGCTTTATCTAATTCTTAGCCTTTATTATCACTCTTTCTCTCTCATAGTCCCACCACACACTGTGTCACACCTAGATGTTGCCTTTATTTACTACACATTGCCGATTTTGCTTAATTGTGAAACTATAGTTATATGGGTACTCAATCACTACTGGTTAAAACCTCTCACAAGTTTGTTTGGTTACTTACACTACAAATTTCTTAGAATAAATTCTAAGGCCAAAATTCTTCTCTACACTTAATCTCTCTTCTCTCTTTTCCTTTTCTACAGCATCAACTTGCTTTGTCTCAACCTCATCTCTTTATACCATGGTTTCCCACCAAAAAGATTCAAATTCAGACTGATTAGGGTTTCATTTTCCTGACACAGTCTGCATATGATCCAATCCAGTCTGCCTTGGGTTGATCACTTATACTCCAAGGATGCATCTGTAGATGTTTTCATTACCTAATGCATACTTGCTAAAGATAGCAATCACGTACAAGATTTCCTACTTTGAAATCTGTCTACTCATAAAACACTCAGCTATTTCCTTTTTGAGGTCTTATCACAATTGGATTTCCATTGTATTATTCTAGGCACCAACTTCTCCCTGATATTCCTCTATTATAATCTCTTCCTCAAGCCGCATCAGTTAGTTACAATCCCATTATTTGTGGCTATTTCATTAATGTCAACTAGTTGTTTCAATAACCATGTTGATGGAGGCTTCACCGACCTCTGTGTGTTTTCCACCTCAGCACCACATGGCATCACAATGGTCAATCACTTAGCTCACTGACACACAGTTGGTTCATACTTGATCATTCAACAAACTCATATCAATACATCCCTTTACCGGTGAGACCTTCTTCTTCTGATAATCGGTAGTGCACACTTCACTGGTAACACATCTAACATTAACATTTTGCCTCTTCATCAAGAACAAGCATCCAACCTTTAGACTAGTGTATTTCTCTAACAATTGTTACTCACAAAGTTAGTGTACACACAATCTTCATCTTGGTTTATGCCTTGCCGATAAGCCTTCATTTTTTTTGCTCACTCTTATGTGAATTGCCATCATACCGATCACTCATTCTTTATTATGATTTGACATTACTGACATCTTAATTCCAAAATGCCAACAATAGGCCCCTCCTAAGATCATGCACACAAAGCTCTGAAGATAAGGCATTTTTCATATGCTTCTCTATCCCTTTGATAGCAATGCCAAAGATATAAGCTAATCAAGCTTCTCCCCCAAACGACATAACCACAACTCTGAACAACTTAGTAACTGCTCCATCTCAGTAGCAGCATCAGCCCGGATAAAGAGATAAGACTATGAAGTCCATCAGATTGATGTATCTCAATGCACCTAATTCTCATTAGGAGGGGTAAAGACCCCTAACTTGCCTCTCAAATACATAAATGTATCTGCAAGCAAAGGCTTATCAAAAATATCTTCAATCTAATCTTTTGTAGATATGTACTCCAATTTTACTTCTTCATCACTAACATTCACCCTCAAGAAATGATACTTAAGCGATTAATGCTTCATTTTAGAATGTAGTACCAAATTCTTGAAAATATTTTAATAACATTTGAATTGTCATAGTAAATAATAGTAGGCTCATCATACATAATTCTAAGGTATTTCAACATCTATTTCATCCAAACTACCTTACTACAATTTGTAGCGGCAACAATGTATTTATCTTCAGTAGTAGATATAGATATAGCACCTTGTTTCTTGCTTTCCCATGAAACCAAATTTCTTCCCCCCAAAATAAAGCTCCATTGGTAGTTCTCTTTTGGTCATCTACATCACCTACCCAATCAACATCAATATAGGCACATAGCATAAAACCATTATTCTTCAGATACCACAACCCATAGTCAATAGTTCCCTTCAAGTATCTAAAAATCCTTTTAACAACAATAACATGAGTCTCTTTAGGATCAACTTGAAATCTATCTCAAAGACACATAGCATGCATAATATCCGGTCTCATCTGAGTCAGGTACAACAATCCACCAACCATAGATCTATACAAGGTATAATATACTTTCTAAGATTGATCATTCTTAGACAACTTGCATCCATTCACCATAGGAGTTCCAAGAGGTTTAGAATTATCTAATCCAGATTTCCTCAACAGTTCCTTCCTATACTTAGATTGAGAAATGAAAATACCTTTACTGGTTTGAGTAATCTGCAATCCTAAGAATTATTTCATTTCATGTATCATAGACATCTCAAATTCCTTTTGCATATCATCAGGAAACTTTATACTCAAATCATCATCTCCTCCAAAATAAATGTCATCCATAAATACTTCAACAATCAAAATATTATCATTCTCAACCTTAAAGTATAAGTTATTGTCAATAGTACCTTTACAAAATCCCAACTTCATCAAATACTTATCTAATCTTGCATACCAAGCTTTAGGGGCTTGCTTTAGTCCATACAATACTTTCTTCAATTTTCAAACCATGTTTCCTTTATCCGATAAATAAAATACTTCCAGATTCTCAATGCAGACTTCCTCCTAAAGATCACCATTCAAAAAGGCTAACTTGACATCTATTTGATAAACCTTGAAATTTTTGTGAGAAACATATGCAAGAAGAAATCTTATAGTTTCAATTCTAGCTACATGAGAAAACATTTCTTCATAATCACTACTTTGCATGTGAGAGCATCCCTTACATACCAATCTCGCTTTGTTTGTTACCACTTCACCGACTTCATTCAGTTTATTTCAGAACACCCATTTAGTGCCAATCACATTTTTGTCTTTAGGTCTCAAAACAAGCTCCCAAGTGTTATTCTTTCCAATCCGATTCAACTCCTCCTCCATAGATTTTATCCAGTTCTCATCCTTCCATGCTTCAACAACATCTTTAGGTTCAATCTTAGAAATCAAACATATCTTTTTAGTTGCAAGTCTTCTCTTAGTCATCACACTCTTATTCTTATCACCAATAATCTAATTCTCATAATGATTCAATTTCACATACCTCAAAGTCTTCTAATTATTCTAATTCTCAGGCTCTTGAAGTTGTTCACCGACAACATCAATATCTAGATTAACTGTCTCCACTAGATTAATCTGCTTTAGGATCTTAGTTTGTGCAGGCTTAAAAACAATATCTTGTTCATCAATCTCATATCTACATGCTCTGATCTTCTTTCCAAGACATTCATCAACCTTCACATTTGCACTTTCCACTATCTTCTTCAACCTCTTATTGTAACACCTATATGCCTTTCTCTTGGTAGAATATCCCAAGAAGATTCTATCATCACATCTTGCATCAAACTTTCCTATATCCTCATCTCTTTCGATATTCTAAAAACTCTAAAATATTTAACTGTAAGAACATGACCAAAACATTGTTCGTAAGGAGTCTTACTGGAATCACCTTTTATATGCACCTAGCTAAATATGTAAACAATAGTACTAACAACTTCCTTCCAAAGGGTTTGTGAAACATTTCCTTGAATCAACATCATTCCAAAAGCATCCAAGATTGTTTTGTTCTTTGTTTCAACAACTCCATTCTACTGAGGGGTTCTAGGAACAGATAATTGTCTTCTAATTATATTCCTCTCACAAAATCTATCAAATTCACTGGACGTGAATTCTCCTCCTCAGTTAGATCTCAAACACTTCAGCTTCAACCCTATCTCAGTCTCCACCTTTGCTTTGAATATCTTGAATTTTTCCAATGCTTTTGATTTCTCCCTTAGAAAAGTCACCCACATCATTCTAGAGTAGTCATCATTCATTAACATGAAATACGTGTCACTCTATATGCTTGTCACTCTTGTAGGACTATACAAGTCAGTATGCACAAGATCTAATAGTCCATTAGATGTATACAACTTGATTTTAAATGATGTTTTTGTTTGCTTTCCCAATTGACATTCTTTACATACCAGATTAGAGGGCTTTACAATCTTAGGAAAATCTCTAATAGCTTGAGTATAACATATCCTTATCATACATTAAAAGTTAACATGACACATCATCCTATGTCTAAACCAAATTATATCTATCTGAGCAATGAAACAACATTTCTCACTAGGATTCAAGTGAAATATTTTACCTTTAGTTTTAGTCCATTTTTCAATCTCTACACTGGAGGCATTCAGAATCTTGCATTTACCATCCTCGAGTTGCAAATCATATCTATTGTCAGCCATTTGTCCAACACTTAGAAGATTATGCTTTAAACCTTCACCATATAAGACATCATTTGTGTTATTCTTACCATCGAAAATAGAACCTCTACCATGAATCACACAAGCTTTATCATCTCCAAATATTACTATACCACCATCATGCCTTTGCATATTCACAAATTTACTTTTCTCACCTGTCATATGATGTAAACAACCGCTGTCAATTACCCATTCATCTTTCTCTTTAATCTTATCAGCCAAAGATTTCTCCTCAACAATGCAACATATAGGATTCACTAGTAGTGGATCATCTTCTTTGATATCAATAAATACAAACTCATCTCCTAAATTTCCATTATCTAATTCCTCATCTATGAAACCTATATCAATAGCATAATAACATCTCTTCTAATTTTTGTACTTCTGGCAGGGCTTGTAGGGCTTATTATTCTTATCAAATCTATCATGTATTTCATTCTTATCATACCTAGATATTATTTCAGGACACCTAGAAGAAAAATATCCTATCTTATTACAAGAGAAACATTTCAAAGGTAACTTTCCATCATACTTACTGACTCGCTTAGGCAATCTCTGAGCAATAAGTGCTTCAAGATCATCGAACTCTTTCTCTTGTTCTTACATCTCTCTCATCTCTCTTTAATATCTTGAAAATCTAGATGAACTCTCTCCTAGATCATACAGTTGCTTCTTGGATACAAAGGATTTAAATGTAATCTTGGATTTACCATGTGATTCTCCAAATTCACTCAACTCAAATGAAAACAACTTAGAAACCAACATATCTCTTGTCACAGTAGTCACACTCAGGATCTCATCAATAGAAACACCTTTAGCTTTATAAGAAAAAGGCAAGGATCTCAACACCTCAGCAACAATCTCATCTTCCTCAAGAGTTCCATTGACACTTTTGCTGTTCATAACAAGCTCATTCACTTAAGCCATAAAGGAAGTTATATTCTCATCTTCTCCCATCTTCAATGTCTCATATTTTCCTTTCAAACTCCATAACTTAGCAACTTTAACTTGTGCATATCCTTCATACAAGACCTCTAGCTTTTTCCATATCTCATGTGCAGTCTGACATCCCATAATATTAGTCATCTCTGAATTGGTCAAAGCACTCAGCAACGCTTCCTTAGCCCTTATTCTATGTTATGTTTCTTGGAATTCTACACTCTAATGAGAATAGTTGATGTTGTTATTGATGGCAACCAACTAGAAACCAACTAGCAACAGGTTTCTACACATGCACCGACATCATAGATATGATACACTGATAGACACCAACACTGGCAAGCACTTCCACCGGCATCAAGATTACACTAGAATTGAAGTATACGACCACTCAAGCCGACATGGGTTAAAATTTTTCTTATGTGAATTGTTTTATAAATGTAATTAACTATTTGTAAGATGACCTAATATATTTTATAGACTCATATATGTATGAGATGTCATAGGTCATTTTGAAGAAAGAGGTAGAAATAAAAGAATGTAATGAATAGGAATCTATTGTATGAGGTGATATACTGGACAGTGAAGGTTTTACTTAAGGTATCCAATTGAGCTTAAACCAATACTGAACCAGGCATTTGAGATGCTATTTTGAGTAGTACATTGTATTCGATTTAAATATCCATATTGTAGTCAATGAGACTCTTTTGAGCAGTGCGCTCCGGGCAGTTGGCCTTCCTACATGTGCACACCCTTATTGTAAGTAGTATTTATTGATTGGCCAGTGAGTAAATATTGTGGGTCACAAATCCCACCGAGGTTTTTCCCACACCGAGTTTCCTTGTTAAAATATCTTGTGTTATGGTGTGTTTCTATGTTGTCTTGATTACTGGTGTTTACTGCATTAATTCTTGTTTACCAATACACTGCTCTGGGTTGCAAAGTTATAAATAAGTTTAAATTTTTAATCAACCAGTTAGACACTAATTCATCCCCCCTCTTAGTGTCTTTGGGACTTTCATTGAATCTAACAATTGGTATTAGAGCCTAGTCCTCTATTTGCAAAATCCTAATAGCTTGAGGAAGATTCTGAAATCGGTACAGATGGAGAACTTAAGAAAATAGTTGGAAGGAGCTCTTAAAGATTTTGATGCAGAAAAATTTTATAATATCAAACTTGATGATTATCTGAGGATTGTTAAGGAATTTATTAAAGGACTTCAGGAGAAACTGGTTATACAACAAAATAAGAGAAACAAACTTCATGAGCAAATGCAGAAACATTATGATGAAAAGGAAACTCTTAGTGATATTGCAGACAAGTTGAGACAAGAGAACACTAACATGAGAAATTAAATGCAAGACTTAACCATGAGGCTATGTAAGGATCTTGAAGATAGGAAGAAGAATGAGGAAGACTTGACTAAGAGACTCAATGATGGAGGTAATGAAAATCTAAGACTTTGTCATGAAATTGATATGCTAAAGACAAATCTGATTCACATGCAACATGATAAAGATGAGCTTGAGAGACAAGTTGGAATTATTGAAAATGAGTTGATCACTGCAAATGAACACAAAGACAAATTCAAGAAAAGTTCAAAAAGACTTGATGACATGTGGAAATGACAAAAACTTGATGGAGATACAATTGGACTTGGATTTAAACATGGAGAAAGTTCTGGGACTATGAACAATCAAGATCATAGTAAACCGGTAAGACAACCTAATGCTTATAAATTCAATGAGAAATGATTCAATTGCAATAAATTTGGTCATAGAGAAAATCAGTGCAGATTTATAAATAATCAAAATACAAACTTACCCACTGGTCAATGTTCCAAATGCAATAAAGCTGGTCACAATTCAGAAAATTGTAGGATGAATGTGAAATGCCATGTTTGTGGTAGATTTGGGCATTTATCTAATCAATGCAGAACACAAACTGGTTAAGGAAATGGAAAAGCTATTAAGAGGAATAATGTAACTTGCTATGCATGTAACAAGATTGGGCATATTGTAAAATTTTGTAGAAGTAAGAATATGTCAACGAACAATAAACGATCTAGTGTGAAGGGAAAAGAAAAGGTAAATGAAATAAAGCAAGAATTTTCAAAACAATGGATTAAGAAGGGAGATCAGAAAGTTGATGAATCTATCTCTGTACTGGTAGAATAGAGTAACCCTCCATCAGTAGGAGATTCTTCATCTGATAAAGGAATAATCCTTAGGGGGTATGGCAGCAAGCTGAACATCATGCATTTTACCCTCGGTTGATGGGAAGAAGACACATTTCTTCTTTACCGACAGATATGTTAAGTTTTCACTTAACCAACGAGCATTTAATGCGGTTTTAAAGAACATTTTTGGCTATAAAGCACTGGAAAACCCTCATTTCGACTCACCAAGCATTAAAGCATTTAGAGAGTGCAACATTGAGCAAGGCCATTCTAAGGTGAAGCATCGAAGTGATTTTCAAATATTTAGAGAATTTCAAATTAAGAGGTATTTATCAAAATGATAACTTCGTCTTTTGTTCCTGAGTTTATTGCAAAACCTACCATTGTTAAAAATATCAAACTCCCTAGACCCATGTTTAAGATTATTCCTGAGATTGCAAAGTAGGATGATTCTATCGAAGCTTTTTCAAAACTTCCAAAGGGTGTCACATTTGCTGAAGACCCTATAATCTACATCAGTTGCAACATATAATACCTTGGGACTGAGTATTTGAAGAAAATGTTTAATGAGGTTATTACTGATGAGCAAGGTGTGATTAAACCTAAACATAAGATTGTGGAAGACTTAGATTTTGTAGAAATATTGAACATTCCCGAATTTCCAAAGGAAGTCGTACAACTTGTATTGAGCAGAGTCTATTTGCAAGATAACGAAGGAATCAATTAAGGCAACTACTGGTTTACCCTCAACTGGTAGTAGGCTTGATAAAACCAAGAAAATACCTAACACGAGTGTGACAATCTTAACCGGAGCCGCATCTGATAGCAGATCACTTAGAGTCAATGATGTTAAGGATATAAATGTGAGATATGTAAGTATGATACCTGGATATAAAGAAACACATGCTAATAGACTGAATTCGGTTTCTAGCCTTTGTATTCATAGTGCATATGAGATGGTGAACAATAATGTTAAGATTGATGTTTGTGAATGGCTTAAAGATGAATTGATTGACAATTTGAAGAAGATTAAGGGAGATAAGAAAGGTGTTCGCATTCAACATTATAATAGACAATGGGAGATTGTTGGCATTTGAATAAGGATATTGAGAAGGTTGTTGATGATTATGGATATAACTGATTAAGGATGTTTACTGTCTTGATATTATTATTTTTTCATTGATGTCAAGAAATTGATTTTCTAATTCAGTATGATGTTGCCATATCTTGAGAAGTATGATTTAAAGAGTATAAAGATGTTGGTAAAAGACACAGAAAGAATATGATGAATAAGGGGATGAATAAGGTATTCAATGGGCAACTACTACCAAGTCAGACAATAATGAGATCATGATGTTTAGATTGTTTTAACATCATACATATGATTGTAAATTGTAAGGTTAATACTATACTATGTTACCGAGCAATGAACCTAGTCGGTAAACCCTAAGGAACCTAGTCAGTAAACCCTAAGGTTATCGCTATCGGTTAATGAAGGCAGAAGGTCTACCAATTGAAGTTTAGTATTTACCGAGTTGTTACCGAGTTGTAACTGAGCTGTAACATAATACATTAATGCTTACATGCATTATTTAATGAAGGAAGCCAATGAGATGGAACTGATTAAATGATTGGTATGTCGTGCATGAAGTTTGTTAATGAATCTATGGCAAATGGAAATCGGCATTGTAGTACCCCTACCCTAATCAATTTCTAATCTCAGTTTTATCTTAGTTAGTTTATCATAATATAATGTTATAGTCAAATGTTTGATTTAATGCATAGCTGTTGATGTGGTTTTCACACTAGTTGTATGCAAGTTGTTTAGTGTTCCTATTTCGTGGTATTAATATCGGGCTAACGCTTTCATTAAATTTTATATATGTATGCATGTATGACTCTTGGTTGCAGGAGATTTCAGGTACAATGCCGCATGAGTGCGAGGTTCGTCTTCACCTGGATTTGCAGGTTTGAGTGTACGTCTTTAATCCTTAGAGTTGGATTAGGTGGTCGTAAGACCCTAGTTGACCTTAGTCGTACTCAAGTGAGAATCGTTAGTCGCCATCGGTAATCCCTTTTGTTCGGGTTTGCGAGTCGTCTGTTTGGTTGACCTTCTCGGTTTGCATGCTTGGTGTGTATGGTTAAATTGATTAATTAGTCCTTAGTAATTATTTTGATTAAATATGTATTTGTGCATTAGAGATTAATGGACTAGATTAATCAGGATTTCGTTATGCGATTATCGTTGATATTGGATTGCTCGTTTTAAATTGGGAGTAAGTTCAATTAAATGGTTGATTTTGAATATTAAATGCATTTTGTATATGCTGTTGAAAAAAAGAAAGTTTTGTATTTAATTGCAATAGATTTAATTGTATTGTGTTGGCTTTTTAAATTAGAAAGGTTAAATTGAATTAAATGAGAAATCGATTTTGAATTAAAAAAATCAATTTAATTTGTTGATATAGTAAGAAAAGAATTATTTTTGAGAATTAATTTTAAATAAAAATTTTAATTCCAAAAATGGAATTTTGGTCAACTCTTCCTTATAACCTAATATTTTTGGGAATTTTTGGAGGATGGATATTTTTGGAAAATATTTTGTTGGAGAAAGTTTTTGGGATTGAAATTTGGGGATTCTGGAAGGAGGAGGAATTCTTGAGCTTGCAGGTTGGGCTCTTCAGTAAATCTCTACCAGGATTGCGTATGAAGGTAGGATTCTAAATTGTGTTCTTGTTGCCAAAAGAATTTACTGTTCTGGTTGAAAGAAGTGAATTTGTTATTGAAAAATTGGTTTGATTGATTATTGGAGTAGAATGGGAATAAGATCTTGAAATTATCCCTCTTTGATTTCATTCTTTGTTTTCAAATCAATTTTTGGTTTGCTAAGAATGATTTAAAATAAAAAAAATTGAAATTTAGTCGGGGGTTTGGCAGATTAGATGTTAAATTTGTGAAGATCAATCTTATTTGGCCAATATGCTGTTGGTTTTGGAGAAATTTTTCCCCTTTCCTGATCTGGGTATTTTTACAATTGCTTATGAAAGAATAAAAACCAAAAAAAAAATTATTTATTTCAGTCTCTGTGAGACTGTGTTTTCTTTGCTGTGTATGAAATTCTAATAGCAAATTTTTAAAAGAATATAAAATATTATTATAATCAAAATTTAGCGCGTTGCGTTGTGTTTTTTTTTTTTTGTATTGGCGAATTTGGGGTTTACAGCAATGCCAAGGCCCTTGACCCATGTTTGGGGAGAGCCAAGGCTTCCCCAAACCATGGGGAGAGGCCTACGGGAGGCCATGCCGTGCTCTCCACGCAGCCTAGGCTGGGTGGAGACCACATCATGGTCTCTCCAGCCCTTCCTGTGGGGAAAGGGAGGCCCGCGTGGGAGAAGCCCACATGGCCCCCACGTGGGTCTGCCCTTGAAGTTTTAAAAATAAAGTGTTTCATGTTTCTTTTTTTATTATTTTTTTTTATAAAAAAAAAATAAATAAATAAATTTGTTAAATTAAAAGTTTTTTTTTAAATAAAGTTTTCAATTATTTATTAATGATTATTATATATATTATTAATGGAAATTAATACATGTATATAAACTAATCGATATTTAATTTGAAATTTGTTCAATGCATTAATTATTAGTAAGATATATTTTATTAATAAAGATTAATAATTATATATTAACTAATAATTAACTGGGTTATTGTGCACTATTAGTCGTTAATTGTGTATATTTTATTTATCATGGAATAATAAATATACTCTTTAATTAACAGTTAATTTTGGATTCCCTTATATATTTATATTTCCGTGATCAGTATAGAGCAACTGGGCTTGGAAATATGATACTGTAGAGGTTGGTTTTGAACCAGTATGTCAATGATGTTTTGATTGGAGAATAAATATCTTATTTAATTGATTCATGGTTGTCTGAGTTTTATTAATATGAATTTGGTTTAAGAACTCATTATGGCTTAATATGTCTGTTCGATGCTTTGAACCTTAAAGAGTTAGAAAACCAAGAACAATCTATTCCTAGATGAGGTAGATAACTATAATCTGATATAGATCTTGTAGAAAACTTGATCGACTTTTAATGTTTAGATCAATTCAGAAAGATTGTATCTGCTAAATATTGCCTATGCGAGTTTAATTTCAGTATTTGCTTTTGCTTTTGTAATGGCAAGTCGTGCTTGTTTGATAGGACCCTATCGTATGGATTGATTTGGGGTACTTGTTTGAGTCCTCTGTCCCGAGTTGACTGTTGTTTTGTGGTAGTGTTGCATTTGGCCATATCCTTTGTGTGGGTGTCGAATGATGAGTCGTGTTTGACCAGATGGTTGTTCCCTCCTTCTTGAACTCCATTCGTCTGACTATGTGTATTCCTTGGTTTTTGAGTTCATCTGAGTTTAGTCTAGTGTCGTATGGGAAAGTGGCTTTCGATTGGGGGCCGCACCCAAAATGGTTGCTAGGTAACCCATCGAAAGTGAGTCTAATAAGTGATAACCTATCAGTAGATTAGGATGTAATCTCCAAGTAAGATAATTGTGCCTTACACATGGGACGAGTGCTAACATAGACTCGACATGCTGTGAGAAGGCTTGAAATGGCAAACCATCATCCTTGTCTTCACGAGAGGATGTGTGGGTCCACATGAGGCTTGGATGGGCCGAAGGCTCGGATTAGGTTGCCAGGGTAACCCAGTGTATGGGGCCGGGACCTATGAAGACCTACCATGGTAACCGTACCAGGTTGTGTGATGACACTTGTCCCTACGTTCGCTAGTGTGTTGTCGTTTTGTCCTATTAGGAGCACTTTTGTGGGACGCCCTATTGTCTTTACCCTTGTGAGTACTTGGTTTCATGATTAGACCTTGGGTGGTGATGGCTCAGTTTTGGGGATGCTCTCATGGACTTTTGTTTTAGCTTTGATTTCGTTTAGCTAGATCCTTTCCTTTTCAAGGATCGATTATGTATTTATTGACCGATGTGGTCGTTTGTATATTGTTTATATTTCGCCTTGATGGCATGATTGTAAATGGTGTAACCTCTTGTATTCTTAACTTTATTATTTACCAGAGGGGTCTTGCAGTTGAGCAGACCCAGAGATGTAGCCCTTTAGGGGTGAACTCCGAGATCATTATGGTGTTATGTGATGTTATTCTCTTATGTTCCCTTTAATCAACTTTATCATGTATGATTAGCTTATGTTAGAATGTAAGTGGATAAGATGGAATTAACTTTAAATGCTTATATGCAGTCCTTTCTTGAATGCCATTTTGATCGAATGCATAAGTGGTTTAGATGAGATTTATCGTAGATGCATGTGTGCAATCGTCTTTTAAAATGCAATAAATTGGAATATGAAAGAATGTAACTTAGAGTAATGGAATATATTCAGTTGTTGTTAAGGAAATTAAGTATGCTTTAAAAGATCTCATATGTTTATGATGAAATTCTAGTGTGTTAGAATATTAGATGTATGGCTTGTATTTTAATGAAAAGCTTGAATGAAGATTTTGAATAGATCTTAATGGATGAATCTTTGCTTGTGATTTATATTTCCATCTTCTGAAAGAAATTATCCTGATTATGAATTATCTTGTTATTACGATAATTAGCTTATTGGATTAATTGTGTGAGTTAAGTGAATTGCGAAATTTAAGTAATCTCATTGGGAAACTCTTTAGGTGTTAGTTGATGTCTTCCGCTATATAATCTGAATCTTTGATATCTTGTTGTATCTTAATGTGGTATAACTTTATTAAAAATAAAAAAATAAAAAATAAAAATAAAAAAATTATTGCACTCTAATCTTGTATTTTGGCTTATCCCTTCGGGGTTTCCTGGCGAGGCATTACAGGAATGAATATCTACAGCTCAGATTGAACTGTAATACCCTAGCACAAGTTCCAAGAAATGTATGCAATTTCCTAGGCGATGTAAAATGTTTTCAGATCGAAGGATACGTTGAACCTGGTCAAAGTTTGAAGATCTGATGGCTATGATTGATCATGGGAAATGTGATCAAGGAGATTAAGTGGTTAGCTAATTGTTTATAAATAGGGAACTATTGATAAATAGTGTATGCACAGGGATGCTACATAGTGATTACTAAGCACAGAAGCTTGAAGACCTGTTTGAAAAACAGAGTATAGAAGCCCAGCAGATGGACAAGATTAGTTCTATGTCTAGATTGTATTGAGCAAATAAGAATCTGCTTTAGCATTTTAGATTTGAAGTTGCAGATAGATTTTTATTATTGTTATTTTGTGAAATTGACAGAAAATCTCTTAACCGCGTGGACTTAATAGTCTTATTTGTAAAACCCTCTAGCAAGGTGACATTCAGATTGAGTGTTTAAAACCCTTTAACAAGGTCACTTCTAACAAGGTGAAGATCCTAACAGATCTAAGGGAAATCCCTTAACCAGGTCACATCCAGCAATGTGTTTGTAATCTTTAACAAGATTTGCCTTTAACCGGACATACTCTAAAAGAGTATATTTCTTAGTGGGTCCGAAATCCCACAGTGGTTTTTCCCTATTTGGGTTTCCATGTTAAATCTGGTGTTATGAGGTTTATGATGTTTATATGCTTTTGAGTTTGCACGTTTAATAGTTTTGGTTATATTACTGAAGTATATGTTACCAAGGTTGAATCTGATGTTTTTATGGAAGATTAGTTTTATATAATTCACCTCCCCCTCTCATCTCGTTGGCTATTGGATCTATACTTACATTAAGTATCATAACTATCAAAAGGTACTTTCGGTTTTGGGAACCTACTAGTATGCTTAATGGTATACTTTACCATAGAGATACACCTCACATTGGTCACAAAGATTTTCGTTATGAAATCCTAGTAGGAAAACAAATGCAGGAAACTTTCTCTGGTATGGGCACTAACTATGATAAGAACATTGCAGATTACTTTAAATATTTTCAAACTAAGATGAAGGCAAGAGAGAGGTTACCATAGAGCATGGTTGATAAGTATGACAAGAAAATCTATTTTTTTATGAAAAGAGATGAGACTTGGATGGAAGCAGTAAGCCCTAGAACTATTTGGGTTACTGAGATAGGTTATGAGGTAGACCTACCCATTTTGGAAACATATGCAAAAGCCCTACTTCATGCACCTAGGGAGCCATCTGAAGGAATATTTGGTAATGCTAAAAATATTGCAAGTAATGTATCTATGCAAAAAGAAAGGAAGAAAAGAGACAAGTTTATCAGAGATGACTCTAAGAAGGCCAGTGAAATTACAAAAAATGTCATGAATATCAGCTAGTGAGCTTAAAGTACTACAACCGGAAGCACATGTTTCAACAGTTGTGACATTTTCTGATATTGATAGTGGCAAGGTTGCCAAGTTTAAGAGAGTGGAAAGGAAAAGGAAAACCTCACTAGTACCTTCTCCTCCTCCTAAGAAAACTAGAACACAGAGAAAGAAACAACAAGAAGTTAGGGAACCACAGAAGAAGCTTACACCAAAGAAGAAACAGACACCGGTTACTCCTACACTGGATGATCTACTGAATGAAATAACACAAGAAGGTAATCTAGTAAATATAAATAAATGGTATCATTCTTCTAAAGATTATGACAAAGAAACTATTGAAGAAAGCATTATTCTACATTTGGATATTTACAAGAAAGTTTTGTTTGAGGTTGTGGAAGTTTTACCTAATGATCTCTATCTAAGACTTGAGGCTAAACGACTATCAGTGATGGAACTTGACAAGAAATTGAAAGTTGAAGCAGTTTTGGCTGTACATCCGGTAAAATCTAAGGAAGAGATAGATGATCTTATATCTAAAGCTAACCGGTTAGTATTTGTTAGTGGACACTAGCAAGTAAGCCTAATGGTTGGAAGGGTTAAGGAGATTGTAGATGAGACTATAGACAGCTGGTTGTAAAGTGGAAAATCGCTGTCGAACCCCAGTTGGTCTCCCCTCTTCCAACTCCGAGGAGAGAGAAGGGAGGTTCGCTAGGATTTGATGGGTTTTCACTTAGGGAGAAGACTTTACATTCAAAAGAGGGGTTGAAACTCATAAGATCCAATCCCACACAAGGTAAGATTGGATGCTAGATGAATTTCAAGGGTTTGGAAAGCAAAGCTACCCTCTTTTGTAAAGAATGTTGATTAAGGAAATTAAGCTAAGAATGCATAGAAAGTCATAAAGATTCTCTTATAAATTGAGTTTAGGTTATAGGATGAAGCTGCGGACCTGGAATTAGCAGTAAAATGTCGATACGGTGCTGTCCTGCAAATTTGAGCAAAAGTTGTCGGGACGATGGCGCCCGGCGCCACGGTCCTCCGAAAAATCCGTGAAACGAAGGGGGATCGGTTCGTCTCTGCACAAGGATTCCAGATCTTCAATCTCAGCCGCGTACCTACAACCTACACACAGAAAAGCGAAGATGATGGGGGGTTAGGGATTAGGGGTTTGCCTTTAGGTCAAACCCCGGTTTTGGAATTAACCAAGAAATGAGCAAGAGCTGTAAATGTAAATGACTGTAATGTAAAACAAGTACTAATACCTTGTTCTAAGGATGTTTGTATCCTTATGTGCGAAGGTTTAGATGTTGTATGTAGTATGTAGCATGTAATAAGTGATCTCCTCTTCAATGGTTGAATCCTTGACTTGAATGCAACACTTAGCCTTGAATGGAGACTTGAAATGATCAATTGCTTGAATGCTTGAATGCTTGAGTATAGTTTCCATGCCTTTTTCATCATATCGAATGAGAGAGGAAAATGTAGTTTATATACTTGTCAATTAGGGCTGATAGACTGATTTTCCCGACCTTAGGCCGACCAGGGAAGTATATTTCCAAATTGCAATCAAAAAGACCCGATACCACTTAGGAGACCGGGCCCAAAATAGGACCCAGGGACCAGGGCGCTGGGCGCCATGGTCCTGGAGGACCAGGGCGCTAGGCGCCTTGGTCCTGAGGGACCAGGGCACTGGGCACCCTGGTCCTGAGGGACCAGGGCGCTGGGTGCTCTGGTCCCACCTCCGGGACAGCGGGGTGCAAAGGAGGTTCAGGCCAGGGTGCATGAAAAATGCAGTTTTCAGTGTCGTGAGCAAGTTTTGGGGTCTCCATTCAGGTTGCGTGTTGCGTCGCCATCGTGAAGACCGAAATGCAGTCGAAATTGCAAGTGTCACAATTTTAGGACGCTACATTTAGCCCCCACTTTAGCGGGAGTATGTATGCTCATACTTCCGGTAAAGTACAAGGAAACAACATTGAAAGACTTTCACCACGTCAAGGAGGCAAGACACACCAAGCCCCCAGTGGACTAAGGATCTTACGACTTCGATTGACAAAGTAAAAGGGAAGATCACGAGGGAGAACCATGACTGTCAGTAGTAAGGTTCCCTCACTATGAGTCATGCAAAAAGAAATACCAAAAATTTTCAAGACAAAGCTAAGTTTGCCAAGAAATTTTCAAGTATCTTTGAAAGGATAGACAAGGTGTATGCCCCCCTACGTTAAAGCGATCGCACACGCCTCAACGGGGGTGATTGTTTTAACGTAGTGATACACATAGAAAATGAGAAAGGAAAGGAGCACGTTACCACAAGGATTTAGCCCCCAAGTGTGAGATAAACCCAAGGATAATGAACACAAACACAAAGCACGAGGTGACTTCACTTTCCTCGGGGTCAGTATGCTATATGATAAGTCATGTATATATCATATGTATGTATGCATAATTGTTCTTCATTCCCCAATCAAGGAAGGTCACCTAGAAGAAGGGAACACATGTGTCTTTTGAGTCAACATGAGAGAGACCAAAGAGAGCTCAATGCTTTGCATCGTCCTCAAGTAGACAACACTAAGGATGACAAATAGAAGAATGAGAATAACATATAGAAGAAGTAACAAAAGAGAGGGGGAGAGAATCTGCCATGCTAATGTAACTAGTCTAGCACGTCATCTACCCCCCGATCTTGCTGATCAATGTTTCGGGAAGGCAAGGAACACGCTAGAGGAGGAACATCCAACACAGCAGATGGAGCTATCACAAGATCCAAACAAGGGCTGTGTTCATGTTCCAAGCCACGTTGTTCTTGTCTAGGAGCTAGGATAAGTGCTTTAGAAAATTCATTAGATAAATGGTTATCAACATCAACAAGTTCATATTCACTGTCAGAAGCAAGAGGAGTAACATTTTCATCATGCATAACATTTTCATCTATATCATCATCAAGATTTATAAAAATAGGATCTTTAACTCGCACAGGATCAAGACCATCATGTATCTTATGTTTAGGAGATTTAGGCTCAATATCCGGCTGAGGAGAAAATGGAATAATGCTTGTTGAAGGTGTTTTTGGAGATTGCAAAGTTTGAGAAGCAGCTGCTTGAGCCCTAAGACGACGCTTTCGTCGACGTTCCCGTGCAGAACGATTACGTCTAGTCTTAGTAGGAAGTGGAGAAGATAGAGGAGGAGGAATGTTCTCATCCTTATCACTTGGATGTTTAGGTTGTGGTCTCTTAGGCTGGATAATAGGAGAAGAAGAAGGTCTCTTCTCTCTATAAAAGGAAGGAGGAGGAACCGCTCCATATAAAGGAGGAATTTTTGGTTTAGGGAGAAGACCAAGTCCATCATGACGAGGAGGTATAGATCTACTCTTAGAAGATTTATTAGGCATAGACATAGTTACATCCATGGGGACGGGTTGGGCATCTTCTTGGGGAAAGACATTAGTTTTGTCTTTCAAAGGAAGAATTTCCTTCTCAAGAATGATAGGAATGTCAAGTTGAGGTGTTCTAGGTTCACTTAGAGATAGGATCATATCTGTTTTCCACTTTTGATAAGATTTAAAAAGATGATCACTTCGCGGAGGAAGAGATTGGAATTGTTTAGGCCAAAAGTAATCAATAGGAACACTAGAGGTTCTTTCAGCTGGTTTAAAGAGACTATGATTGACAGTAACAACTTCACCATTATGGGGAAATTTCAAACACTTATGAATAGGAGAAGCAATAGCTTTCATGGAAGATAGCCAAGGATAGCCAAGCTTCACACGAAATTGTTCGGATGAAGGGATAATAGCAAAGTTCACATCAAGAGATTTATTATGGACCTCAATAGGCAATGTAATAGAACCAATTGCAGGAGAAGAAAATGCATCAAATAGTTTCACAATCACATCTGTTTTGTCATAGATCACTTGATTCAATTGCAAAGTAAAAAGAAATTCTTCAGTAATAACATTAACCATGCACGAAGGATCAATAAGCACTCCACGGCAAGGTGTATTTTTGACTTTTGCAACTATGTATAAAGGACCATCAGGTGCTCTAATGGTTTCACTAGAGTTAAATGTGATGGAAGGTTCTTTAGGAATTTCTTGCTGCTCTACAAAGTTAATCACATTCGGAGTCATAGACACAAGACCATCAGATGAGAAAGAGGAATCATTAGCCTCAATCACATTAGAGGTATGAGAGGTATGAGAAGGTAATGGATCAGTAAAAATCTAAAGATTTTGGTTAGGAGGAGCTACAGATGTGTTGCCTTTATCATTCACTCCAGAAACAGAAATAGTATTATTATCAATCAAATCTTGAATTTTACCCTTTAAAGAAAAACATTTTTCAATATCATGACCAGGCTGACGATGAAAATGACAAAAAGCTTTGTGATCAAAATAAGGTGAAGTAATCTTTGCAGGATCAATTTGTCGCACAGGAGGAAGAGTAAGCACATTTTGTCCCAATAACTTATTCATAATATCATGCAATGATTCATTCAAAGGAGTATACTTTCTTTCTTTCTTGAAAAATTTAGAAATAGGAGGCACACCTGATGCTGCATTCACATTGTTGTTGATGATGTTTTCATTGAATTTGATGGAATATCTGTTCGGTTTAAACTTCCCAAATGGTTGTTGACTGCTATCACCCTTATCACTCGGAGCCATATGATGTGATTGTTCCATTTGACTCACAGTCAGTTGATAATTGTGAAGAGTGGCACACAACTGTTGGAAAGAAGTAAACTCAGAAAATAGAAGTTTGTCTCGAATGTCTTTTTGCAAATTAGAAATAAAGATTCTTTGAATATCATTATCAGGCACTGGAAAAGAAATTTGAGCATACAAATGCTTATATCTACCAATGAAATCAGTCACTTTTTCTTTAACACCTTGTTTACAATGCATTAAATCAATCAAAGTAACTTTAGGACTTATATTGTTTTGAAATTGTTGAATGAAAGCATTTGCAAGTTGTTCAAAAGAAGTAATAGAATAAGAAGGCAACGAGCAATACCATTGTAGGGCTTTGTCTCTTAATGTTCTGGTGAATAGTTTTGCAAGCAACCTTGGGTCGTAAGCAAAATCAGTACAAATTGTTTGAAAAGTCTTAACATGTGTTAGAGGATCTCCTTTACCATTATAAAGCTCCAGATGCGGGATTTCAACATGTTTAGGAGGGATAGCTCGAACAATGTCAAGAGAAAGTGGGCTCGCAACATCAAATGTGGGCACACTAAACTTAGATTGGTTCATAGAGGCAATTTGTTGCTGTAAAGAAGAGACAGTTTGTGCAAGATTATTAATGGTAGCTTCAGTCGAAGAATTCATATTGGATGTGTTAGATTGAGATGGAGGTGTGATGTTATTGAAAGAGGGTAAAGAGTAAGGTGGTGGGACCCTATGATAGTCAACCATAGGGGGTGATTGGATAGGAGGAACACTACAAGGTGGAATGGAATGGTTAAATGAATTGCCCCCTTGCATCATGTTCATTTGTGAAGATGTAATAGGAACACTCATTGAAGGAATGTACGAAGAAGTTGGATTGTATGAAGGAAGGGGATTAATTGAAGAAGAGGGATTGCCCCCATGACTGGTAATCACAGGAGGAATGTCTTGTATAGAGGTAGCCATTGTGTTTGATGTAAAGGTAGTTATACTAGCAATAGGAGTTGTCAAAGGAATAGAATGATTGACTTGTGTAGGAGGTTGTGTATAACCTAAAGATTCATCACAACTCTTCATAGGCATCACATTCGAATCCACAATATGTGCAATACCACGCAAAACATCAATTCCATTCTTATCACTTTGAAGCATGCGTTTTAGACCCTCAATTAAAGGAAGAGCTTGACTATCGGGATACTCATGAGACATCCATTGGTGAAAATCGTCAAATTGGTTATCCAATTTGGAAAGTTGTTCAACGGAAACTTCATGGAGAGCTTCTTCATCATTTAGAGGATTATAGGAATTACCCATGTCCTCGTTAAAAAGATTATTCAAATTAGGTTCCATCTTCTCGGTAGTTAAACCTCGGAAAGACTTAATTCTACGGCTTCGTCTAACGGGAACAGTATAAGTAGGGCTTATTGTTGTAAAACTCATGCACTAGAGAGAGAGAAAAGATTTTGAATTTAGAGGTAGCAATTTTCAGTAAAAACAGCCAATCTTCCAGATTTAAGCTGTTAAATGCAATCACAACAGTCTCCTGAAATTTCGGAAAAAATGTTCGGGACCGTGGCGCTCGGAGTGCAACACGGTCCTTGCAACTTTTTTCGAAATTTGCAGGGATGAAAGGTATGATGATTTTAGAGCTAATCTGAAAAAATTGAGTGATTTTACGATCTGTAGATAGGCCAAATTAAAGTTGCAATCTCAAAATTGAACCCTATCAAGATTGTCGAAAAATGCAAAATTTTGAATTTTGAAAAAGAGAGGGAAACTGAAATTTTGAATTTTATGATTTTAGAAGGAATGTCAAAAGCAGTGCGAATTTTGAATTTTGAAAATTGACTCAATTTCACGCAAAATTCAATTTTGAAAGTGGAAATCAAGGTTGTTGTAATTAAGCACTTAATTTCAAAAGCCACAAAATGCAAGAATTTGAATAAAGCACTGAAATTTCGAATGAATAAAAACACACTTTTCAGATTTAGGACAGTAAGAACACAATTTTGACACAAAATTTCAGTTTCGATAATTTTTGAATGATTAGGAGCCTTAAACCAAGCAATCACAAGACCAACTTTGACTGTAATTTTGAAAGTGTTATAATTGACAAAATCAGCCAAAATTCTGGATTTTAGCAGGAAAATGTAGCAAGATCTCGCTCCCAAAATTTTGGAAAAAATGTCGGGGATGATGGCGCTCGGAGTGCAACACGGTCCTCGCAACTTTTTTCCAAATTTTCAGGGATGAAAGATATTGTGATTTTATTGCAGAATCCAAAGTTACAGCTGATTTGGAGATGTTTTGATTGGTCAAATTGTCGGACAAAGGTTGAATCAAGAGGGTTTCAAAAATTAGGGTTTTGACACTTAACCACTTAATTTTCAAAATTAAAGTACAAATATGAATTGATAATTTATAATAGAAAAGCAGATCTGAAGCAAGCATTAATAATTAAACATTTCGCAAGTCTAATGTTCAAAAAGAAAATTTAGGGTTTTTATGCAATCACCTCTAAAATTTTGCAAAAGATCAAACATGGAAATGTAATCAAGGAATCAAATTTCAGATCTAGGCATGAAAAATCAGAAAGGATGTTCATGTCAGGTTCACCAAAATGTAAAGCGGAAAATCGCTGTCGAACCCCAGTTGGTCTCCCCTCTTCCAACTCCGAGGAGAGAGAAGGGAGGTTCGCTAGGATTCGATGGGTTTTCACTTAGGGGGAAGACTTTACATTCAAAAGAGGGGTTGAAACTCATAAGATCCAATCCCACACAAGGTAAGATTGGATGCTAGATGAATTTCAAGGGTTTGGAAAGCAAAGCTACCCTCTTTTGTAAAGAATGTTGATTAAGGAAATTAAGCTAAGAATGCATAGAAAGTCATAAAGATTCGCTTATAAACTGAGTTTAGGTTATAGGATGAAGCTGCAGACCTGGAATTAGCAGTAAAATGTCGATACGGTGCTGTCTTGCAAATTTGATCAAAAGTTGTCGGGACGATGGCGCCCGGTGCCACGGTCCTCCGAAAAATCCACGAAACGAAGGGGGATCGGTTCGTCTCTGCACAAGGATTCCAGATCTTCAATCTCAGCCGCGTACCTGCAACCTACACACAGAAAAGCGAAGACGATGGGGGGTTAGGGATTAGGGGTTTGCCTTTAGGTCAAACCCCGATTTTGGTATTAACCAAGAAATGAGCAAGAGATGTAAATGTAAATGACTGTAATGTAAAACAAGTACTAATACCTTGTTCTAAGGATGTTTGTATCCTTATGTGCGAAGGTTTAGATGTTGTATGTTGTAGTATGTAGCATGTAATAAGTGATCTCCTCTTCAATGGTTGAATCCTTGACTTGAATGCAACACTTAGCCTTGAATGGAGACTTGAAATGATCAATTGCTTGAATGCTTGAATGCTTGAGTATAGTTTCCATGCCTTTTTCATCATATCAAATGAGAGAGGAAAATGTAGTTTATATACTTGTCAATTAGGGCTGATAGACTGATTTTCCCGACCTTAGGCCGACCAGGGAAGTATATTTCCAAATTGCAATCAAAAAGACCCGATACCACTTAGGAGACCGGGCCCAAAATAGGACCCAGGGACCAGGGCGCTGGGCACCCTGGTCCTGAGGGACCAGGGCACTGGGCGCTCTGGTCCCACCTCCGGGACAGCGGGGTGCAAAGGAGGTTCAGGCCAGGGTGCATGAAAAATGCAGTTTTCAGTGTCGTGAGCAAGTTTTGGGGTCTCCATTCAGGTTGCGTGTTGCGTTGCCATCGTGAAGACCGAAATGCAGTCAAAATTGCAAGTGTCACAATTTTAGGACGCTACACTGGTACATTTTTTTTTTTTTGAAGGAAAAGAAAGAGGAAAGAAACAAACCAAAAGTGGAAAAGACATTCAAGGTATACCAGAAAGATAAGGGAAAAGGTAAAGTTGGTGGTGTTCCTACTATAAATATTACATATAATCTTCCACTGCCACCTCAAGATACCCCTCCGGTACACATAGCTAGTCCACCGGATATGGCTACTGAAGGTATAACTCATGATGATGCTAACCCAGAGTTTGAAATACTTTTCACAATGAATGTAGATATGCATGATATAAACATTGTTGTAGATAAGGAACAAGAAGCTGATAGTGAAAATATAAAGATCTTTGAGAAACCGACACACACTGTAGACTCTCAGAAGACTAAGAAACTGACACAATATGTTGACAATCAGAATACTAAGACACCGGCTCAAGCAGAGTAACCGGAAACTGAGAAACCTACAAAGGATAAGACAACTAACATAGAGCAGCATGAATCAGGGAAACCGATAGTTGAAGAGGTACTTGTACAGACTGAGAAACCATCAAAGGAAGAGGTACATATACAGATAGATCTACTGAAAGAAAATGTAGGTAAAGAGCAACAAATTTTTGGCAATAAGGAATAAATAATAAAGGTAGTTGGAGAATCTAGCACATTAGCAGGAGAATTCAAACCGACTAACATCAAAGATGTTATTTTGGATCCTATCAAGAGGATAAAAGATTGCAATGCCTTAGCATTTAAGGCAATTGAAAACACATTACCTATCTTAAAAATGATTGCAACTACTTGCAAGATAGATCACATTAATGATTCTTTAGGTAAATTGGACACATTCTCCAAAATTATTGCTGAAAATTTTCTAACTTTGGAAAAAGGTGAATGAGGATACCATTAAGGAGAGAGTTTACAAAGAGAAAAATATATTATTTGAGAACACTATAAATAATTGTACCGATCACTCAGAAACACATTTATCGGTAATTAATTCTACAATTTTGGAGTATAATATAGAGAAGCATGTAAAACTCACTATTTGATAGAGGATATAGATGAGGAAATCAAGAAGACAAAATAAATAAATTGATGATATTGTAGATAATTTGATAGGTTCTTCGGGACTTATCTCATTTTTTGAGTAGGAAATGGTAGTTTTCGAAGAGAAGTTAGAGAAACTTGAGAAAGAGAAAGAAAGGATAAGGTCAAAAGCTTGGGAACTCAAAAGTAAACTTGGTCCAAAATTGGACAGTCTCATTACTCAACGGGTTGAATTATCAAAGGCAACAGTTCAAGGTGAGTGATCACCGGAGAAACAAATGCACTATCTAATCGGCATGATCTCGTAGAGTGAGAACATTCTCTTCGACAACAACAAATTCATGCTAAACCTAAATCTAGTGTTGGCAGACATTTTTCAGATCATAACCAACCGGTTACAGGCAATGAGATAGCATTTTTGTATTTTTTTATTCTTTTTGACATCCTTTGTCATTGATGTCAAAGGGGGAGTATTAGTATAGATAAAAATAAGGAGTAGTATGGAGAAAATAAATGCATAGAGGAGATCACTTTCTCAGGGGGAGCACATCTTTTTGGATTTCATTTTTGGATAGTAGTTTTGGATTTTTATCATGAGTGTTGTCATCAATGCCAAAGGGGGAGATTGTTGGACTTGTGCACTCTAATGAGAATAGTTGACATTGTCATTGATGGCAACCAACTGGCAACCAATCAAGAACCAACTAGCAACCAACCGGCAATAGGTTTCTACACATGCACTGGCATCACAGATACCATACATCGAGAGGCACCGACACCAGTAGACACTTCCACCGGCATCCAGATTACATCAGAAATGAAGTATACCAACACTCAAGCTGACATACCATTTTACAATACCATAACCTTATATACCATGTCCCATATCTCTATCTCATCAATTGAGATCTTACATATATACAAAACCTAAGACCAAATGTGTAGGTCGGCTAACTAAGAATATTATAATAAAATCAATTATAAACAAGTTAAGATGCTATGCATCATGCCGACTCAATACATTTACAAATATATCCAATCAATAAATCATCTCCAGAATGTGTCTTGCTGATCTAGAATAGATAATGCATACTAGTCCATAGCCCCGACTAATTTGTCGGTGTAGAAGCTTAACAACTTGAGGAGATCCTATGGGGACTAACATTTTCAGGAAGGACAGACTGAAACTTGATGGAACCAACTATGGTATATGGAAGATCAGAATGGAGACACATCTGAATTGCATTGGAAGAGACATATGGGAAGTTACAAAGAATGGATATGTTGGTCCTACACCGAACCAACCTAATTGACCAACATTGGGTAAAGATCAAGAAAATGATTGCAAAGCAAGAGAAGCACTTTTGAGCGCATTATCAAATTAGAAAACTATGGGATTATTAGACCGATCTATTGCTAAAGATATTTATGATAAATTGGAGACACTGAATGAAGGAGATACCACTATCAAAATTGCAAAACTGGAATATTTCTGGGTCAAGTATGAAAATTTGAAAATGGAAGAAGATGAAAGAATTTCTTCTTTTATGGAAAGAGCTAATGAAATTGTTTTAGTAATACAATGTTGTGGAGGATCCTTAAGTGAAGACAAAATTGTTTCTAAAGTTTTAAGAGCATTGCCACCAACATACAAAATGAAAGTAACTGCTATTAAGGAGCTGAGAACAATGCCTAATACATTAGTATCTAGAGACACCTTGGTTGGAAAACTTTCAACATTTGAGCTTGAGGAATTTGGTCTTGTTTCTACAATTAAAACAGATTTGGCCTTCAAAGAATCATCATCTACTACGTCATCATCATCATCTGACAAATCTGATTGGAAAGCACTTTATGCAAGAGAACTTGAAGATATCATAAGGGAAAATTAAGAACTGGAATAACTTGAAGCACTATTTGCGGGGAAAATGCCTAAAGGTCCAGTTGGAAGTAAGTATGAAGGTAAAGCACCATTTAAATGTTTTAATTACAATAAAGTTGGTCATACAGCATCTAGATTCCCTGATAGACATGCAAGATTGAGAGAGGAAGCTAAAAGAACATATAAGCCTAACCCTAAATATCAGAGATACAGATTTAAGAAGAATAGAGACAAATCTTGTTAGTATGCTGATGAAGGAGTTACTGATGATTCTGATGAAGAACCAATAGAAAATGGGTGGGGTTTTGTTGCAATAAAAGAAGATCAACCGACACCTACTATTCCACCAATAGAGCAAGACCTAGCAGCTAAAATTAATGAAAAGGATGAATGGATCAGAGATTCTGGATGTTCACATCGTATGACTGGTGATAAAAGTAAATTCTTATCTTTTCAGGAATATAGTGGAGGTCTAGTAAGATTTTGGGATGATAAAGCTTGTTTGATCAAAGGAAAAGATACTATATCTTTGGATGGTAAGCACAATACTGACAATGTTTATTATGTTGAAGGTTTGAAGCACAATCTTTTGAGTGTTGGTCAATTAGTTGAACAGGGTTTTTAGTTATAGTTCAAGAATGGTAAATGCAAAATCATGAATAGAACTAGATCGGAGACTGCAACCGTTAATCAAACTAAAGCTAATATCTTTAATTTTAACAACAATGATAAGATATTCCTTGATTGCACATATTGATGAAAGTTGGTTATGGCATAAGAGACTTTGTCATGTAAATTCTGATTGCATTGTAAAGATCAGTTCAACTAAGGCAGTAAGGGATTTACCTAAGATTCTAAAACTTCATAATCTAGCATGTAAGGAATGTCAAATGGGAAAGTAAGTTAGAACAAATTTTAAGAGTTTTTATGAGAAATACAATAATGGTCTTGATTTAATCCATACTGACTTGTGTGGTCTGATAAGAACATGAAGTCTACAGGGAGATAGATACTTTATGCTAATCATTGATGATTATTCTAGAATGTCTTGGGTTACTTTTCGCAGGAAGAAATTATAAGCTTTTGGAAAATTCAAGCTGCTTTTGGAAAATTCAAACTATTCAAAGCAAAGGTAGATAATTAAACTAGTAATAAAATCAAATGTTCGAGATCTGATCAAGGAGGAGAAATTACATCTAAGGAGTTTAATCCATTTTGTGAAGTGAATGGAATCAGAAGACAACTATCAGCACCCTGGACACCTCAATAAAATGAAATTGTGGAAAGGATGAACATAACTATTCTTGAAGCAACTAGAAGCATGATATTGGAAGAAAATCTACCTCATGTGTATTGGAGAGAAGTAGCGAATACAATGGTTTACACTTTTAATAGAGTTCACATCTAAGGTGAAATTGGTAAGACCCCTTATGAACTATTGTTTGGTAATACTCCTACTCTTAATTACTTTAGAATTTTTTGAAGCAAATGTTATATTAGGAGAGATGAGTATATTGGTAAATTTGTTCCTAGAAGTGATGAAGGAATATTTCTTGGTTATTCATCTAAGAGCAAGGCATATAGATATTTTAATAAAAAATTGCAGAAAATCATTGAGAGTGCTAATGTGAAGGTAGACGAACAATTTAGAGGAAAGTCAAGGTCTATAGATTTTGAACTAATAGTTGAGATGATTATAAATGAACCTATACATAGGGCATTGGTACATAATGTGGATCCAGTCACATTGGCATCAACAGAGAATTCCAAAGTAACTGAAGAACATCATCATGTGAATAAACCCAGGTATGTAAGACTGAATCACTCAGAAAATGAGATAATTAAGAATAAGTATCAAGGTGTTATGACAAGAGGAAGATAGGCAAATGAAGAAGTATGTTTAATTTCTCAAATTGAACCAGCATATGTTATTGAAGCTTGTCAAGATGAACATTGGATTAAAGAAATGGAAGATGAACTAGAACAAATTGAAAAGAACAATACATGGACATCAGTTTCGTGGCCTAAAGACAAATATGTAATTGGAACTAAAAAATTATTCGAAAATAAACTTAATGAAGATGGTAAGGTAACTGGGAACAAAGCAAGATTAGTGTGTAAAGGATATTCATAGAAAGAGGGAATTGATTATAATGAAACCTTTGCACCAGTAGCTAGAATTGAGGCAGTCAGATTATTTATTGCATTTGTAGCTCACAAGAACTATAAAGTATATCAGATGGATGTAAAATGTGCATTTCTAAATGGTGATCTTGAAGAGGAAGTTTGCATTGAACAACTTGATGGATTTTCATTGATAAATGGTAAAGATATGGTTTGTAGATTAAGGAAAGCCTTGTATGGATTGAAGCAAGCTCCTAGAGCTTGGTATGCTAGATTAGACAAATATCTTTTGAAGCTTGGATACACTAAAGGTAATACTGACAACAACCTATATTTCAAAGTAACTAATGATGACATCTTCGTTATTGAAATTTTTGTTGATGATATCATTTTTGGTAAATAAGAATTAATGGAGTAAACACAAGTAACAAAGACAACATAGAAACACACTGTAACACAAGATATTTTAACGAGAAAACCTGGTGTGGGAAAAAACTCGGTGGGATTTGTGAGCCACAATATTTACTCACTGGCCAATGGATAAATACTACTTACAATAAGGGCCTGCACATGTAGGAAGGCCAACTTCTTGGAGTGCACTGCTCAAAAGAGTCTCACTTACTACAATATGGATAGTTAAATCAAATACAATGTACTGCTCAAAATAACATCTCAAATTCCTATTCCAGTACCAGTTTAAGCTTAGTTAGATACCTTAACCAAAACCTTCTTGTAAATATCCAAATGTAGAATAATGCTTTCTTCAATAGTTACTTTGTCGGAATCTTTAAAAGAATGATACCATTTATTTACATTTACTAGATTACCTTCTTGTGTTATTTCATTTAGTATATCATCTAGTGTAGGTGTAACCGATGTCTATTTCTTCTTTGGTGTAAGCTTCTTCTGCGGTTCCCTAACTGCCTATTGTTTCTTTCTCTATGTGCTAGTTTTCTTAGGAGGAGAAGAAGGTACTGGTGAGGTTTTCCTTTTCCTTTCCACTCTCTTAAACTCACCAGCCTTGCCACTCTTAGCATCAGAAGATGTCACAACCGGTGAAACATGTTCTTCCAGTTGCAGTCCTTTAAGCTCACTAGCTGATATTCATGACATTTTCTTTAATTTCACTAGCCTTCTTAGAGGCATCTCTAATAAACTTGTCTCTTTTCTTCCTTTCTTTCTTCATAGATACAATAATTGCAATAGTTTCAGCATTACCAAATATTCCTTTAGATGGCTCCCTAGGTGCATCAAGGAGGGATTTTGCATATGTCTCCAAAATAGGTAGGTCTACCTCATAACCCATCTCAGAAACCCAAATAGTTATAGGGCTTACTTCTTCCATTCAAGTCTCATCTCTTTTAATAAAAAAATAGATTTGCTTGTCATACTTATCAACTATGCTCTGTGGTAACCTCTCTCTTACCTTCATCTTAGTTGAAAAGATTTAAAGTAATCTGCAATGTTCTTATCACAGTCAGTGCCCATACTGGTGAAAGTTTCGTGCATTTGTTTTCCTACCAGGATGTCATAACCAAAATATTTTTTTGTCTTCTTCATTCTTCTTCCTATCTTCAAGATCCTTACATAGCCTCATGGAGAAGTCTTGCATTTCATTTCTCATGTTAGTGTTCTCTTATCTCAACTTGTTTGCAATATCACTAAGACTTTCTTTTTCATCATCATGTTTCTACATTTGCTCATGAAGTTCTTTTCTCTTATTTTGTGCTATAACTAGGTTCTCCTAAATTCCATTAATGAAAAATAAGGATTAGTACGCAGAAAATAAATGCACAGAGGAGATCACTTGCTCAGGGGGAACACATCTTTTTGGATTTTTCTCATGAGTGTTGCCATCAATGCCAAAGGGGGAGATTGCTGACATTCTACACTCTAATAAGAATAGTTGATGTTGTCATTGATGGCAACCAACTGACAACTAATCAGCAACAGGTTTCTACACATGCACCAGCATCACAGATATCATACACAAACAGGCACTTCCACTGACATCCAGATTACATCGGAAATGAAGTATACTGCCACTCAGGCCGACATGGGATAAAGTTTTGTTTGTGTGAATTGTTTTGTAAATGTAATTAACTATTTGTAAGCCGACTTGATATATTGTATACACTCATTTATGTATGAGATCTCATACATCATTTTGAAGAAAAATGTAGAAATAAAAGAATGTAATGAATAGGAAATTATTGTATCAAGTAATATAGTGGACATCAAAGGTAATGGTTAAGGTATCTAACTGAACTTAAACCGGTATTGAACCAGGCATTTGAGATGCTATTTTGAGCAGTACATTGTATTGGATTTAACTATCCATATTGTAGTCAGTGAGACTCTTTTGAGCACTGTGCTCGAGGCAGTTGGCCTTCCTGCATGTGTAGGCCCTTATTGTAAGTAGTATTTATTCATTGGCTAGTGAGTAAATATGGTGGGTCACAAATCCCACTAAGGTTTTCCCACACCAGGTTTCCTCGTTAAAATATCTTGTGTTATGGTGTGTTTCAATGTTGTCTCTGTTACTTGTGTTTACTGCATTAATTCTTGTTGATCCGTACACTGTTTTGGGTTCCAAAGTTATAAATAAATTTAAATATTCAATCAACCGGTTAGACACTGATTCCTCCCCCCCCCTTTTAGTGTCTTTGGGACTGTCATTGAATCTAACACAGTTTCCTTGACCTCATCAACAATAACCAGTCCATTCGAAGGAACATTGCACACATTCTTTGTAATCTTCCAATAATCTTCACCAAGACATTTCAAATGAACTTCCATTTGGTCTTTCCAAATAGTATAATTATTTCCATCTAATCTAGGACTCTTCTTAAACACATAAACTTCCATCTTGGATCTCCTTAAGTGATTAAGCTTCTCCCAAAGGATCCAGTTCTGATACCACTTGTTGGCAACAACAAAGAAGGAAAATTGAGAGGGGGGGGGGAGTGAATCAGTTTTTACCAGATTAGTCCAATTAAGTACAATCTCGGTTCTAATAAATTGCAGCAAAAACAAAGATAAAAAGAATAAGAGCAAGACACATAACATCAATATTTTTGACAAGGAAAACTCAATTAAGGGAAAAACCATGGTAGGAACATACCCATAATGAGATGATACTCTGCAGTAGTATGTGTAAATATTACAATGGGGAATGCACATGCATTCAGGAAGACTACCTAGAGCTCACCACTCAAATAACAATGACCCAAAAGGCTCCAACTCTCAAGGAGGGTTCACTACCTTACAAAATGATTTGGACTACAATCTAGAAAGAATGAACTACAAAATTAGCATCGACTAATGCCTGATGATAGTTCCGATTAAGCTCAAATGTCTTCCCTTCCCCAATCTCCACTCATCATACCACACCAAAAGATGAAATCACTTTATCACACATACATCACTCTCTAATAATTCAGACTCAATAACAACCACCAAATTACATGCACATTACACACATTTATACAAATTGTCAACCTTGACTACAAGGTCGACCAAACCCATAGTATCTAATTACAAAATTACATCACAAGATACATAAATCAACCATTGGACCAATACAATACTATAGACAACATAGCATGGACCTAAATCAACTTTTTAAACAGGCACCACCGTCGGAAATCTCATTAAGATCAACCGCAACACGTTACACCACCAAAATACTGCATAACACGAAGAATATCACCAAACCAAGAAGATCATCAAGAACTTGTACAATAATCAATGCGGACCACGAAAATAAATAGGACATGACTAGGAAACACCAACAAGCATGTTAGATCCATCTACAATAGCTGCACCAACACCACTTATGTAAATCTCCATCAATCAATATGCTAACATTCAAGAACACTTAACAACAACAACTCAGATAAGAAATATAGCTTCCAGAGCACCAAATCATTAACCATTTCAAATAAAGATACACACGAACATCCCAAACACTCTCCCAAATCTGGAACACAAGATATGATCGTATCGGAGCACAACGGATCAAACACCAAAACACTGCAACACTGAAGACACAAAACCAGTCTCCATATTGGAATCCACAGCTCAACCAAATCATCACAAAGAATCATAAAATAAATAAAGAATGAAGTATACCTAGTTGATTCAGCATCCCAAATAGATAAATCAATCAGATCAACTCACTGTAATCACTGAATCACCAAAACAATTCTATGCAACACCAAAACACAAGAATATGTTGACATCAATGACAGCAAAATATCCTAACTGCAGCAATATCCAACACCACCCTTCCTTCCTATCAAATATTAAGAAAATGGCACTAGTAATAAACATATCTAGTTTAGTTTAACATATTTAAAACCAGCAAGATCCCTGTTACCAATGTGATTCAAATACTACTCAGTAGACAAAAATGATTCAGATTCCTTATGGTTTACAATGGCGGCCAATAATGGTCACTCCAAAAGACTATATCATCGTCAAAAAAATGCCCTTGACTTACAAATCGGTATTTCATGCTCAAGTCTGTGTTTACTTCATCATAGAGCACCTCCTCTTCCCATGCAAGGAAGAAAGCATTTACTGAAATGGTAACATTATCAATGGAGCCTAGACCAATCAATGAAGTTGCTCAATCCCATACTCATCAATGCAATCTTACGTGACACAAAGTAGCACAACATACACAGTCAAAACAAACAAGTGAAATCTCACCCAGCAAGCCCGCACAAAAACTTAGGATCTACCCTTTGTTCAGGCGGGACATTTAATTTTGTGACATGATTCCCTGGACTCCCAAAACATTTCTCCCACTTTGCCCTAATTCTTATGCGGGATGGCTGGCATTGATTTTTATTTACAATATAATTTCTTCGCTTTCCCACAACGTTTCTCCATCCCTCCTTGCAAGGTGGCGGTGTTATTGAAGACTTTAGACAAACTTTAAGATATTTGATGTTCATACAACATGCCCTGTGGACCCGCTGCAATGGTCCTCTAATTTTTTTAGTGTTATCTGCTTTTTACTTTCACCACCCAGTGTGCCCGCATGGATTTTATTTTAATTGCCCTCTCATCTGCGATATTTTTATGCTCTCCTCAATGGCTCATGCATATGTTTTTTTAAATCATTAAGATTTAAATAATAAAACATTTATAATCAAAATTCAAATTTTACCACCATATTATTATGTATGTCGGTCCCTGTGGGCCTGACTAAAAAGTTCATTTTAAAACATTTTTTAACATGAGATGATTCCCAGCAACTTTTGTGTGCTTCTGAATGAAAAATATTAGGTGGATCACCATTAAAACTTTCTTTCTTCTATTTTTGAACTGTGACCAAAATAGGTGAGGTAGCCTTCAGAATTGCCTATGAAAACACATCAAACATTCAGCCAGTGCTATAAGACCAGTGCTATAAGAACATACATGCACTCACTAATGATAGGAGAATCAAATTTTCAAATGGTCTTACATGACACAATTTTATTTGAAAAATATTAATGCATAAAGATGGTCAATTGAATGCTTCAAAAACTATACATGTCACATTCATCTCAACCATCCCAATTTAGTGCCCTGGAAAAGATACCAAACCTAACTTTGAAAAGTTGTCACTGGGTGAATGAATTCATTTAGGAACCATGAGCACATTCGCCAAATGGGTTTGCATGACCCTACCTCCTCTACGAGATATTAATCATCAAAAATGGCCCCTCTGAAATAAATCTAAAAGTTCATACATAAAATCTTTGCAAACTGTGCTTGCTTTTAGCTCTAAAAAAATATTAAACTGAATCATGAAGGTTTGCAATCGTGCACATGAGTACACAAATATTTAGAGAATTATGGGAATAAATATGTTTTAGTTGACAATCACTCGAATTCAAAAAATTGATTTTCAAAAGTAGGTCCTCTAGCAAATCTAACACGATGCAACTAGCAAATCTGAATAAATTCAGTTTCCTTTGGGCCTAGCAAAAATACCAAATTAAGAATTTAGTATGTACAAACAGACACAAGAGTGTATTGTCATGATAAAAATCATGAGGAACAACAAAATTTTCTTGAAAATATTCTAGATATAAAATATCAATCTCCAAAGTGGACCCTTTAGGCAAATCAGCTAATGTGCAAATAACAAACCTTAATAAATTGCATTTGGTTTTGATCTAGTATAAATGTCAAATGAATAGTTGGGGCTTTGAAAATCGATATGGAAGAACATTGAGATGAGGAAAATTGTGGGTAACAATTGGTTTCACATGACAATCATAAAATTCTTGAATATTGATCTCCAAAGTTGACCATTATGGCAGATTTACATTGTGAAGTCTACAAACCCTTTTAAGAATCCTTCAAGTTGTCTCTTTGGAAGCTCAAAAAATCTAATCATGAGAGTGAGAAAATGGACATGGCCACTAACACATAAAATATTAATACACCTTCCATGCGAATTTGAATGAAAATAAACAAGCATCAAGTTATGATCATTGAAAGTAGGCTATCTGAAAATTTTTTGCAAGGGTAATTTTGAATGCTACAACTGAATTTTTCACTATGGGCAATTAAAATTTTGCCAAAATTTGTAGTTGCAAACAATATGACATACATCCATTGACATGATATCACACAATACTTCATCATGGTAATGACCCTATCTGAAATTTCACCAAAAATTGCTCACTTACCAATATCTTATGCTCATCCTAAACCTATGCTATCTTGTAGAGTCTTGGATATTTCAACCTCTTTAAATTTATCTTGCATACCATCTCCTCTAAAACCAAGTTGTTAATTCTGCCACTATCAACAATGGCTTTGCAACATATACCTTTATATTTTCACCTTGTTTTGAACAAACTCTTCCTTTGTGGTGGCTCCTCCATTGTTTCTTCTCGCAACAAAATTCTCCTCATCACCAATGACTCTCCTTTCTCCAGTTTTCTAGCTGAACTAGGTGATTGAATAGGATATTCCTCCACATACTCTACTTTGGTGTTGTTCTCAGGCCTCTTATCAGTACTCCCT
Organism: Cryptomeria japonica; assembly: GCF_030272615.1. Lineage (NCBI taxonomy): Eukaryota > Viridiplantae > Streptophyta > Pinopsida > Cupressales > Cupressaceae > Cryptomeria > Cryptomeria japonica. Next base: position 60,203,524 of record NC_081412.1, read on the forward strand.
TGATTACACTCAAATGCTTGATGTCCTCCACCTCCACACTTGAAACAAGTTCTTCTAAATTGTCTTTTCTGAAATATTCTTCAATCTCTTCAAAATCCCTCATTTTGGAAGGAATTATACCTTCCTTTGTCAGTACGGTAGTAATATCTATCATCTCTTCCTCTACAGTGTGAATTTTTATATTTCCTTTCACTTTGGTAGGGATTATCTTCCTTGTTTTGTTGCACATAAGATCTCCCTTCCCTGGATTGCATTTTGCCCCTCTAAAATCTTCTTCTTCCACCTCTCTATCTTTACTCAAACTTCTTTTTCATATTTTCTTCCACCTTTAGTGCAAATTGGTATGCTTCCATAATTATTGTTTTCCTTACTAAACTTTGTTCTTCTTGAATATTTATTCTCAATCCATTGATCTATTATGCAACCTTCTTTTTACTTGTTTCCCTATGTCTAGCCCTAATGATCTTTTTTTAGAATTCTTTATTGTACTCTTTAACAAATTTCTTAGGTTTTGTATCTTCTTCAACAATTCAAGCTCATAGTTAGCAAGTATGAATTGATTTTTTAATTTTGTCACCATCCTATCTCATTTTACGATTTTCTCCTTTCCTCTCCTATTCCTATCCAACTGGACTTCTTTCCACCATAAAGTAGCATGACCTTTCAGCTTAGTTTTAGCAAATCTCACCCTTTTTAGATCTTCAATTTCTTCATATTCAAAGTATTCCTCCATACCATTTATTCAATAGATCAATTCCTTGGGGTTTAAGTTTCCCACATAATTTTGAATCTCAATGCTAGGTATTTTGTCGATTTTCAAAATAGATTTCATCATCTTTGATTAATTTGATTCTTTTTCTTCTGTTTTGGAGTTGTCTTCAATTTGGTTTTGATATAACTCATCATCACTTTCACCCTTCTATTGAGATTTAGCCCTCTCCTTCTATCTTCTTCTACAACATTCAATCTTATTCTCATTTCTTTCATCATGCCCATCATTCCATCCATTATATTAGTGATATTTTCATGGTAGGTACACTCCTTGACGACATCTCTTCCTTGGATCCACTGCTATTGTCTCAATTTGGCATTCTAGCTACAATGTCTCAACTACCTAATAGTCGATGATTTGTTGAAAACACTCATAGTCTACCTGAGGTCAGTGATCTCCTTACCACAAGGAATACCTCTACTCCATAGGAGCTCAAAACTTGCTCTAATACCAACTGGTGAAGTCATGGATGGAGGGTCCCAAATAGGATTGTCCAACTATGCAACATGGAATTTAACATAATGGAAATAGCACTGGAAAAGGCTCAACAAATAGGAAGACCATTGATTTCACCATCAACAAAATTACATACATCATATGCGTTCATATGTGGAATGTGTATGGGATCACAAGCCGACTTCGAGACATTACATGACATTAGAATGGGCTCACCATCCTGATCATAGTCTCATGATTAATTATACATTGTTCTTATGTATGTTTCTCTAACTTGAGAAAAGGTCTACATCAGCCTTAAGGGTCACAAACCCAAGGAATGATGAAACGTGTAGGTTGGACCTAAAACATAAGATGATACTTTGTAGAAGATGATAACATGTTGTGGACCATGGGATAGGTTACCCTATGACCCAAAAATGCCTTGAATGATCTTCTTAGATCTACACGCTATAGGAATGGTCTGTAAGTGGGATGTCTCCATAGGTATATAATTCTTTGATAAAGAGTTTGATTGCCACTTTAGGGAGTGATAACTAAGTGATGACAAATGCAGATAACAAGATTTTTGGATATGATGTAGATGATCTCCTGCTGAGTGTAAATCCAGATCCATAGGGTATGAAAGGAGAATGAGGTAAAATGAAAAAGAATGTATTGAGACAACTACAAACTAAATGCAAGGAAATAACCTATTTTTGGTTGATACAGGATTGCTCTTAGAACCAGGGATGGTCCTCCATCAAATTTTTAAACTAATATTTTCTTTGATCCACACTTCTTAATGAAAGGTACTATTACTGAAATAGAATTTCCTAATCTTGTACCTCATGTCTATCCTCTGATAACTTATTCTCACTTAATTTAAGCTTTTATAAGTCTAATAATCTTTCTCAAATGTGGTTATAAATATCATTGGACTCTTTTTGTTTCTCTATGATATTACTATTATGCTATGTGAACATGATTAATTTTTATCTCATCATATCTTATATGTCACCATAGCCATTAATCATATTCTATTAATTTTTTCTTGTGGAATAATATTTTCTAATGTTTTGTGAAATGAAATTCCCATTATGATTTAGTTTCCCAAATCTGAAAATATATGACCTCTTTGAATAACACATTTATTTGATTAATAACTTGAAACTAAATTAGATAGCATTCTCTTAAAAATAATTATTTTAATTATTATTTTAAGTTCTTCACATAATTAATTTATTAATTATGCCAATTCCTATTCTTTCTCAATATTAATTAAATATAATTAATATTGTCACTATAGTTTGTTGATTGATTTATTTAATAAATCAATCCAATTTTATTCTTCTAAAAATCCTTAATATTAAGTCTCCCCAAATTCCTCCTTTTAATTAATTAATTTCAATTAATTATTTAATCTAGGTGATTTGTACAAATCACCTTTTTCTTAATCCATCATTAAACTAATAAATTTTTCTAGAAGCTCCCTAATCTCACTTATCATTATTCTTCTAATTTTTAATTTCTTCCACTCATTCTCTCTCCTAGTCAAATCTACCTACAAATCTTATCTATCCAAATCCCACCTAATCATTCTTCTAATCCCTCTCCTAATGAGTTGCTAGTGGCTAATCATCATGATTAGCCACAAAGTCAACCTCTTGTCCCTTCCATCCAACCACCTTCCTTAAATGCTCTTTTCCTAAGTGTGTGAGATTTTCACATTCCTCTAGGTATCCCATCCTCCAAGGAATTTTTAATTCCTCCTTATTCCTCCAATCCCCATGGTCATCCTTTTTGAAGAATTTTTAATTCCCCATCCCCATCCCTCAAGGAATATTTTATTCCTTTCTCTTCCCTAGGCACATTGGTAAGTCTTCCCAATGAGCCTTGAGGAGTGTGGAGAAAAGAAATTCCTTTAAGGCATATCTTTTGGTCTCCACACTTGTCTTGTCACCTCCTCTTGGGCCATGTGTAGACTCACAAGAAATCTTGACCCTTCATCTTGGGTCAGTACTAGCCCTCCATTTCTCCTCCTCTCCTCCTATAAATTGAGGACTCCGTCCCCTTGTTTCTCATCTCCAAGTCAAGTAAGTCTATGCTGCTAGTTTGAGTTCAATAAATCATCCTCATACCCACATAATGCTAAAATTTTTACTCACCCAAACTTATTGAATTCATCCCTCCTCATTCATCCATCTTTCATCCATTGTGCATAATATTGGAGATCCAACCACATTATCCACATTGGACCAATCCAATCAAGCTAGGAAAGGGCGTGTTCTTGGCTTCAACAAGAGTCTAAATCAGAGGAACAAGAGAACTCTCTTATGAAGGTATAAAAGATTATTTTTCATGTTTTGTTATTTGAATGTTTTGTGTCTTTGTATTTGAATTAATAATGTAACCTTGCATCAAGATATTTTCCTGAGATATAACCCATGCTGAGGACCAAGGGAGATTATGTAACTACTCTTTGTCTAAGACTTTCCTCATTATTTATTTATTTTAAAGAGAATTGTCTCAAATGGGCATTATATAGTCTCTCGAGTAAAAAAGTGTCTTGCATTTATTTGTATGAGTGAAATTAAGATGTTTTAGGAAAGATGGGTTCTTGGAATAAAATAAAAGATATGAATAAAATAATCTAGTTAGCATTAGGGGAGGATCCATAACCTTTCTTACATAATTTTATGTGAAGACGTGAGGGCTTCAACTATCAAATAAGGAATAAAAGTGTGTCCAATAGTATACACATAAAATAATGTGGAAGTGAAGATAAGTAATCAGAAGCTAGCAAAATAAGAAAGTAAGACCTAGACACGTGACCCACTGATTGGTTTCCTCTGACATACGTGGCTTTACAAACATAAAGGTTACAACAGACTCACAATGGATACGTTATGAGAAAATTTAGTTTCCAGCTAATGCTTGTGTTCCAAAGTGAATTGCCCTATCTTATGCTTAACCTCTTATCCAATATTTGGAAATCTAAGGTGGATTGCTGAATATGGACATTAAGGTCTATGAGGATCTAGAAAAGGTTCATCCTTGAGCTTTCTTTTGAAAAAATATATTTTTATTAAAAAAAAAGATTTTTTTTCATTTAAATATTGGGAAGGATTTTGATGTCTTAGTAATATATTTTATTATACTAATGGAGAATCACCCCAATAGAAGGAAGCTCCTAATATGTGAGTTCTTCCAGGGCTAGCCATTATATTCTCCACCAAATGATCTAAGTGTAGTATCACCTTCCTTAATTGATATTTGAGATGGATACTATGGATACTATAGCAAGGTTCTACCTAAGGAAGGTTGCTTCTAAATAGGTTCACCTTTAGTCTAAAGTTTCTTCCTACACAAAGGATGTCACCTTTCTATCTTCTTTTGTTAAGCTAATAGATTTTTTTCTCCTTGCATCTAGATATCAGCAAAGAAAACCTAAATGATATTGGTAATGAATCCTTCAAGTAGAAGCAAAAAAATCTCATTGAGATTAATGATGATGTTCTCAAGGAAAATTACACTTTTAATTTTGATGAGATATTATCAATCTTTCATTAGAATTGCATATGAATGGTGAACAATTTACCCTTGCTTGCTTAACAAATGGTAGAAAGACACAAGAAAAAGAAGAAAAATCAAGAGGAAATTGTATTTGAAATTCAATTCACCATTTATAAGCTAGTGAGAACAAGTAGAGGCTATCTTTCTCCAGAAGATAAATGCGGGTCTTTTCATTGAATATTGTATGCTTAAATGTGCCTAACAAAAGATGTCTGATAAATTTTTATTTTGAATCCAATAACTTGGATATCATTCTCCTTAAAGAAATGAAATTGGCATAGATGGAAGTATAAATTGGTTGGAGCATCTATATATTCAAGGGAATTGGCTAACTTATGGAAACCAAAATTAGTCCAAATTATTTTAGTTACATCAGATAGTGGGTGTTATTGGCGATGGATGTATTAAATCTCATTGGTCTTTTAAGTTATCTAATATTTATACCAGAATTATACAATCTTTAAAAACACCAACTTGAATTCCCTTTCATCTACAACCCAACTTACAAAAGATCTATTTGTCTTATGTGCATATTAAATGAATAGACCCTCCAATTAAAATAATAGAAAACTAATAACATGAAATATAAGACAAAAATGACATCCATATTAAGGGTGGGTGCAAGAAGTTGAGTCCCACTTTTGGGCAAAAAGTGCAAGTGTTTTCCCTGTTTTTCAATTGTTTTGTTGATAGATGTCAAAATTTAAGGTACATAGAGTTTGAATCTGGAAAAACTTTAGTAATAGAAAATGTAGTGCTCGGAGTCTAATTTTCAAATATGTAATTTATTTCAATACCCACATGGTACAAATTGCTTTTTAATAGGCACATTAAAAAACAACTTTTTCAAAATGCCTGTTTCAGGACCATACCACACATGTGTACGACTACCATATTTTGACGTAAATAAAGGAATTTTTGCAAATCCTTCTGGGAAAAGATACCTAATACACCAAATATTGATGAGAATATTTTTTCTTATTTTTTTATTGAATATATATTTTTTAATTAATTTTTAATTGACTATAAAGTACATTTTCAAAACATTTGGTGTACGACCACCATAATTTGATGAAAATTTCATATTTTTTAATTTTATTTTTTTTAATCTTCAAAAGAATTGTATTTAGATTGATGTCATATAATTTATTTTCAAAAAAACCTAAAAAAAAAAAAGTTATTAAAGTTTTACTAAACCTCACTATTTAACATTTAGGTACCACTTTTAATTAATAAATAATGCAAAAATAGTAAAACTAATCATATCACTGTGAAATTTACATTTTTGAAATTAGGACAGTGAGAACTCTAATGGGTTTTTGTTTCATCAAAAAATACGATCAGGAAGACCTTCAAAAAATTACGGCAAGGTAGAAATCTGGTATTCCAGTGCCTTAGCCATTTTTTTAGAAGTCCAAGCATAGGCTTGGTCCCACCAAGCCTAACCCGAAACCAAAACTGAGGCATAGGTGTGTTTCCCGCTCCATCTTTTATGAAATGGATGCCTATTATTTAAAATTCAAAAAACGGGCACCCATTTTGAAATTTATAGTATTTTAAGAAACGTGTGCCCGTTTTTAGAAACGGGTACATGTTTTTAGAAACGAGTACCCGTTTTTAGAAACGTTTGCCCATTTCTAAAAATTGTGCACCCATTTCTCTATGGTGGTCTAATCCTAAACGGGCACCCATTTTTAAAAATGTGCACCTATTTTATTTTTATGGGTCAGGGCTCCGAAGCTAAACGGGTGCCCGTTTCTTAAAAAATGGGCACTCATTTCTAGCGGCAAACTTTTTTTCTCATAGACTTCCACGGAATTGGGACCCAACTTCTTGCACCTACCCTTAATTTAAATTTGACCATAAATTAAAAATATAACATAAAAAATGACATCTAATATAAACATTTTATTTCAACATCTCTTTCATTGTCAAAAAGTCAATACTCTAATATTAATTATGTCATCTTTGATAATTGACATAGATGAAAGTATGCATAGATTGAAGCGTCTATATCACCAAGGGGATTGGCTACCTTATGGAATTCAAAATTAGTCCAAATTATTTTAGTTACATTAGGGATTTATTTCGTGTTATTGAAGGCGAGTGTATTAAATCTCATTGTTCCTATGAATTTTTTAATATATATGGGACAATTGTATGACATCTATATAAATTAAACTTACCATAAATTAAAAATATTAGATAAAAAATGACATCTAATATAAACATTTTATTTGAACATCTCTTTCATTGCAAAAATGTCAATACTCTAATATTAATTCCATTATCTCTAGTAATTGGCATAAACAAAAGTTTGTATTAGTTGAAGTGTCTATATCATCAAGGGGATTGTCTACCTTATGAAATTCAAAATTAGTCCAAATTATTTCAGTTACATGAAGGAATAATTGGACGTTCTTGAAGGTAGATGTATTAAACCTCACTGGTCATATCTGCTATTTAATTATTTTAGCTGCCAGGGCCTGCTCTACCAGTTGAATAGTAGGTGTCAGTTGATCTTTTGTTATAGAAACAAAAGTCCATCCATTGTCTATCGATTCGTCATTAGAATCATCAATAATTCCTTCATCAGCATAGTAACATGATTTGTCTCAATTCTCCTTTCCTTGCTGTCGGATCTCTTTTCTATGTCTCCTATAGAGGTGGAGAGGTTGGTGGAGCCTATCTGAGGGAACTTGATTGGATCAGGCCTCTTCTATTTTGTAAGGTTGTGGGTGCCTTTTCAAAACTTAGTTGTCCAGCAAAGCTTCATTGTGACTTCTCTTGGTCATTGGATTTTGCCTTGTGGCCAGCAAATTGGGTGTCTCTGTGGATGATTTCTCTGGATGCTGACAGATTTGAAAGGCCCAACTTAAATCGTGATAGTTTTTGGTTAAGGGTCGGGCTAGCCTTTTGCTACCTGATTTTTCTATATATGGGTAGGGGAACCCGGAAAATCCCTAATGTATGGATGAGGGAGTCTATCGACTTCATCTAAAGTTGTAGGTTTTGCTTCCAACAGGTTTTGTAATGGTTTTCTCTTAGCTTAGCTGACATTTTTCTTCTTATGGTTGTGTTGTCTTTTGGATGGCATTATAGGTTCTAGATCTTGATAAAATTTGAGGGTTTCGTGTCCCCCTCAAAACCCATTTTTCCCTCAGTCAAAACTTATTTTCATTGGATCAGTACTAGAAAAAGTTGTTTATAAGTCTGAGTCAGTAGGTGGTCTTCTAGGCATTTCAAAGACTTTTTTGTCTATGGATTTTCTTTTAAGGTTTGGTTTATGTCTGAACTTGTTTAGGTTGGTAGTTGATCCATTTAAGGCTTTTAGGGATCTTTTTGACTTGGATAACCTTAGTCTTTAATCCTTGTGAGTCATATATATTATGGGATTATCTTATGTTTCATGGCTTATGTTAAAATTCTTGGTCATTGTTAAACTCTTAAACCTTTATTCTAATATAATGGTTGATCTCCCTTCCAGCTATTCAATTACTAAAAAAAAGTTATTTATAAATGAAATTGTAGAAAAGATTGAAGCATGAGATAGAGGGTAAATCTGAAGTAGTAAACTCTACCAAAGTAGGAGAAGTAGCTAGACTAGATCAAATTGAAATGTGTCACTACACAAACATAGCTAGAGATATAAGTAAACAATTAGAATGTAACTTTCACTAATGCTAATGCATTATCTCAATCCTATTTTGGTTGTCCTACAATGACTAAAACACTAAAAATTCAATTTTAAAAATTTACATACACAATTTCATCAAGTATAGGAATAAAAGGGATTTTTAATATATAGATAAGAAAAATTAGTTACTTAGAGATTATCATTACAAACAAGTCTTTTAGTGAATAAAAAATAAATTGAAAAATCTATTGAAATACTTAAATTCCAGATCACCGTAGGAGAAGTGGTGCTACTAAAAATAAATAATCATATTGACAAGTTTTACAACAAGCTATCAAGCAATAGACGTATACATTAGTAATTTGTAGAATACATATTTAGATTATATCATAATATAAGTGTTGGTGTAGAAATCTTGTAATCTCTCTTGTTCTAGTGCATATTTTTGGAAGAAATTTTGGCAAAAAGTTTGAAGAAATTTCGTAGTATTATAGAATATAACTGGCATGTATTAAAACATAATGCATGGGTTTAGCTTTTGAATGGTGTTTGAAGCATAGAGACACCCAATTCCTATTAGGTTAAAAATCTTAAAGGGCAACCTAAAAGATAGTAATTATGAAAACTTCCAAAAATAATAAATGTAGGCATCACAAGATTGCACCTTAAAAGAATATAGTAAGAGACACATGCTATAAGTAAAGCATAGCACACATACCTAACCTACAACACATATAAAGTGGCATGCCCATTAAGATGGACATGCGGCTATACCTTACAATGAATATACTTATGAAAGTTATTCTTTAGCTATGCAGTCATGTATAAGGAGATATAATATCTATGAAAAAACAAATTGAATTCACTATCAACTGTAACCCAACTTATAAAATATATGTTTGTCTTGGATGGATATTTTAATGAATAGATATTCTAATTAAAACAATAGAAAAATAATAATATGAAATACAAGAGAAGAGTGACGTCTATATTAATTTAACTTTTACTATAAAATTTAAAAAATAGGATAAGAAATGACATCTAATATAAACATTCTATTTAAACATCCTTTTCATGGTAAAAAAGTCAATACTCTAATATTAATTTTGTCATGTTTGATAATTTGAAAGTGTGTACTGCACAAAACATCTATATCTTCAAGGGGATTGGCTACCTTGTGGAATTCAAAATTAGTTAGAATTATTTTAGTTAAATCATGGAGTATTTGGATGTTATTGAAGGTGGGTATATTAAATCTCGTTGATCTTATATGTTATTTAATATTAATGGTATGCTTACATTGTCTACGAAAAAAACAAATTGAATTCCCTTTCAAGTATAACCCAACTTATAAGAGATCTATTTGTCTTGGGTGTATATTTTAATAAATAGACCCTTCAATTAAAACAATGGAAAACCAATAATATGAAATATTAGACAAAAATTACATTCATATAAAATTAAAAATATAAGATAAGGAAATGACATCCAATATAAATATCTTTTCCATGGACCAAAAGTCAATACTCTAATAGTAAATCTTAATAATTTCGAATCAGAGAAACAATAACATCCCATTCTTTCCGACAAATAACTCCCCGACGTTTTGTACATACACGCAAATCTTTATTTCCAGTGAATAAGAAAAACGCAATTTACTATCCTTAGTTCTGTAGTGCGTGGACAATCAAATGTGGACAACTACTATATATCCAATCTGAACTTGGACTTACAAAGATTAATAAACATGAGAATAGTTATTCTACCTTCGTTTCTAAACGAATTTAAAAAACTCTCTGGTATCTCAAAATTAAATGTTGTCAAGAAAAACTTAAAAACCTGCAATAGTTTGATTCTATTAATCGACATGAAGATTATTTCAACATATCGATGGAAACACTTCACAACGATTTCCCCTGATCTAAAAAGCATTTTTGTGGCATGTGAGTACTTATTTACAGCGAAACATATCAACCACCATTACAGATGGTGCTTACATAAAGAGCAATGGCTGCTACAAACGTCAGGATATAGAAATGGGCCTTACTTAAACCTTTGATAAGGTAAATCTTTATTATTACTAATAGGATGAAAATAATATGGACTCTTTCATTAAGACTTATGTATCATCCTTCTATCTATATTGGTTTTGTAAGATAAATAGGGGAAAGACCCCCAACCCATATAGGTCAATTCACAGTAATCAGAAACAATAAAAAAATTTGAATAAAAATCTAACAAAATCAAACAAACAATTAGATATCTAGTAATTACAAAGATAACGAGTATAGTCCAAAAATAACATTATCCAAAAACAACATCTTAAAAAACAAAAACCAACACAACTCTTACCCAAACTAAAAATAACAGAAAAGACTAGCCTCCATTCATCAACCATCTTCTCAAGACTAGCCTCCCATCCCATAGTAGAGGTTTTTGTTTTGTCCTTCCTCTAATCAGCCAATGTATCTTTATTTATCTTCATTTTTATTTTATTCTCAATGTTTGATCCCACCATCACCACTCCTATAACAGTGCTTCACATAATGACATTGGTGATTTTCACAAACTTTTCCCATGACATTTTCATGAAAGACAATTTTGTCCTTGCATCTAGCACAACCCATGCTTCTTGAAGAATTTCAATGTTGTCCATGTTGACATGAAGGTCTTCATTCTTAGCAGAAAGAATCTACCAATTTTGTTCTTGGTTGTTCATTTCTTTATCTTCTTTCTCTTCCACGTCTCTTCATATTTTTCAGGAAATTCAAACCTTAATTGATCATATGAGTTATTTAATATTTATGGCATAATTATAATGTCTACAAGAAAACAAATTGAATTTTCTATCAACAATAATCCAACTTATAAAAGATCTATTTCTCTTGGGTGGAATTGTAATGAACAAATGCTCCAATTAAATAACTTAAATAAAATAATATGAAATATAAGACATTAATGATGTCCATGTTTAGTTAACTTTTACTATAAAATTATAAATATAAGATAGGAAATGACATCAAATATTAACATTTTATTTAAATTTCTTTTTCATTGTCAAAAGGTCAATACTATAACATTAATTCCATCATCTTTGATAATTAGCATAGATAGAATGATGTATTGGTTGAAGAACCTATATTGTCAAGGGGATTGACTATCTTATGGAATTCAAAATTAGTCCAAATTATTTCAGTTACACCAAGGAGTAATTGGATGTTACTGAAGGTGGATGTATTAAATCTCATTGGTCATATAAGTGATCTAATATTTATGGTACAAATATAATGTCAACGAAAAAAACAAATTGAATTCTCTTTCAACTATAATCCAAATTATAAAAGATCTATTTGTCCTGGGTGGATATTTTAATGAATAGACCCTCAAATTAAAATAATAGAAAAAGAGTATGTAATATAAGTCAAAAATGACATCCATATTAATTTAACTTTTCCTATAAAATTTGAAATATACTATAAGAAATGATGTCTAACATAAACATTTTATTTAAACTTATTTTTCATGGTCACAAAGTAAATACTATTATATTAATTTTGTCGTGTTCATAATTGACATAGATGCAAGCATGTATTGGGTAAAGTGTCTATATCTTTAAGGGGATTGGCTATTATATGAAATTTTTAAAAAAGTCCAAATTATTTTAGTTACGTCATAGAGTAATTGGATGTCATTGAAGGTGGATGTATTAAATCTCACTGGTCTATTGAGTTATTTAATATTGATGACACACTTACATTGTCCCTTTCAACTATAATCCAACTTATAAAAGATTTATTTGTCTTAGATGGTTATTTTAATGAATAGACCTTCCAATTAAAAATACCTAAAACTAATAATTTGAAATATAAGACAAAAATAACATCTATATTATTTAATTTTCCTATAAAATTTAAAATATAAGATAAAGAAAATCACATCCAATATAAACATTTTATTTAAACATCTTTTTCATGGGCAAAAAGTCAATACTGTAATAGCAAATCTTGATACATTCAAATCAGAGAAACAATAGCATCCTATTCTTTCCGACAAATAACTCCCCTACATTCTGTACATACAAGCAAATCTTTATTTCCAATGGTTAAGAAAAACAGAATTTACTATCCTTTCTTCTGTAGTTCGTGGACAATCAAATGTAGACAATTAGTATATATTCAATCTGAACATGGACTTTCAGAGAATAATAAACATGAAAATAGTTAGTTTATCTTTGTTTCTAAACGAATTCCTACAATTTAAAACTCTCTGGTATCTTAATATTCAATTATGACTTTTATCACTCAATCTCGTTTATCTTGTCGGCAACAAACAAATAATCCTGGAATAGTTGCTTCTGCTCATGGGCATGAAGATTATTTCAACATATCTTGGGAAACAGTTCACAAAGATTTTCCCTGAACTAAAAAGCGTTTTTTGGCATGTGAGGACTTATTTACAATGAAACATATAATCCATCATTAGAGAAAGCTTAGATGGTTCTTAAGTAAAGAGCCATGGCTGCTACAGATGTCAGGATATAGAAATGGGCTTTACTTAAATCTTTCAAAATGTAAATCTTTCTTATTACTAATAGGATGAATATATATTACTGATTGTTTCACCACTAAACCCTAATAAAGTGATAATAATGGCAGGCATTGGCAGACGGTAAAGGAAAAAAATACTGTGGGGTGATCAAATTTTTGTTAGCAAGCCAAAAGGAATTTTTGCTCCCTCAGCACCCTCTCCAATTCATAACATAAGGTAAAACGATAGGTTTTCAATACCAACATAAGTAGGCAATGAATTATGTCTGTTTTCATGTGGTTTATAAGTTCAAGAAGTCAGAAGTTTGCCATATATGAATACTTAGACAATATTGTACTCTGCATTGAGTGCTCAAGAGATTGGTATGCATATAAGAGAGAATATTTATGCTCTCTCCTAACATATTAGCACAATCAATAAAATTTGATTGCTCTTCGTATATATGGTTGTACATCATATGGGGTTTTTCAATCAAATTTGCTTCGAACAGTTTTGCCTCATTGGCAAGTGTAAGGAAAATCAACTAACCAAGAGATGGGATTTGGGCGGCATGAGTGAAAAATTGTTAGGATTTTTGTATTTGTGTTCTGTGGTAATGTATAATTGTGATTATGTTTTTGTAATGGTTCTTTTTTATTTATAATTGGTATAGTGTAACAATTAAGTTGTGGTGTTGTTATTCTTGTCATCAAGATTCAAATCTTATTGAGATGTTATTGTTGATTATTTATATCATAAATAAACTCTTTTATTTGAAATTTCACTGACTTATATCTCCAAATCAAATTGTTTCTCCCTTTAACATAGTTCAACACAAAGAAAATGTCTACTTGTTTAGAATGCTCCAGTGATAAATGATATGGATTCTTGCATTAAGACTTATATACAATCCTTCTATCTACAATTTTTTGTATTAAGATAAGTAAGGGAAGGACCCCCAGCCCATATAGGGCAATGTTGGCAATATGTGTTTTCATTGATGTCAACTTATGTCTAACAATATATATTGCCACTAAGGAGATAATTGAAGTATGCGTTGAGATCATTGTTGTATAATATGGTATGTATGTGTTGAAGATGTTTGAATGTAGTTCCATTGGTCAAAGATATAGATGGCAGGTTGATGAATCATATGATGGGAATATATTGGTACAAAGAAAATGGTATCTATTGCTTTACATGAATCTTACTTTGTTTTTATGCAACAGTCATTTTGGGTGAAGTTCATTGGTTCAATAAATCAATACTATGGTGTTTTGTGTGTAGTTTTATGTTTGCTTTCCTAAGGAAATTTATCTAAGTATACAATAGTCTATTTCCCTATGATTGTGTGTTGATATTTTTCTCCACATTCTTCTTCCTTGCATGTTTTGAGTGTGTCATTTTGGAATCATGGTATGATGTATGTTAGAAACCATTCTACAATTTTTTTGGATCTAACTATTTGCAATTAAAAAGTTATAAGAGTTTGAACTTCAGATCAAACTCTGTCAGAATAAAGTGTTTTAGTTGGTTCCCAAGAATTCTTCATATTCTTCCACAGTGATTGTTTTGGCCATGTAGTGTTGGGAAGATGTTGAGGACAATATTTTGGATGAGTGATGATTTTTAGGGTTGTTGGTGATTCAGTGCATGGTATTCTTTATAATGATTTCACCTAGTCAATTTAATCTACACAATGCTTACTAGTTCAATGATGTTGTTCCTCTGTACTAAATATTAATTATTGACCTCTTTAGAAGATTTGGTAGGAAGGTTGTAGATAGTCTACAATGCCTTCATCTTAGATCACATGATATTTTGAGTCTCCCCCCATGATAAGAATGTTAAATGCAAGCTATATTGTCAGTGGTATTGATATTTGGCCGACTGTGTTTGTCATTTCAATTGTAGTTTATCCAAACCTATTTCATTGGTTTCAAGGATGTGTTATGATATGGTAAAGGTCTATTTAAGTGTTAGGTTGATCTGCAACATGTTTTGGTGGTTGATGTATGTGTGTGAGCCAACCTATTTTGGGTCACACATTTCATTTGTTAGGTTCAAATTGTGCCAACATAATTGATGTTTTTTGAAGCTACAGAGGATATATAAGGAAGAACAAATCATTTGGTGATGTCAGAGTTGACATGAAATCTTATGATGTGTGAAATTAATCAACGATGTCTCAGATGATCATGAAGTGTGTTGAATTTGTATGACAAAATATTTTAGGCTATAAAGAGGACTTCACTACTAGCATTTGCCAAATGCTTCTTGAGTATTTCACCTTATGTATGTTATTGTAATCTCATTGTACCTTTCTCTGAATAAATGATCTTTAGACTACAAACATTATATCTTGCCCTAGGGAATTGTACCTTAGTTCGTAAGTCTATTCAAGGACTAGTGAGCTTCCTTGGCAATGAGCCTAAAACAAACTTTGTAATAACTTGTTTCATATACTGTGAGTCAATCATCACTATGGTTTTTCCCTCATTGATCTTTATACATAGAATATCCTTGTGTTCTTGTGTTGTGTAACTTCCTTACTTCAGCAATTTTTTTTCCATAATTTAAAGGTTAATGATTTGTTAACAATTGATTTATGTTGATTTAGCCCCCTAGCCCCCCACTTAGCATCTAAGAGTTCTCAATAATTTGTTTTAGACAAATCATTATGAGGAAATAGTTTAACAATTGAGGTAGATCCTGCATTTGAAGAGAAATTTTATAGTGATGTTGAATGATATGATTCTTTCAAAATATGATCTTGAGACTATAATGGAACCCTTTTAATAGGATATTGATCTTGCTAAATGTGAGATGGATTTATAAGGAGAACTTTGATCTACTCTTGGTGATATAGATAATGAAAGAGAACAAAGTGAAGAGTACAATAACAAATTCAATGAAGTTGAAAGAATAATCATCAATTTCATGGCTCAAATTTTAAATAAAATAAAAAAGTGCAAGGACAATCTCAAAATGGAAGAAGAAGAATTTATCAAATTAAAGGATGAAGGAAGTAGAGTTTGTAATGATAATCTCAATATTGAACATACTCTAGGACTGAGAGAGAGGGTGAATCAGTCCGGACCAACTAATTCTTAAATTTCAATCTTCAAACTTAAAATCACAATCATATAATCTCAGCAATAAAATTATGAAAGTATGAAGAACAATAAACACATGAACACTAGATTTACATGGTGTTGACTCTAAATTTTACCTTGGAAAACAAATAGCCTTATGGTAAATTCAGTGATGGGTGACCAAAATGCGCAGGGTTCACTGAATGACCTCCGGGATTGAGAAGCTGACTCTTCCTTATGTTTTTGAGAAAAGGGAGAAGAAGAAAACACTCAGAAACAATAGAACTAAGCTACTGAGGCGATCAGCCATAGCATTTTTTAAGAAGACATGAGTATACAAAAAAAAACCCAATTACATATGGTTTTTGAGCCCATTCAACAATCTACAAGTCCGAATCAGAAACACAACTAAGATACAATCAAATTTCCTTGCAACATAAAGAAATACCCATCATGCATCTACCAGATAATAAGTGCAAAACATAGTTTAATCGGTAGAATCTTAGATATATATTCCCAAAGTTATTGGAATCCTAATAAAAAGCACAGAAAAGAACCATCAGAGCATATAGAAAAGAGAGATCACAAAGGCCGCAAACACATTTTAATGATTTCTTTTAGATAACATTAATAGCTTAAAAGGCCGAAATTCCTACTAAGAAAACTTAATCCTTTCTTAAAAGTTTTGAACCCTTACAATAATTAAAAAAATTAACATAAATAGAGCCTCAGGCTCACTAACAAACTTTTGGATTCCACCGCCTTCCATTACATATGTCGTGGCATGCCTCCAGGCCATACCCAACAAATTGCCCCTAAAGTTGTTAGTCCCATGATGTTCTGCTAACCAATGCAACCGCATAATAAGAGAACCACAATAAAAAAATGGTAGGTGAACCGAGAGAAATGTTGTGCCATGAAAACCCACACCACATGGTAGCTCAACTCTAATGCAAAACTGAAACAGGAAAGGCAAGCGATCAGAAACCCCGTCGAGCAGACATTTGTCTCGTTTGATGTATGGGAGAGGGAAAGATGGCAAAACAAAAAGGGTTGGACCACTAAAATATAGAAAATGTCACCCGCGGATAAACCCAAAATAATGTTAACATTTCTTGGTGACTAAAAAGGGGAATTATGCCTGCAGAAGCTAGGACCTAAAATCTCTGGTTTGAAGACTAGGCCTCATGTCAAAACAGGATGGAGTAGATCGAAGGCCTGCTGTAATGGTAGCCATTCATCCTCAGGGGGCAAAACCTGCACCTCAAAATTCTAGAAATGCTGATCCAGACAAATCACTTCGTCAAAAGGTAAGGGTGCAGGTTCGTCCTGAACTAGCTTTAGGAGAGCAAAGAATTGGGCTAGAGGGTGTAAAAGACATTCAACCTCCTCTGCTGAAATAGGATTGCCTAGGTGCTACAAGGAAGTTCTATCTTGTTGTAAATGCTCAACCTGGCTTAATACTTTCTCAATTCCTAACATAGTACCATCCGCGTTAAAAGGAGAAGGTAGGCCTAATGAAACAAACCTCTCTATACGTTGCTTGATGTTTGGAACTGAAAAATGTAGGGGTGCAAGAGCTTCTGAAACCTGTATGATTACCCTGTGTCGGTTGATCAAAACATTCATCTTCCTGATCAATTATCGATGGTCTGCAATCCCTTTTCCCTTAATTCTTCATCTTGAGCAGAATACAACAATTGGATAAGATCCTAGGCTAATAGGAGTTTAGGACCGATGACAAGCATAGAACTGTTAATGAGGGCATTGGCCTCGGCACAGAGGTATTGTGCCTCACTAAGGAATCTTAGCACAGGTTGCAGTGAAGGGCAGTACTATTTTACCTTTTCCCAATGAGAAACATATAACTTTGTTACAATAGGGGAAAAGTCTTGAGAAATCTCCATGGGGGGAGGAATATTTAGCAATCGCAAGACCTCATCATCCTTTGTCGCCACTTCACCTTGCAGCTCTCTGCTTTTATTTTGCTCGGCGACCACTTGGCTTCCCAGTGCAAGGATCCTTGCATTCCCATCTTGTGCTGTTTGTCAGAGTTGTGTGACACAATCCTACTCTTCGCGCAACAAAACCTCCATATCTTGCAATTTCTTCTTGGCTAGTTGCAGGATAATCCCTTTTTCACGCAACTCTACTTCAAACTTTGATTTGTCCTTTGAGAGCATGACCTAGGCGTCACTCAATTGTTGAGCATATTCCTCCCTTAGTCAGATCTCCTCACGCAGCTATGCCTGCATTTGCGTGGCATCTCTAGAAGATGCTTTTAGCTATTGAATTTCTTGATCTCTCTCTTGCAATTCTTTTAAGGCCACATTTATGGTTGCCTCCTGACCTTTCAATTGTGAACTCACATTATTAAGAGCAGATTGCAAATTTCCTTTTTTAGCCTTGGCTTATGTCAGGAATCCTTGCAAAGGATTGATCTCGACACTTCAAGCTTTGTCTTCTCTTCCTTGTTGGGTCAGAGATTCTCAGAGTTTAACATTCTCCGCTTGCATTTTCTCCAGGTGATGACTCTTTCTGATGAAATTTGAAGAGAAAACTTTCGAAGTTTCTTCCATCATTTCCACCTTATCTGATGTCGTATCTTTCAAGAGGTTAACACTGATAGCATGTAGAGCATAATCATTGGGCCTCATTTCAGACTCTAGCTTGTTGACCTTGGGGAACATAGTCGCAAAGAAAAGACTATCCTTCTCCTCACTGAAATGGGTTTGTAGGTGGGGATGGGCTGGCCTAATGCATTCCTTTTCCTTTCTTTTACCAGTTTTGCCAATACAGTTAGTCTTGGAATAAGTAACTTGTTGCTGGTACTCATCCGGGTTGGCAATAGCTTAACCTACAAATGCGGTGCCAAGGGGAATTGCAAAGGGAAACTGGGAAATGGGACCACCAAAAGCGGTCTATATAGGGCACGATAGCGTGGTGGAAGAAAATAATGGGACAAAGGGAGAGGCTCCTGAGAAAAATGAATCAACAGATGCTGCTCCAACATTTGGAGCAAGAGTGGACTCTCCTAAACCAAGCCTGCGTGAGACGGTGGCCGCTTCAAATATCTAGGTGGAAAAGGTTGTGGGCACAAAGTCGGGGGCTGGGAGCAGGATTGAAACCTGTGGAAATGCATCATGTGGGCCAACTGGCATCCCCGTCAGTGCTAGGGTAAGGGCGGTGGGAATCTGAGTATGCATTTCTGCGAAATGGGTAGCAGAAGAAATATCAACTTTTGAAGAGGAAAACAGTAAGAAAGAGCATACCTGAACCGTGCAAGTCATTGACCACGAAGGATTTGAGGGATTATCTGGGACTTGAGAGGATGAACTCCTTATTTCAGAACTCAAAAACTTCTTTTTGCTAAGAGAGCCTTCCTGAACTTTCTTCTCAGCTTATCTTTTAACTGCCTGCGAGTGAGGCCTGTGAGAAGAACCATCGAGAGGGAGGAAAGTATGAGGTTTGATGTCCTTCTCTTCAATACTTATAATCTCAATATCCCATTTCTACGCAACCTTGGGAGATGAATACCCACGTGGCAAACTATCACTTGTCTCCTCGTCATATTCATTGTAATGGTGCCATTCAAGATCAAAACGCTAATCTAAAGAAGAAATTTGAATATTCTCTCTAGGCTGACTTACTTCCTCTCGGTAAATCTAGAATTCCTCTTGCTTTCTTCACAGCCAAGCATTTGCCACCATGGTCTCATGCATGGCTTGAGGAATGGGCTTCATGGGGTTGTACCTTTATAAAATAGAGTAAAATCTTAACCAGGGGGGACATTCGAGCACGGGAAAATCATTGAGACCCACATACAAGCTTGGGTCATCCACCTATGGATTAGCACACCCTTCCATTGTGCTCCGTGGCTCATGTTTAACTACATTTTTTGTGCAGGACAGACACCCATTTGGGTCATAACTCCAGAAGTCGTCGATCACCACCAGCCTGAGTTGCACCAGCTTCGATGTCAGAATGTTTTCCACAATAATTCACCGAACTAGAGTGATGAGACCGATAGCCTTGTTGTCTTCGGTGATTGAGGTGTCGTGCTTTTCAGAACCTATAGGTCTCTCCACCCTTACCAGCTGTTGAGCAATCTCAAGAGAAAGAGTCCTCTCTGTAACATAAGTGGGCAAGCGGAAAGGCTCCTCAGAGAAACCATGCACTCAAACAAATGACAAATCACTACTTATGAACCAGTCATGGGGGGGTCGTTCGTTATACATCTAGTTCATTTAGATCTGTGAAAAGCAGGAAAGTGGTTCGCTGGGAATGGCACCAAAGTCCTTCAAGGTAGGAGTTAGGAAGTAGTTAGAAAAATGGTAGGCATCATAGGAGGACAATAGAATGGATGCCAGGTTGAAATCGATGTTCTATTTCCTGATTCATCACAGCTGGCCAATTTCATAAATTGGCTAAAGAAGACTTCATTCTGATGCAGGAGCAGGTGAACCAAAACTAAGGAGAACTTAAAACGCCAAAAATGGTGGAACTCAGATAACTTCTTTATCATTTCTCTGGCTATTGGGACAGAGAAGTCAAAATGGAAAACCTTTTTTTGTTTTTTGCATTTAAACAGAAAACCCATCATAGCAGCAGTAATCTCTCGGTCATTTTCATGACCGCACAACCAGGTGAGAATGGATGAAATGTCCTTAAGGTCCTCATGCCTTAAGTCGCTATAGGACAAGGGTAGCTTAATAAGACCAGCTGACTGGCCTCAATTCAAGGAGCTATTACAGAAAGAGACTACATCTCTTCTCTAGTTCCAGTAATATTCCATGATCACGTCGGAGAAGACCTCTGTATCTTCAAAAATAGGACATCACATCATGTCCCTTATGGCATCTGGTGATATGACCATTCTTAAGCAAGAGTTGCTGATAGAACAAGAAATAGGGTCGAAAACATTAGCAATCACCGCCATGAGCTCTGGATAGTGCGGAACCATTAGGACTATGAATTGGGGAGCGCCACTTATGCCAAAAGTGGACTACCATAGAATATGGCTCCGCTCTATGGTGATTCATTCTATTGCATGCGGCCTCCCTCAGGTTCTTAAGCTGCTTGCGGAGTTCTAGTTCCATGATATCTTCGAAAGGATCTATCACTGCTGCAGTTTTGTGAATAATAGTCTTAGATTTGACCTTGGTCCTCGGATATTCTACCTTAGGCAAAAAAGTGTGAGAGGCATATGAAAGTTCGCCAAAGAAATCAACCCATAATCCTCCTTGAGCAGGGACCAAAGAGGTTGCTTCTTCTCCCATCTATTACTAAGAAAATTTGTCTCTCAATTCTTCACGTGGCTCTGGATGGGGAAGGTCAATAAAATGAAAATAATCTAGTGTTCTTCCTTCTTTAATGCATGGCATGCCTAGATCGCCACAAAGGAAGATACTTAAAGATGAAAACCCCCCGCACGTATGCCAACTCATTTTTTAGGGTTGAAATTAACTCCGAGGAAGATGACCACCGCCATTTACGATTCCCAAGAGAACGCTTGCGCTGTCTACCGTTAGTCAGAACCACTTGAGACAATTTGCTTGTACAAAGGATTTCTTCTTTAATGAAGAAAATATCGTGCCAATTGGGCTGGCACAAGGTGAGGCAGTCTTGCGGGAATTTTTGTTTAAAGGTGATGTACATTTACAAAATGCATGGCATTCATAGATATGACCACTCTAATCGAGGTACTAGCTGCGAAGCTCACCATATTTAAAAACCTGACAGTGGGTATCATTTCACTTGTGCAAATTAATGCAGAATGGCGGGCGCATTGGAAATTAGGAGTACTGGCATTATTATCAATCATCATCTGGAGCTAAGAATTTTTATAAATATGCTTTTTTGAACATTCTTTTTTTACATCATCAACTTCAACAATGGGGCTTCTCAAAGATGGATACCCTCATTAGGCTTGTCAGCAATAAGGCGCGGGTCATTTTCCTTGGCAATATTTCTGACCAGAGGTTGTAGAGAATGATGAGGAGGAAGAATCCTTTGATCATTTATGGCATTAAATGGGTGCTTGGTGAGGACTTTATAGACAATGTAGACCACTACTAAGTAAATACAAACATTTTCTCATGCTTTGTAGCTTCCCTGCTGGAGTCTAGAATTGGTGGGTATGAAGCCACAGAGATTACGAGAGCTCTCTTCTCGGGAGATCATCTCGAAGGTTTGGAGGATCTCATAACATACTACATCTTTTTCAGGGGCTTACCTCTGGCATCGAAACCTGTAGAGGTTCATCATGTATGGAGAAGAGGCGACTTGGCATCCACTCATCGGCAAACTACAGAATATGTCGCTATCTTCTCATCGATTTTAGACGGAGCTCACTACGGAGTTCCTCCTTCAAATATACCTGATCATCCCTGTTCTAGATGGCACTGAATGGTACATCAACTTTAGGGACTACATATTCCTACGAGATTTGATGTCGAACATTCCTCCTAACATAGTCCTCGTGATAATGGCTGAAGAGTCTAGAAGCGCTTTAGATCGTGAGTGGTCAGAAGGGGAAGATACATCAGATGATACTGAAGACTTTGATTTTGTCCTGGGGGAGCAAGAGGATGAAGATGTTTCTTGTTACTGATAGCCTCCACTTCTCTTCTCTTGTTTAATTTTGACAAATATAGCCAGAGGCGCTGTTACGTTTTGTAAATCTCTGTAAACCTATTCAAAATATGATAATCTCTCTTTTCATTTTAAAAAAAAATGCATATTTGAATTTCTCTCTTTTCCTTAATAATGGCATTTTTGAATTGGCAACTTTACCAGGGGGAGAAAGCATAAATAAATAAAAGCACACAAGATCACTATTTACATTATATATATCAGAGACACAACACTAATAAAAAGGTTTTAGGTGGACCCCATTGACTGGGATCATAAGAAGGTCTCCTTGCATATCCTCAAGATTGAAAGAATTGTAACCTTTGCAACCCACTACACGGAAATGACCCTCCCATAACCCATCAATTTTATCATGTTGGCTGGGTTTGGCAGTCCTTTCATTAAACTTTCAAACTAGGTCGCTCTACTAGAACTGCAGACTAGAACTTTTTTTATTGTCAAACCACTTTTTGATAGTTTGCTAATGGGTCTAGAGAGATACGAATGCCGCTTCTCTTGTTTCCTCTAGTTCCATAATTTTGGCTAACCTCACGTCCATGGGGCCATTCTCTACCACTTTGAAAGACTCAAGTAGTTGCAAGGCTGGGATTTCTAGAGAGATGGGAAACAAAGCATCCTTCCCATAGACCAATTTAAACGGGGAGGTCTTTAAAACCTTCTTTGGTGTTATCTGGTCTGCCCATAAAGCATTCCTCAAATGGTGATGCCATTCCCTTTTGTGCTCTGAGCCTATCCATTTGATGAGTCTGACGAGATTCTTGTTGGTGGACTCAGCGAGTCCATTTCCTTGCAGATAATAGTTTGAGGAGTTTTTCAGATAAATACCTTTGTTGAGGGAGAACTGGGTGAGTCATGAGCCTATGAATGCATGTGAATTGTTTGAAATTATGGTCTTTGGGGGACCATAATGACATACTAGATCCTCTAGGAAAGCTAAGATTTCAGACTCAGATGAATTTTTTAAAGGGACAGCCTCGGACCATCGAGTGAAATAATTCGTGGCAGTTAAGATCCACTTGTGTCTAGCCAAGCTTGGGGGGTTGATCATCCCTATGAAATTGAGTCCCCATTGAGCAAAGGGTTGCTCCACCACTATGGGTTGAAGTGGCATTGTTTCTTTTCTCCATCTTCCAATATAATACTGGCATTCCTTGCACGTTCTTACCATGGTTTGCACCTCCTTAAACATAGATGGCCAAAAATATCCAGTGCTGAGAAGTGACCTCCTAATGAATCGTAATGAAATTCGTGTAAAATCTTGTCAGCTTGGCTTTGATTCACACAATGGAGCAGGACTTCGTTGAAATTCCTTTTAAAAATCACATCAGCTATCAATCAGAAACCATTATTCTGCAACCTATAGAACCTCCTTTTCCCTGAGGGAGGCTCTCAGGAAAAATTCCAGTCTTCATAAAATGTTTTCGCTCCTCTAACCAGCATGATTCCACTACTTCTAAAGTTGCCATAACATATTCGTTTGTGGCTATCTCGGAGTCTCGGGGTCCGAAATCCTATGCTAAGTACTCACACAAACCTTTGCCATGGACTGTCTTGGTAGGCCTGACGTCAACATCATACTCCAAGATTTTGGTGATCCAATTTTCCCTCTTCTCAGTGATGTCACCCTCCATGATATACTCTCTAACTGAAGGATGAGTGACATACACCATAGTCTTGTTATAGGCGATGAAATGCCTAAACTTTTTAAGGCCCTTAACCATAGCGAGAGCTTGTTTTTTGACAAGGTTATACCTTGCCACATATTCCTTTAGAGTCTTGGAGTAGAAAGCTATAGGGTGCTTGCCCCCTGACTCCACTTCTCTCTAGGTTAGGGCCACAACAATGATATAGGGGCTAGAGAAAACATACATAATGAAGTCTTTAGTCATATCAGGATTGGATAGAATAGGAGCTAAGCAAATAGCTTCTTTGATTTTCTCAAAAGCATCCTTCCCATCAGAAGTCCATTTGAAAATTCTTTTTTAAGCATCAGGGTGATAGGCCTCACCATTCCTGCAAAATCTGAAATAAAATGGATAACAAAGTTAACCTTGCCTAGGAAAGAATGAACTCCCTTCTTATTGACAGGAAGGGGAAGCTGCTTTATCACCTTGACCCGATCAAGATTGATGGAGACTCCTTCCTTGGATACAACATGCCCTAGCAATTTGCCTTGCGGGACACCAAAAATACACTTCTTCGGGCTCAAAGAGTGCAAACTCTAAACACTTTTGGAAAACTAGCTCTAGATGATCAAAATGATCTTCCTTGTTTTTTGAAAACACAGTCAGGTCATCTAGATATATAAGGATGATTTTGTTAACAAGCTCCTTGAAGGCCAAGTCCATGGCCCTCCGAAAATTTGCACTGACATTTGACAGCCTGAATGGCATTTTTTGATAGGTGAATGTTCCCCATTTGGTCGTAGAGTTTGTCTTATGCTACTATTCCCCTTTTACCAGTACCTGATTGTAACTCGAAAAACCATCCAGCATTGAGAACATTTCTGATCCTTCCATTATGTTTAAAAAATGTTCCATTGATGGCAACGAGTAGTGATCTTTTAGGGATGCTTGGTTTAGGTCCCTAAAATCCATGCATAGCCAGATATCTCTAATTTGTTTCCTCATGGACACCAAATTGGATACCCACGTACTATGCTTGATGGGATAGATGATTCTTGATTCTATCAGCTTCCTTAACTCTTGGGCTATGAGAAACTCAATTTTTGGATTAACAAGTCTCTGCTTTTGTCAGACCGGTTTGGCTCCATCTATGAGTTCGATAGTATGTTGAATGACATTAGGATTGTATCCTTTGAAATCCTCATAAGACCATGCTAGCACGCCCACATATTTAGCACAGCATCGGGCCAACCTCTTTCGGTCTTTGGGGGAAATCTCCTTTCGACTTTGAGAATCCTACCGCCACCTATCGATATTTCAGTATAGTCTCATTTGTCAGTCATAAGCTTCCACTTATCATTTTTGGCATCATCATGGTCAAAAATATTTTTTAAGGTGATTAACCCATTAGGGAGCTTATTTGACTTTAACTATATGATTTGACCCCCGTAAACTTCTTTAACCTTAGGCTGTAGTTTATCTACAAATTCCCTTAAGTTCTGGATGAACAGGGCGATTTGCTCGTCACTCTCAAAAAATTGCCAATGGGTACCATTATTAGGGATAGGTGGTCGAATGATGATGCCAATCACTTGGGGGTTAACTAGCAAATCCACAATGGGGTCAAAACGTGATCCAATAGTGGCCATCTAGTTAGTGGATGCATTTGTCTTGTGGGGAATCCTTTTGATGTTGAAAGCATCAAAGCTTTCGATCAAATCCCACACTCTATGGTGGTAAGATCTCATACGAACACGTTTTGTGCTAGAGATTCCCCAAATATAATTAACAACAAGTTCAGAGTCACCCAGAACCTTTAATTTCTTTATACCCATCTTTTCTGCTAACAACAGGCCCTGAATCAGTCCTTCGTATTCAGCTTCATTGTTGGAACATGCAAACTATAAGCGAAAAGACTTTAGAATGTTTTCACCTGGAGGTGAAGTAAAACAAATCCCAGTGCCTGAGCCTACTTTGTACCTTGCACCATCAAAATGTAGGGTCCAGAGTACAGAAGATAAATCTTTTTGGGTAAAGGGATCTTTAACTAGTTTTTGGGATAACCTGACCTTCATCAAAAATGTAGTAAGTACCCAGACCAATGGCATGATAATTTGAATATGGGTCAGAGTCACTGAATTCTTTGAGAAAAACATCCTATCCTGGAGAGGTATCCCCTATTATTTCTTCATCCTCAATGAATTCCACCATCTTTCTTTCTTTGCCAGAGATTGAAGTGTGAGTGGGCTCAAAATTGCGCATAGCTTGATCCGCCACATGTTTAGTATGGAGGGGTTCTGAGAGGATTTTGAGCTTGGTGCCCCGCTGAGTATAGAGGATAAGGTGAGACCAATCTAAAGACAGGTAACCTCCTATCTTGGCAGTGAAATCTCTAGAGAGGTAGAGGCCAAAAATAGGGGGAATGTCGATAATCACTACTTCTTGAGACACTGTGATGCTAGGACATGTGAACAATGTTAGCGGAAGATTTATAATGAGGCCCACGGTCTGTACCTTCTTTCCATCTAACTTCATAACACCATGATTTAATGGCTCATACTTAATATATAACACCTCAGCGATTTGCTTAGGCATGATGGTAGTGCTAGTGCCAGAGTCTATTATAGAATTATGCAGTAGCTTATCCCCTACTATGAAGGTCAAATAGAAAGGCTTGGGTTTAGGCCTACATTCTGATTGAGATTTTGATGGAATGGCTTCATTTGTTAATGCCGCTGGCAATTATAATTTATCTACAGGAGGCTGAGAAGTTTGTTCATTGATCAACAGAGAAGTAGCAGCTTTCCCACTAGGGGGTTTAACCTCCTTAGACAAGGCTTCCTTCGAATGACTCCTTTTCTCTAGTATAGAGAGAAGATCCCATAAAGATATGTTGGTTGGGGCTTTCCTCAACTGCTTCACCATGTCTAGCACTAATGACACCAATGCCTTTGTTTCTCTAGGCTTAAACTGAATAAAATCTTTCCTTGGATAAGTAACAGTAGCTATGGGTTGCTCGGGAACTTTGTCGGCGGGGAACTTCCCTTGTATGTTTACATTTTCTCCCGTGAAGTGCCTCTTTGATATAAGATTATAATTTTATTTCACTTGAGGAGCCCTCGAGCTTGATGGGGCCACACCATTAGTCATCACAACATCGTCTTCTTCCATCCAAGAGAAAAATGCATGATCTGGGGCTATTTCCGCTTCCTGCTCCATCGACATGCCTTGCATCTGTGCAATGAATGATGCATTATCCATGTTGGGGGCCACATAGGCTGAGTCATCAATTGCAATACCTTGGTAGTGCTGCTCTGCAAGGTTTTGTTGTAGATTACCTCTCGGACAATATCTTGGGGTGTGTGCACTGTTACATGGAAAACACCAAGAGTTGGTATCATCTGCTAGATTATTTTGTCCCACTGTTATTTATTTACCAGTGTTAGGGTAGACCGCTTGTAACGGATTGGGCGTGGGAACTATCTGACTAGTTGATTGATTTGAAGCAACTCGATTGTTCACATACTAGTGTGTTGATAAGTAGGTCTATTAGATTGGTAATTTTGTTGGAAAGGGGGTTTAGCTAGTGACATTTGAGATCTTTTCAGATTGACTATTTCATTTGAAAAGGATCTCAGCAAATTTTTCATATCACTAACCTCTGTAGCTAAAGATGAGGGAGGAGGCGGATGTGCTTGCTGGGCTCTAGGGTAGGTGTACATAGATTAGGAAACAGGTGAACTGGCAACAGTTGGTTCTGGGACACTTAGGCCATTTGGCTGATTGGATAGATCTAGAAAGATAGGCATAAGTGGTCACGATGATAGCTTCCCTACATCAATCAGGTTATTTTCTACAGAGATGGCTAATTCGAAAGCTTGAGGGAGAGTATTACCACCTCAAGATTGAATAATCACCGATATGTCAGAGTTCAAAGTCTTTAGATAGAAAACAAATGCCATGTCAGTGGGAGGATGGGCAGATAGAGGTATTTGATCCCAAGTCCTCTGAAAATGTAAATTGAACTATGTTAACGCTTCTTGTGGCCCTCTCTTTATCGTAATCAACTGATGCATCAAAGATGACCTATCTGCTTTGTCAGAGAATCTCTAGAAAAAATGGTCGCCTAGTTGATCCCAGTCACCTATAGAATTTAGAGAGAGGGATCTGTACCAATCTAGAGCTCTTCCTTTAAAAGATGCCACAAGCAGTCTTAAAGCTAGATTCTGTTCGGTTATACTATGGACTGTGCAGAAATTGGCTATATCTTGCAAGTGTTCTCTAGGAGTTTTAGAATATTCTCCAGTAAACTTAGGAACCACTTTCAATGTGGCAAAGGGGATTTGGGCCCATGTGGCAGGCAAGACTGGAGGAATGAGAAGACTTCCATTATCCCATGTAACAAAATTTCTAGGTGGAATCTGAGCCATTACTACACTAGGAACGACCACAAATAAAATAGGAGGGTTATGGGAAGAGGAGACAATAGATTGATAAATGCTAACTAGGGGTGGAATGAGCAAACTGAGATTAAAAGTTGTCTGGCTCCTAGTAATGGGTTTATGGCTCATAAACTAGCTTGAATTTATTGAGAAGTGGTCCCACTGGGCATGCCAGAAAAACAACTGTTGACTCTAAATTTTACCTTGGAAAACAAATAGCCTTATGGGAAATTCAGTGATAGGGGACCAGAATGCGCAAGGTTCACTGATTGACCTTTGGGATTGAGAAGCTGACTCTTATGTTTTTGAGAAAAGGGAGAAGAAGAAAACACTCGGAAACAATATAACTAAGCTACTGAGGCGATATGCCAAAGCATTTTTTAAGAAGACGTGAGCATACAAAAAAAACCCAAATACATATGGTTTTTGAGCCCATTCAACAATCTACAAGTCCGAATTAGAAACACAACTAAGATACAATCAAATTTCCTTGCAACATAAAGAAATACCCATCATGCATCTACCAGATAACAACTACAAAACATAGTGTAATCAGCAGAATCTTAGATATATATTCCCAAAGTTATTGGAATCCTAATAAAAAACACAGAAAAGAACCATCAGAGCATATCGAAAAGAGAGATCACAAAGGCCACAGGCACAGTTTGATTGATTTCTTTCAGATAACAATAATATCTTTAAAGGCTGAAATTCATACTACGAAAACATAATCATTTCTTAAAAGTTTTGAACCCTTACAATAATGAAAAAACTAACATAAATAGAGCCTCAGGCTTGCTAACAAACTTTTGGATTCCACCACCTTCCATTACATATGTCGTGGCATGCCTCCAGGCCATACTTGACAAAATGCCCCTAAAGTTGTTAGTCCCATGATGTTCAGCTAACCAATGTAACCGCACAACAAGATAATCATGATAAAAAATGGGGGGTAGACTAAGAGAAATGTCGTGTCATGAAAACCCACGCCACGTGGTAGCTCGATGCTAATGCAAAACTGAAACAGGAAAGGCGAGCGACCAAAAACCCCGTCGAGCCGACATCTGTCTCGCTTGATGTATGGGAGAGGGAAAGCTGGCAAAACAAAAAGGGTGGGACCACTAAAATGTAGAAAATGCCGCCCGCGAATAAACTCAAAATAATGTTAACATATGGAAAACCCAATCAAGGAAAAACCACAGTTAGTATCAAACTCACAATATACCTATAATTTGTTACAATATTGTCTTTGGAATACCCTACTCCTTAGAAGACTTGTAGAACTAAGTTACGCAAACATATGGCAAGATACAAGTGACTTGCAAGACTGAAAATAATTATTTAAGGGAAAGATGCAAAAGCTACCAAGAGACTTAGTGACTTCCAGCAGAGAAACAAATAATTGATTTGGAATGAACAAGATCTTCTGATCATGAAATTGATCTTGAGCCACTATACCAATATCATAACAAACTCTTTTGATTCGACAACACAATCTCTAATATTTGTCACCCTGAGAATATCATGATCAAATCTCTTCACCATTCATGCATCTCTAATACCAAATCTACTTGTAGGTTTTTCACAACTTAAATAGGTGAATTCAAACCCATTCCACTCACTCACTAATATATATATGCTCCTTTATATACAAGGTTAATCATCAAAATCCTTAACTAGGTTGGCCATAGATAGCATATACATTTTTACATTAATTCGGTCACTTAGACCTACAATATCAAATGAGGTCCACTCTAGGAGATAGATAGGATGCAAAAGCATTACAATATAATATTTTGAAATGATTCCAATGAACTACACATAGTAGCACATCCTCCAAGGTCAAAATCAAATGAAACATGTACATGAACAATGAAGCACACCAGCCAGTCATCCCAAAATGTTCTCTAATACATGAAACTCAATGTATATCTGAACACCATGGTGAGACACATAAAATTAGTCATCCACATCCTCTAAAGAAAATATAGACCAAAATAATATGATCCAAGTAGGATACAATATTACCATGAGCTAGAGACAAAAATAGTTGACACCTGAAACTCGAAACATCATAACTTACCTTGCCATCAATTTTCCACTTGATAATTGAACTGGAACATTACATAGGTCACATGAATCTCATAGACAACCTTACTATTAGAAATGGCTGAAATCGACTCAGCCAACTAAGTCATTGAGCACCTACAAAATAGATGGTGGAATGTACATAGAGCATAGACATCATACATAGAACCATAGCATATAATATTCTCAAAACAAAAAAATGTAAGACATTCTTCCATTGAGACATTATGGATTGTTTCCTACATATAGAAACTTCCACTATACCAATTTTCCAAAAACATCACATCTTCATCAATACTAGAACATTAAACATTGTACATAAATTTACTATTTCTTACATGTAGAAATATTTTCTATACTATTCTTATTTTCATATCAATACAAGATAGGTTGACATCAATGACACTAAGGCCCGACAACTCAAGTTTCCAACATTCTCCCCCTTTGTCATTGATGACAAATATGTGTATTACCAGTACAAAAGACAGCCGAACTCAACCTATATATCTCTCCCCCTTTGACATCAAGGACAAAAGGCAACATACTAATTTTTTCCTCTTTGTTATCAATGACAACAAGCACAACTTTGAATAGTTCATCCTATGACTAAAACACTTTCTCCTAATGAGTACAACACATATAAAATTTAGCAAGAGATGGCATTACTCCCGCTAATGAGGATATCTAAAAAATATCATCCTTATATGTTCCCCTAAGAGTAGAAACAATATTGATCCAAAACACAAAAGCAGATCCAGACAAGTCACCCTAGACAAATACACCTTCCATTTCTATCATTAGAATTTTTGAACATTATCCTTAGGTCATTTCTTCCTTTGTCATGCTTGCATTTACATCTAGACTAGGTCCAACTCAATAGGATCTAGCAGCCCAAATAACTTCTCCATCTATATGTATGAACAATTCTCTTTAGACTTTTGGAACTTCACGAATGAAGATAAAAATACAAGAATATATACCATGCTGAAAATTATTTTAGCAACAAACTACAAAAGGGGTCATAAGATTTTCATTTCACTCTCCCCCTAAGACAATGCATACTATCTATTTAAGTTGGAAGAAGAATCAACACCACTAGAGGGTGCAGATCCATACCCACATTTTTCTTCCAATCTTGCTTCCTTCATCTAAATCTCTTATACCTTCTTTTCTATAATGATATCAATCTTCTTTATTGGACTATTCTTCCTACTTTCTTTAAAAAAATTGGAAACATGTCCAAGTTTGTCATAGTTGATATTCCTATCTCCTCCTTTGCTCCCACTTATTTTGATAACTCTTCTTCACTTAATAGCTTTATGACCTATATTATTACAAGTATAACAACATGCATTTAAATTTTGAACATTTATACTATTTTAATTCCTCATTATTTTACTTTTATACTTATTTTCCTATGGACAACTTTGCAACAAATGTAACACTTACCATTAAATAGTTGAGATCTGATTTGATTTTTTCATTCGCTAGCTTTATATCCAATCATAATGCATGTAAAAAATTAACTTTGAAAGTTGATGAGTACCTAATTTGAGTACGAGACTTATTAGATAAATCTTTGTTCTAAATTTGAGGGTAAGCATTTTGATTAAGATTCCTTGCTTCATTCTCGATGTTTCCACTACTAGCTTCATTTTGATTGTCTTCTACTAGACTCTTGTCTATGAGCTAGTTACTAGTTTCGCTGTCCCATTTTCCTCTATCTGATTTAGTTTTTCTTCTACTATCTTTTCCCAACTTTTATCTTCTAAGATATTCATCTTTTCCCAACTTTTATCTTCTAACATATTCATCTTTATTATTGGCTAGTTAAATACAAACATGTGCCAGTAAATTTAATTACCTTCATTATTGTCCTTTACATAGTAAACATTGTTATTAGTTCTTGCACCTATAGGAAACAATATTATAGAGGTTCTATTTATAATTTCACATATAATCCCATGAAATATGACCTTATACCCTTTTCTACACATTTGGCTTACACTTAATAGATTATGTCTTAGACCTTTAACATAGTAAGCATCATCATTTTCATTTTTATGCTTACATCAATAAAGATCCTTACTCTTTCACAAATTACTTCAACTTCCTCTCTTGTAAACTTAATTGATCCACCATCATATTTTTCAAGGTTAACAAACTTGTCTCTATTACCATTCATTTGATTTGAAAACCTAGAATAGATGATCTATACCTTTGGTTCTACTTGAGCATGTGCAATAGATTTGTCTTCTAAATTTCTAGATTGTTCATCATTGTTTTCTTCTAAAATGAGGAACAAGTATTATTCATTCATGTCCTCTTCTTCTTCATATGAGCAGGCTTTTGTTGAACATAAACTTCTCTTCAACTTGTCTCTATCACCTCTTCTAATATCTCTATGAAACCCTCTATAGTTTTCATTTCCTTTGTTATCATCATTAGGTCTTCCACCATAATATTCCTTATAAATACATATAGATGCATAATATCTTATGCTTCTACAATTCAAACATTTTAGGGGTAATTTACCTATGTACATCCTAGTTCTTGTCCTCAATCTTCCTACAAATATTTATTCAATCTCATTAAACTCTTCATTTTTTTCTAGTTCATATTTAGGCTTCCTTGTCACTTTAAATTTTGCTTCTTTCCTTTCCTTCTTGATGTCATTTAATTTTCTAATCTCATAGGTAGCAAGTGACTTGAGAAGTTAATTCATAGTGTATTTATTCATCCCATAACTTTCCTCAATGACATACTTCTTCTGTTTATATCTTTTATGTAATGTTGCCATTATCTTGCTTGCAATTTCACTTTCCTCTATCTATTCACTAACACTTCTAAAAGAATTTACTATATTTTATTCACTTGATGAATGTAACCTTCAATGTTTTCATCGTTAGACAATCTCACGTTCTCAAACTTGTTCTTTATATTTGTAATCTTGGCCTGCCTTTTCTTTTCATCTCCTTCAAATAAATTCTTTAGCTTGACCCATATTTATTTAGCTGACTTAGATCCTGTATTTTTTCTAAACAATACATCATTCAAGCAAGTACAATTGTAACAATACACTTTACATTACTCTCATATGATTTTTTTCATCTAGAGTTGTAGAACCATTTTGTGGAGTAGTATAACATTTCTTAATGATTTACCAAATCTTAGTCATCATAGTACCCAAATGATACTCCATATTTTTTCTCCAATAATCAGTATTTATGCCATCAAACTTTGGAGCCTTGAATGCATAGTAATGTTCCATTCTAGATCTTCCTCAAGTAGTTAAACTTCAATAGAGGAACCTTTCTCTGATACCAATTGTTGAACATGCCACAAGACTATGAAAGGAGTGTGAATCAATCTAGACCTACTAATTCTTAAATACTAATCCTCAAAATTTAAATCACAAGAATATAATCTTAACAACAACACATTATGAAAGTATGAAGAACAACAAATAGATGAACACTAGATTTACATGGAAAACCCAATCAAGGAAAAACCATAGTGAGAATCAAACTCACAATATAAATAATCTATTACAATATATCCTTCCAAACACCCTACTCTTGTGAGGACTTGTTTAACTAAGGTGAATAAACTTAGGGCAAGATGCAAGTGACTTGTAATATTGAAACTCATTGTTTTAGGGAAAGATACAAAAAGTTTCCAAGTAACTCACTATGTTCTTG
The DNA here is from genome assembly GCF_030272615.1 of Cryptomeria japonica. NCBI lineage: Eukaryota > Viridiplantae > Streptophyta > Pinopsida > Cupressales > Cupressaceae > Cryptomeria > Cryptomeria japonica. The sequence continues at coordinate 60,238,076 of NC_081412.1, forward strand.
CAGAGAAACATATAACTAAATTGGACTTAACAAGATCTCCTAATCATGAAATTGATCTTGAGCCACTATGTTAAACACTCAATATCATAGCAAACTCTTCTAATTCAATAATAAAATCTTTGATCTATATCACACTAAGAATATAATCATCAAATCTCTTCACAACAATCTTTCTCACATCTTCAATACTAAATCCACTTTTAGGTCTTTCACACCTTTGATGGATCAATTCACACCCATTCCACTCACTCACTAATACATTCATGCTCTTTTATATGCAAGGTTAATCATCAGAACCATTAACTAGGTTGGCCACATATAGAATATATATTTTTGCATAAATTTTGCCACCTAGACCAAAAATATCAAATTTCGTCAATTCTAGGAGATACAGAGGACCCAAAAATATTGCAGTACAACATTTTCAAATGATTCCAATGAACTGCACACAATAGTGCGTCCTCCAAGGTTGACCTCAAACAAAACATGTAGATGAACAATGAAGTGTGCTAACCAACCAACCTAAAACATTATTGAATGCATAAAAAACAATACTGATCTACAAATGACATGGTGAGAACCAAAACATTACCCATACACATCCTCTAAGGAAAACCCAGACCAAAAGAGTATGATCCAAGTAGGATACAACATTATAGTTAACTGGAGGCCAAAATAAATAACAAATAGAACTCAAAATATCATAACTTTAATTTCCAATCAAGTTTCCAATTGACAACTAAAATGGAACACTACATATCACATGAAAAAATCTACCAAACTGTAACACCTAAATCCACATATCTAGAAGCCACCAGACCTATTATAGACCTTTTCTAATAGACAACCTTATTATTAGAAACAATAATAATTAGTTCAACCAATTGAGCCATATATAGTGTCTACAAAAAAGATAGTGCAATGTATACAAAGCATAGATATCATATGTAGAACCACAACATATAATCTCTACAAACTAGGGTAATGTGAGATATTCATCTACCAAGACATTATATATTGCTTCCTACACAGAAACTTTCAGTATTCCAAACTTTCAAAAACACCACAACATCTTCATCACCACCAGAACAATTAAAATTGTGCATAAATACTCTTTCATGCATGTAGAAACATCTACTATACCATTATTAATTCCATGTCAATAAAATAAATGTTGACATAAAAAACAACATAAGATAGGTTGACATCAATGAAAACAAGGCACAACAACTCAAGTTTCCAACACTCAAAAAGGCATAAAATGACATTAAATTTAAAGATTCAAGTTAAAGGAGGAAAAAAAGTTGTAGATTTTTTGGAAACCAAACTTAGTGATAAAACAATATAATGGAAAAATCTTGAGAAAAAAATTGTAGCTCTTAAAAACAAATTGGAGGATGCAAAAGAACAAGTAGAGAAAATATTCAAACTCAAAGGAGGTAGTGACTTCCTTGGTTATCAGAAACCACCAAAGAAAAAGGGTGGCCTTGGATTTGAATAATGAGAATGTTCTAAGGATAAGAAAGGAAAAAAAGGTTCAAGAAGAATCCAAGGAGATAGAGGAAAATGAGAAGAAATTTTCTCAAGTCTAAAACAAGAGAAATGATTTCAAAAGATTGACTCCTAAAAAATCTAATCAAAGTAGGTATCCTCAACCTTTTAATGATGATTATTTTTCTTGCAACAAGAATGGACGTAAGGTTGTAGAATATACAAAGGTAGGATGAACATAAAGTTATTTAGTCCCTCTAGGCCTCAAATTTTTAATGGTCAACGTTGTGCATGCAACAAATATGGTCATAAGAAAAATGAATGCATAAGTAGAGTAATGACTAATAGTTTTATGAATGTATCCAATACCAGGAATACTCAATCTTTCAATGGCTATTGTTATACATGCAACAAATTTGGTCACAAGGAAGCTAATCACAGAACAAATATAAGAAAGAGTGTAAATGCTCCACAAAAAGTTATTAAATGTTATAATAATAACAAACAAGGACATATTTCTAAGTTTTCACGAGGAAAGAATGTCAGGTCTTCAAGTTCCCAGAAGAAGGTAGATCAAATAAAGAAAGAGATGGAAAATATGTAGGTAAAGAAGGTAGAAAATAAGGAATATGTTAAGGTGAAGGATGGATTTGTACCTTAGGATGGTGTAGATGGTTCTTCTAGAAACTAAATTGCAAGAGCTATTTATTCAGGGGGAGTTATACTAGTAGATCTTCAAAACCCCTAAGAAGTAAAGATGCTAAAATCTTTAGCATATTGGTCCAAGATGTTGTGTTTATTATGAGTTGGCTATAACAAGTCAATTGACTTTTTTCTGAACCAAAAATTTCTCTTATGGAGAATTGTGAAGTGTCTAATTGTTCCTATTGTAGTAGAAAAGAGAAAAGGTACTTAACAAGATAAGTAGTAAATGCACAATTTCTAGGGAAAATGAAAGAGTATTTATACTATACCTATCATTTTTTACCTCAAGAGTGAGTGAGGAGTTAAAGACTGAAGAAGATTTCATGTGCATCTATATGCCAACCCTAGCCATCAATATTTTAGGTATTTCTCAGTACTTTTGTAACCCTAAGCACAAAAGTATATCATGGCTACTATTAGTGTTGTAGATGTTGGTGATGAATAATGACCAATCCTTAATAAATGGCCATACAAACCTATTTTAAATAAAATAGTTGGGACATTTAATTGTTTACTATGAAATTTAAATAATATTGAAGATGTTCGGGCTTGTATTCATACCCATTTGGAAAAATATGTTCACATTAAATTAAAAAAAAATAGAGATAAATATTTGGCAAATATGGAGTCTATGTTGAAGTTAGAATATGCTTGTTTAGAAGAAAAGAAGTTGGATGTCTAGATTACTACTTTTCCATGTTCTATGAAATGGAGATGGTCAGAATTGCATTGAATTTGATATATGAACAATTCGTTTGGCTAGATTGACCATCCAATATAATAAAAGAAGCTATTAAGGTTATATTAGGATTATGTTCTACCAAATATGTTCCAACATTAAAGTTAGTAAAGAATGATGTGGTTATTAGGTCGACTAGAGCTAAGTTTAATAACAAGGCACTGCCAATATCTATCACATTGCTAATTTGGGAATCCCGTATGCCTCTATGGACATCACTAATAAGATTTATTTCAAAAATCATCAAGGGTCTGCTTATGTCACTGCCATACACACTACCTATAAAATGATCAAGGACAAAAAATATAATGATCTATGTGAGCTACTAAGACAATATTTAATGGATAATTTGAGGAAACCAAAAAAACTAAATACCCTTTCTACTAAGGATCCTTAATCATCTACCTAATATTTCACTTCACGAAAGAATTGCCTAATAAAAGGAATATGTTCTAAAGAACATATGTGTCTGTTCCTTAACAAATTAGGGATCATATTCTTAACGTTCTAAATGGGAAAGCTAGTGACATTGCCTTTTTAGGTTTCCTGACAACCAACTAGGGTGACATGAAAATGAGATATAGAGTACTAGCTGAAGTTGCTGAAAAATATAAGGAGGTAATTACATTTTTAGCTGACAAAGACAATTGTTATATGGCTCGGCTCTTGAACCTAGAACTTCTTGGATTCGAAAATACCATATGCATTTTCTAGACATTAATGGATTTCCCATGTTGAACTATTGCTCAACAAACTCATAGATCCTAATGTAAAGAGACTTGGAACCTATGAATAAATTCTAAGTAGCCAAACATTTGAGAAGATAAAAGTGAAGGAACCTAGTAAGGGCTCTAGTGAGGCATTTGGATTAGTTGTTGAGGCACCATAATCGCCACCTACACCATGAAGAACTGAAAGGTCCACTTCTACTAATACCACTCTATGTAAACCATTCACTAGAACACCAATACCTACTAGTAGAAAACACTTTCTACTATTATACTAGAGCAATTTGAGGCTCCTACAAAGAAGAAGAAACAAAGAATGAAGCAACAAGAAAAAAAGATAAGTTGGAATCTATAATTGTTGAATTTTATGATGAAGAAGAATATGAGAAATGAAAGGTGGCCTTCATATTCAAGTAAAGAGAAAAAAACCAAGAAAAATATACAATAACATGTTCCTCTAGAGTTCGCCTCCACATTTAATACAATGGCAGAATATCAGAGCTTTAGATCAAATAGTTGAGTTATATGACAATGTTTGTCCAACTGATAAAGCAACAATTGAGAAGGCCATAGTGATGTACTTTTAACCAACTATAACATGACTCTTAATGGAATTCTTGAAAAACTTCTAACAAAGCTTGTAGAGGTTCTTGGTGTTGAGAGACAAAAGGTAGTCCTAAAAGAAGAAAAAAAAAGGGAACAAGCACTAAATAATGTTGGAGCATCTCTTACTCATGAGGAAAGAGTAAAACTTTCATAGATGCAAGGAAAAGAGTTTTGAACTGAGAAAAGGATTAATACCCATATTAGGAAAGACTGGTGTTATATAGAAAGAATGAAGAAAGAAACTAAAGAGAAGATAACTCAAATTCTTATAGAAATGAAGAAGGCCAAACTAATATTTGAAGATGTGGTTGTCTCTTCTACCCAAGACATTAATAAGACAATATTTGATGCTCTCTTAGCTAATATTGGTGCAAAATAAATAAGTTTGAGTAGTCCAAGAAGGCTACTCCTCTAGAGAAGTATGATATTGATTCACAAGGAGACGAGAAAAGATTTGAGGAGTGTGTACATCCTTTGAATTCTATTTAGAGTGTAGAATAAATTGTTGTGGAGAACAGTGATAATGAATTGGCTATTGAGGTAAAGGAGAGGTTGGATCTATAAAGAACACTATGGATACAAGTGATATTAATAGAGAAGAAGAAAAAGTCAGTGATAATGTAGAAAATGTGGCACATGGAGATGAAAAGAGCAATCCCAAGAAAACATATAACACTAAGGAAAATACTAGTGAGATATTTTTTATTTCTTTCAAAGACCTATTAGGTATATAAATGCAATTTGAGCCTATGGTCACTCCATAGTTATTACAAATTCTCACACAAGAGGGACATATACATTTATCTAGAATTCCCCTCTTCATGTGTTACAATTAGGAGATATACAAAATACATCTACTAGGAAATAATTTTTACAAGAACATGTGAAGACAACAATTCTTATTGATAATACAATTTAATCCATAAATGATTGCATACTGTAGACACCTAAAATTGTATTGTCTAATTAAATAAATATTCTTATTTATTTAACTATTTTAGCCTAATTCTTCTATTAATTAAATAAATAGTTATTTATTTAATTAATTCATTTATCCTCTTCTAGCCTTATTTCTCATTTAAATAAATACTTTTATTTATTTAAATTACCCCTTTCCTAAATTAAATAAATACTTTTATTTATTTAATTGATCCCACTTCCTCTATTAATTAAATAAATCTTTATTTATTTAATTAATTCATTAGCCTTTTGTACCCATGACACATGTCATTCATCTCTTAATTCCTACACTACCTACCCTCTAATCCTAGCCGACTATCTATCTTTTACACCTCTCAATCTTATCCCTCCATTTATTATAGTGTCTTCTATATAAGAGGATACTCTTTCTCATTATCAACCCTATTCAATTATCTAATCAATCCTTCAAGAATTCTAGCATTTGAGCTTTCATATGTGATCAAGCCTACTTGCAACCACATTTCCGTTCTTTGTTGAGCTCTTGTGCACACATAAAATCTGAGAGAAAATATATCAAGAAAGATCAATGGAGATAGGAAGAGTGGAGATCCAAACCCTATTGGACATGTGATGGTATAATGTTTGTGATTTCATTGATTTGCATTGTCTTAGGTAATCTTCATATGTTGTAGTGGATCTTTGTTGTTGTTAGGCTAGGGTTTTCTGGTTGAATCTATTCGGTCTTTCAATATTCTTGTTTCCATTTTTACCATAAACATTTTGGCATGCCCCGTGGGACATGGATTTTTGTTAGATCTATGTTTTTTTCAGGTTTTTCTTACCCTATATTGTTGTTTTGTAAAACAATTTGGAGAATAACCTTGTGCAGCTAGGGTTTTGGACACAAAATCAAGATCTTGAAGAGATTTGATCATATCTCACAAACGGATTAGAATTTTTGCATCAAATTTTGTTTCTTGGTTTGGGACAGTATCAAGATATCACAATCCAAAATTCAGAGTTTTTGCAGCATATTTGAATTTTCTATGAATTGTTTATGAATTTTCATAAAAAAAAATTTCAGAGCAAATGAGCGAATTTTTCGGATTTTCTTATATTTTTGGAAATCTCTCTAATTTATAAATAGACTCTATTCTTTGTGATTTTAATTTTGATGCAAAATATTTCCTAAAAAAATGGATCTTTAAAACTTAGGGTTTTTCATTATTTTGATCAGATCTCACAAAAGGATTTTCATTTTGGCATAACATTGTTGTTATAGGTCAAGAATAGTATCAGACATGCTTAGTAAAAAAATCAGATTTTGTGGAGCATATTTGAATTTTATATGAATTTTTTATGCATTTTCATAAAAAATTAATTTTGAGAGCAAATGAGCGAAATTTTTGGATTTTGTTACAGTTTTAGAAATATCTCATAATTATACACAGGATATGTTCTTTATGATTTTAATTTGGATACAAAATATTTCCTCCAAAATTGGATCTTTAAACATTAGGGTTTTGCATTAGTTTGATGATATCTCACAAACTACTGGTAATTTTTGCAGGAATTTTTTTATGCAACTTTGGAAGGCTATAAGGAGTGTCCAGTAAACAAATTAGATTTGTTTGATCCATTTTGCATTTTATATGAATTTTTTATGATTTTTCATAAAAAAAAAAATTTGGAGCAAATTAGCAAATTTTTTTGATTTTCTTACACTTATGGAAATTTCTTGAGATTTTATAGGTGGTATGTTTTTAATGATGAAAAATAACTCAAGTAAAATCAAATCTTTGAATACATCAAAAAAATGTCTTGTCGAAGGCCCCTTTTTCACAAAGTCTTTTAGATCTAAAATTTACCTAACTTGTGTACTTGCAGAAGGGGTATTATTGCAAAACTACTAACAAATATTTGTTGCAGAAATTTTGGCAAGGATTTTTTATCTTTATTGTGTGCCTTGTTTTCATATATTAGTAAACACTTCAATTGGTGCACTAAAATTGAACCAGTGTCTTTTGTGTCTTGAGCAATAGGCTCTTTTTGTTTAATCTCTAGAGGGTCTATCTCCCCGTGTGGTCATTAGGACTACTAGTAAGGAGAGAATGACCCAAGTGGTAGCGAGGAAAACCCACCTCTTCTGAACCACTATAAATAACTGTATCCATGGTAAAAGTCATGGGTAATGTGTGTTGCTTAGTTCATACCGACACTATGTCTCCCCATAAACCTATTTGATCAAATTTATTTGATCAGTAGTAGGGCGTAACCCCTACTAGCTAGGAGCCTTCTGTATTTACAAAGCTGAAAGTGCCACATGTATGGCCACATGAGTGGATGCCCTTACTAGCACCTTTTTGTTTTAGAAAGCTCAAATCCTTCTAGTTGTTGGGGCAGGAGGTCGGACCTCTGGAGTAGCCCACACACATACGGTTCTTGGTAGAGATACAATGTTTTCCACAAGGATTTTTTATGGGGACTGGTGCTTGGCTGCCCCAGAGAAGTGAGTGTTGAGGGTGGAGACAGTGGGGTCAAGCATCTAAGTATCCACTTTGAATAGCATAGCCTTGTGGGAAACTCCATGTGGGATCAACAACTATTGTCCTAGCCAGCCATAGAAATTGTGCTTGTCTTCTTTTAAACATTCAAACATTCAAGATCACACATCAAAACATTGTGTCTTTTGTGTCTTTAAGTGTATGCAGAACATGTTTACATCAAACAAAACACTTTCTTTTGAGTCATTTTGAGTCCAAACACTTGCAAACATTAAGGCCTCATCAACATTGTGTCCTCTTGTCACAAAAAATAGTCAAAAATTCAGATTTGGTCACAACAAACAACTTTACAAATTGGAAAAATAGCACTCAGATTCTAGAAATGTATCTGTGTCTGACAGAAACACGTCTATGACCTTTCACCGTAATTGTGTATGATAGAAATGTGCCTATGTTATCATAAGCAAATTACATTCAAAAAATCTTAGAAACATGTTTGTGCAGTGTCTAAACACATCTATGTTGGGTAACTGTGTCTGTGAAGTATACAAGCACGTCTATGTTCAGTATTGGGGAAAATTTATAGTCCAACAAACAAGAGCAATCAGTTTCAAAATTGTTGAGCTTCCTAGGTTATTTCTTTGAGTTTTCATCTAGAACTCATCCTATTTTTGGGTCTCACAAAGTTCATCATTGCTTTACATCTTGCATTACATTCACATTTGTCTAAACTTGAGTCAAAAGGTCACTTGCTTGTCCTCATCTTGCTTTGTCAACACAATACATACAATAACATTTTGCTAAGTGGTCCCTCATCAAGGTTTATCACCTTTGGGTATCATTTGGTATTACTTATAGTCAAGGTCAACTTACCTCATCAAGATAAACTATCATCTCTTTGGAAGCCACACCTACTCTACTACATACATACTTGGTCTTACACTTTGGACATTGCAAGTACACCTCAAATTCATTTACATTCCATCCAACTCTTTGTCTTCCATACTCTTTCCATTTTCATGTAGTCTCAGACATCTTGGTCAAGACCTAGTTCATGGTTGAAACCCATTCCCAAAAATCTAGGAGATAAGCTAAAGAGGCTCAAGAATCTGCAAACATGAGTGCCTATGAGTATGACAATGATATCTTCTTCTATTTTGATCATACCACATTACCTGACATGGACCCTTATAGAAACACTCAAAATGTTGAGAACGTGGATAATACGAACAATAATGATATGCACAATGACAATACAAACAACTTTTCCGTACATTCAACAAAAGTGGAAGACTCTGTTATGGATCCCCATTTTAATAGATTGGCTGAGGAAATCATGAGATGAGATAGATGATATTTCTTACAAGTGATGGCACAAAGTGGAACTAAAATACCTCATGATTTTGACATGTCTCAAATAATGGAAAATTGACCTATGCAAGAAGCTCAACTCAACATGGATCAAAGGAGACCTAATAGTGGAGGTACTAGAGGACCACATTTTGTGACTGAGTCTCCATCATCTTTGTTTCATAAACCTAAGGTCCCAAATACACATGGTCAAGCTTATGATACTAATGAAAGAGAATCTCATGAACAACTCCATCTACACAGACCATTATGGAAATCTTATGCGAATAAATATACTCAATTGCATACCAATGTTAAGGACCAACCTCCAAAACAATTGGATATCTAGAGGTGTGCTCAAAATTTGGACACAAGAAAACCCCGTGTCAAATTTGGGGGCACTACACAAGAACAAACTCATGACATGCTTGTAGAATATGATGTACATGGACAAAGTAGGTATTCCATTCCTCATTATGACTCTATACGAAGTGGTCCCCATGCGTAGTATCATTTTATACCTCCTCCATATGAGCATGTTTACGATCTATACCATCCATATATGCAGTATCCTCCTCCACCACCCGGTGGCTCAAGCATGGGATATGGTCCAAGAAGTCGGTCTCCACCTAAGAACAATTTGGAACAACAAATAAAGGACTTACAAAAGAAAATGGAGGACATAAATGCACCAAATCTAACTTACACAATGAGAGATATATGTCCCTATCCATTTGACAAAATCATTCCAATGCCTCTTTTTCCTATACAATTCGTGACACCAAAGTTTGATAAGTACAGAGGTAAGGGAGACCCTAAGGCACATATAAGATATTTTTTCACAGCTTGCATTGAGGTAGCATCAGAAGAAATATACTTGGTGAGATTATTCCCACAAATCTTAGGTGATCAAGCTATGAAATGGTTCTCCCAACTTCCACCTGGAATTAAGTCTTGGGGTGATCTATTGGAAACTTTCATACAAAATTTCTCATACAACATAGAGATAGACATATCAGTCACCACTTTGTGCAACACCAGGCAAAAGGATGGGGAGTCATTTTCATCATTCCTACAAAGATGGAGGAATTTAGCCAAGAGATGCTCTTGTGAAACTCCACAAAAACAAATGGTAGAGATGTTCACACAGAATGTCCATAGAGAAATTAGTTATGACTTAAGAAAATCTTGTTTTTCCACTTTCAAGGATGTCATTGAGAAAGGCTTAGCAACCAAGAAGGTCTTAATTGAACAAGGAGTCATTAAGATATTCAAAGAAGACAAAGATGACTTTAAAGGAAAAGACAAGCCAAGATTTTGGAACAAAATCAAGAACACAATAAATGATGGTGTTGTTGATGCTAAAACAGTAAGACCCAAAATTATTCTCTTTGGATCAAGTTCTACAAACAACCAAGTGAATACTCAAGCAACTTCAAAACCACAAAGGAAATACACCCCACTGGGAGAACCACTTGAATCAGCTTTCAAGAAGCTAGTAGCAAATAAGATAATAACAATTCCTGACAATCCTCCATATGAGCGAAAGGTCAAACAAAATTGGTGGAATGATGATGAGTACTATGAATATCACAAGAGCAAGGGACATAAAATAGGAAATTATCATTGGTTGAAGAACATAATATAAGATCTTATTGATAGAGGTGACATTGAGATCGAAGGACATTCATCCAATCAAGAACATGAGATGTTTAAGGAACCATTCCCAAACATGACAACGGAAAAACCAAAGCCACAAATGAGAAGATCAACTATACCAGAGCATCCTATAACTATGATTCAACTGTTAATCACATTTCAATAGACAATTATGTCTCTACCATTATCATAAAGGACAAAACACCTGAATATTCTACCCAAACACCCAAAGTTGTCCTAAAAGGCATTGGACCTTCTTTTGAATCTACCTCTAAGTGTAATGTCATAACTCATTGATGTAAGGTCACTCTGCAAGGTGCTCCAGCTAAAACCACCACTTCCTCAACAACCAAACCTGCGTACAACCTAGTATAATAGTTAGGGAGGATGCTCATGCTTATCTCCATCCTAGAGCTTTTACGTATATCCCCTGCACATAAAGCCATTCATGAAAAAACTTTGAGAGACACTAATGTCCCCACTGATTTGAACATGGACCAGTTTCAAGCCATGGGGGGATACCTTTCCATTCCACACTCCCTTACATTCACAAAAGCTGATGACGCCTCCGTAATCCAATCACATAATGTACCTTTACACATTCAAGCCTTCCTACACAAACATCAAATAAAATGAGTGTTGATAGATGGAGGAGCTGGTCTAAATAGTTTTACATTGAATACTCTTAAGCAATTGGGATATTCTGAAAGGGTTGTGAATTCTATACATGCAATCACCATCAAGCCATATGATGATGAAGAGAGTTCATCCAAGGGCACATTCACTTTACCTCTCAAAGTTGGGCTAGTTACTATGGATGTGGTTTGTCAATTCCTTGATCTAGATCTCACATACAACATAATCTTGGGATGCCCATGGATTCATGAAATGAGAGTTATTCCCTCAACATATCATTGATGTATAAAGTTCCCACACAATGGAGTTGAAGTGACCACCAAAGCTGATCCTAGCCCATTCATATATTGCAACAATCTATGAACTAGATCAGAAATAATAATCCCAGTCAATCAAGAGGTTGTTCCTTCATCATCATATGTGGATCCAGAATCCTTGAAATCTTCTACATCAAAACAAATAGAGATCAAAGAAAAATTCAAGGTTAAAGACATAGGATGTGGTGAGTATATCTTTCATGTTGATCAGCTCCCACTATCTCCTAACACATTTAGTTGACAAGAACAACCTACAAACAATTTGTAATAGCAAGGAATTGGGTGTGAACCACCTAGTGTTGTGGCTACTAAGTCTGAATGTCAATCTCCTCTAGTGATGCAAGCACCTCTTGATATCAATAATCCTAAGAGTGGTTCCAATGAAGAATCTATTGAGTGTATCACCAACCCTCTTGAGAACTCATATAGCCTTACCACTTCATCCACTCCTTTGATTTCTACTCCTCTCCTAGACTTGGATCAACAAGAACCAAAAAAGTCCTTACTTATTGGGGATAAAAAATCAAGCTATGAAAAGAAAAATCTAAAAGTCAAAAATAAAGAGAAGTCCTTTAGTCCAAATCAAAATCAAAAGCTATTAGGCAATGCAAAATCAAAGTCAAGGATAAAAATCCTATAAAAGAAAAAGAGAAAGAGTTGATCTCCCCTAATATCAAAATAACTAGGGTCAAAAGTTCTAAAATTTTAATTCAAAAGGCATACTTGTTGATCCTACTTTCACTTCTTTTCACAATCATAAGCCTTCATCACTCATCCAATTGTTCCTCACATCCTTCCCCTTTTGGTGATACATCATGGAACTTTAATGGAGCTTCCTTGAAGGACTTTGTTATCAGGGATGCCCAAACTTCTTTAGGTGACACGCATACGGGCTTGTTTAGTCCACATGCTAGTAATTCTATCCCAGTTCCTCTATCAAGGAAGAAAATCACTCAAGCTACACATAATTCATCCAAGGAACAATACATTTACAACTACGAGGTGAAGCCTCACACATTTGAAGTGGGTGACTTAGTTCTCAAGGAAAATCAAAAAAATCAGCAAGACAAAGAGAAGAAGGGCAAGTTTGAACCAAATTGGCTTGGTCCTTACATCATTACAGCAGTCTATGGATCTAGTCCATATCAGCTCTCAGCCCTAGAGGGAAAACCTTTAGAGGATCCTATCAATAACATGCACCTTCATAGGTTTTACACATATCTTTTCAGCATATCCTAATTCAAAAATACAAAAAAATCTAAAAAAATTCAAAAAATACAAAAACATAAAAAAATTTAAAAAAATACAAAAAAAATCAAAATATATCAAAATACAAAAACAAAATCAAAATATATCAAAATACAAAAAAATCAAAATATATCAAAATACAAAAAAAATTCAAAAATTCAAAAATACAAAAAAAATAAAAAATTGAAAAAAGTAAAGAGAAATAAACTCGTCCAACAGAGAAAACCACGTTGGTGGCACCCTGGGAAAGTACCATAGTGAAAACCAGGTCACCGATGCCATGTGTAGAGACATTTCTCCTCCCTCCTTCAAGATTTCATCTCATCCTTTCACTTTGCACATACTCACAACCTATCCATCCATAATAACCTTACCCATTTTCATCATGGCTTATTATTGATCTACCTAAGATTGGTTAGCCATTCATAATAATCCCTCCTTTTCACCCTTTCCATCCATAATAAATCAGCTCCTATCTTTGGCTAAGGCAAATCCTAAGTCTAGTGATGGGTGTGGAACTAAGAGCATCACACGTTCCAAGGAGTACAATTTCTTCCAGTTTTATTTAGTCTATCTGCGCACAATAGACAATAAAGAAACACTTGCATTGACAATCCACAAACAAGTTCTATCTTCTCTGCAATAAAGTATCTATTTCATGGATCAGTCAGTTTCAAATGAGATGCAAACAACAACTATGGGATTCAACAAATCAAATCTTTCAATAGACTCAGACAACATCATGGTCCAGTGCTATCTATCCTTTTGTGAATGAAAATATTGTGACCACAATCAAATAGACTTATACAAGTGACAAGAGACACTAAACTTGAGGACTACAGTGGATGTTGGTGTCGAGTCTTGGTTTTATTTTTATTTTATCTTTTTGGTGACATGTCTTTTAGCTTTTCCTGGATGTCTCTAACTAGAGATTCTATCTCCAAGATGTCTATGACTAGAAAGGCAAGGATGGGATATTGTCACTTATTTTTCTTTGATATCTGTGGATTGTCTCTTAGTAATGCTATAAATTGTCCAAGGATATGAAGATGCTATGAGTTTAGTGTGAACTTGGGCATTCTTTGTTTGTGACTATCTAATCTCCATGCAAACATGTACAATGACTTTCTGGGTCAAACATATACCTCGATTGTCATAACCTATTTGCCATAATAAAGCTCAATGATAATAATAGCACAAGAAGCTCTTTCACTTCCATATCTTCTCTCTTTCATCCCCTTTTCTTGATTGACCTTCATCATTCTTGAGTCCATGTAGCCCTTTATCACATGACTGAGTATAATGACATGCCAAAAATATTTGCATTTCATGCAGTTTGCACCTGCATTACCACATATTAGCATTTCATACATACATATAGATATGACAATTACATCGCATCTTGCACACAACACAAGTTAGCACATTTTACATTCTCATCATAAAAATAGTTATTTGAACTATCATATTCATCTGCATTTCATACATTTACATTTGCATTTTCATAACATATAAACCCAAAAAAAGAAAAAGAAAATATTGCATTCCATCATTACATACATACTTGCATCCATATCATAAGCATCATATAGAAACATGCATCACATAGAACCAATATCACATAGGAACACATCCATATAGCTGCCACAATGATGAATCATCTCATATATATATATATATATATATATATATATATATATATATATATATATATATATATATATATATATATATATATATATATATATCTCAAAGGTTATAAGTGTCATGATACAATGATGTCAAAATCATATGGCTACAATCACTCGAAGGTGTCATCATACAAAGTGGTACAAAATTGATACATAGGGAGCCCTCTAAGGCTATGATGAATTCCCTCCCTCAGAACCGATTGGCCTCAACACAGTCTGATCCCTAGAAGGACCTGCCCCAGGATCATCTCTCCTATCCCCTCTATCTGGTGGTGGTGGAGGACCCATGACCCCACCGCTAGATGTCTATCTCCTGTCTCTCCCTCCAGTGATCATTGTAGTCTGCGATGGTCTCTAGAAGCTCCTAGCTTGCTGATCTGGTGGCACCACTCCATAGTACAGGTCTCACCAGTAAGCTATCTCCTCCCCTACCTATAGAACATAGGTGTATCTGGCCCTTGTGTCCTCTATTGCCAGCTTGTTTGCCCTCAGTGTTGTCTTAGTCTCTATATAGTGCTGAATAGCCTGATCCCTCTCTCACTTAGTGTCCCTCAACTGTCTCCTGAGTCTAGTTGTATCCCTCTCTAGATCCTTGATCTCATCTGCTTGTCCCTGGCAAATCTCCCTCAATAATAGTATCTCATCCTCCTCCTCTCTCCCCTCACCCTGTCCCTGTCCCCATCACTGTACTTGTCTAGGAACTTGTACCTATCTAGGTGCCTATGCTGCTAGCACCTTTAATGGCAACCTAGCTCTACCTCTCACTACATGCATATGATGAATCTGTCTCTCCTCTCTACCCTCTCTCCTCTGAGCCACTAGCCTCTCTACCACTGAGCCCCGCCTCCAATGTCGACCTCTTCCTCCACCTTCTCCACTATCATCTCCATCAACTCCACTGACTCAGTTTATTGGATCCCCTAGATCCATTAGCCGTGGGAATGGATTCTCTGCCCAATATACAATATACTTTGCATCCATCCCTGCATCCTCTACATCTGCCCATATGTCCCAAGGCATGGGAACCATCTCTAGCAGTTATGTCACTACCTAATCATATGACAATAATGGCCCCAAATGCACCTGATCCCTCACTATCCATGCATACATCCCAGACTCCCATGGTATTTGTTGTATCCTACCAAGATGCCTGGATACCATGTCTATAAATTACCTCTCAATAATATACGATGTCCTCCCTATCAAATACCTACTCTTGAATACACATGACAGCTCCACTGCATCATCCTCCCACTCCTCAGAGTCTAAGTAAGGCCTCCATACTACATTGTCTACCTCATCAATAACCCTGTGCCAATACTCGAGTCTCCCAATCTGTGGCTGAGAAGTAATCATATCATACAGGTGTACAAAATTGCACCCATGTCCCCTGCCTCTAGAGTGTATTAGACGTGTAACCGACAGATGCTCATATGCCCATACCTGCAACAGTCTCACTCCACACCCCAATCTTGCTGATCCGTGATATACAAACTGATGCAGCTCATAGTATAAGTGTTCCAATAGACACGACTCCGATGCAAACCTAGTGTGCTCAGTCACCAATGTCTCTAGTGTCCTACCCCATCCCACAACCAACCCCTGTGTTGCCTTATCTGAACATAGGAACCCGCTAATAACTCCTGCCAGCCCGCTGGTAGTGCCAATCCTGTAGCTTTCATGGTGTCCCAAGCCACATGTCCTGCTCTCATCGCCAGTCTGGGATCCTGGAACACTCATCTCAGTGCATCCCTATCTCCATCTCGATCATAAGGAACCAACTCCCCATCGATCGGTATCCATAGTATCTTGTACACATCCTCTAAGGTGACTATCATCTCACCCATCAACAAATGAAATGTGCATGTCTCTAAGTGCCATCTCTCAACTAATGTAGTCAGCATTCCCATGTTCACCCGAAACTCAAGCACATACATAATGTATCACAATCCCATAGCCTCAACTGCAGTTCTATCCTCAAATGTCAACTCTTCTCGCAAACTATGAGTCAAAGGGAATCTCTCTTGTGACTCCAGCATAGGTAGGTCATCCTACATTCAATAAAATCAACTATGTCAATCCTAGTTGTAATTGTTCATCACAAAGTGCTGCTTTTTATCCTAGTGCTTATATCTATCATATGGCACTCTATCCCAATGGTACTCCCTATTCCTCACAAAGTGTTGTTTTTTAACCTAGTGCTTATATCTATCGTATGGCACTCTATCCTAGTAGTACTCCCTATTCATCACAAAGTTCTTCTTTTATCTTTTAGGGCACCTACTTGAGTGCATCCTCTTGAGTAGCTTATCCAGTTGGCAACGTATGTTCTATCACAGAATTGTCAATTTCAGCCTAATCCAACTGGCAATTTAGGTTCTATCACAAAATTGTGAATCCCTAAGGTACTCCTTGTTTATCACAAAGTGCCTCAATCTATCCTATCCTAGGGTCTCTACTTGAGTGTATCCTCTTGAGTAGTTTCCTGATTGGGAATGTATGTTCTATCACAGAATTGTCAATCCTAGTCTTTCCTAGAGGATCTGTTTGAGTGTATCCTCTCAACAGCTTATCCAATAAATAGCATATGTTTATCACATAAATGTTGATTCAACCTTGAAGACACAAACATGCTTTCATACTGCATAGACGCACCTGAATCACACAGACGTCCCTCTATTTTACATACACATGTCTGCCTTGCATAGATGCACTCGCATTGGACATAGACGCTTTTACAATCATAGATGTGGTTACATTCTATGTAGATGCACCTAGCCTACCCAGACGCGCCTAGCACCAATGGTAGATGCACCTTCCCATCTTTTAACCTGCTTGACATTTTTTTGCAATATACCTAATGCCCATTTATTACCCTACCTAACATGCATTTATGACAACAATTAATGCACCAAGGTACAAGGAGATTTTGTGGTACTTACCAGCTCTCCTACATCTGTTGGCCTCTGATATTGGTGAACATGATCAAATTTGTGCACCAATGCCATCGCTGTTGACTACTCTCTACTCTATCTGCACTCTGATCTCTTAGGTGTGTGAATGACAATGAGGATATTTTACCTCGTAGTCTATTTTATAGACTACACTAGCCCTAGTCTCCTGAGTCAGTCTTCTTTATCCCATGACTCTGTCACTCTATCCTATCTTGTCAGTCCATTCTAGCCTTTCTTTCTTATCGAGAGATTGTCAGCGATCTTTTTTAGACATTTCATCCAATCTCTCAAGGGGGCATATCATTCCCATCTTGGGGCAACTTTATATCAGTTTATCTTATCTTCTTTGAAACAATGCGACATGGTGCATTGTCTCAAAGAGGGGTAAAATGTAGACACCTAAAATTTTACTATCTAATTAAATAAATATTTTTATTTATTTAATTATTTTATCCTAATTCTTCTATTAATTAAATAAATCTTTATTTATTTAATTAATTCATTTATGCTCTTCTATCCTTATTTCTCATTTAAATAAATAGTTTTATTTATTTAAATTACCCCTTTCCTAAATTAAACAAATACTTTTATTTATTTCATTGATCCCACTTCCTCTATTAATTAAATAAATCTTTATTTATTTAATTAATTCATTATCCTTTTATACCCATGACACATGTCATTCATCTCTTAATTCTTACACTACCTACCCTATCATTATTTTCTTATTTCCTGTACCTACCCTCTAATCCTAGCCAACCATCTATCTTTTACACCTCTCAATATTATCCCTCCATTTTTTATAGTGTCTTTTATATAAGTGGATACTCTCTCTCATTATCAACCCTATTCAATCAGCTAATCAATCCTTCAAGCATTCTAGCATTCAAACTTTCATATGTGATCAAGCCTACGTGCAACCACATTTCTGTTCTTTGTTGAGCTCTTGTGCACATATAAAATCTGAGAGCAAATATATCAAGAAAGATCAATGGAGATAGGAAGAATGGAGATCCAAACCCTATTGGACATGTGATGGTATAGTCTTTGTGGTTTCATTGATTTACATTGTCTTAGGTAATCTTAATATATTATGGCAGATCTTTGTTGTTGTTAGGCTAGGGTTTTGTGGTTGAATCTATTCAGTCTTTCAATATTGTTGTTTCCATTTTTACCATAAACACATACCTATAAGAATTTTCCAATAATAACCAAGATCTAGAGCCCAATGAATAGCGCAAAACAAGAGAGACAAATATTGATAAGAACAAACTGTATTCTCATCAAGATGCAAAAAATGATCAATTAGATTGGATTGGATCCTAATGTAAATGAGCTTGCTTATAAAGGAAAGGCTATGAGAGAACACAATCATGACATGTGGCCCAATGAGATACAAGGGTAGGTAGGAGAAATAATAGAATATTCCACTAAAGGTCGAATGTGAAAACAAGATAACACCACAAAAAGGTGGAATTTCTCCTACAACCATCTTCCCTAGACACACACTTCCCTAAGTGTTTCATATGCAAACTACAATGAGTAAATTATCCTAAGTCAACTTATGTAAAGTATAATTATGAGACATAATTTATACCAGGACCCCTTAAGTGTAACTTAGGGAAATGTAGACTCAAGCTAACAATGTAAGATGGATCATAGCTACTAGGCCATGTTAGATACCCATGTACAAATGCAATGCAATCTCTCACAAACAGAGTAAGAGGAAAATCAGTGAGAAAAAAATCCCCCAAAAAGAGAGATGAATACATACAATGCTCTCAATGAGAAGAACAAAACCTCATGTGAGGAAAAGGTCCCTGCCATAAGAGAGAGGAAGAGAGACTAGGAAGGCCCCCCTCAATGTATATTCTTGCGCAAAGATGGTTCAATGATGTTGACCAAAATTCATCCCCATTAGGAAGAAAGAGAGGCAATGTTATACCAACAATGTCAACACGTGACAAAACTAGGTATCAATATCGATAAAGAATGCCCAATGAATCACTCATTGCAACAAAATTAAGATCAAACATGGAGACAACTAGCTTGTGCATCATCCGGATGCTCTTCAATGACACATTGGTATAATCTAAATTTCACTAGAGCCATGTACAATTTGTACAATCTAAGTTTCAACTGGATCCATGCACTAAGTCTCACAAGATATTTCCTAATCTATAGAGTACAAGAGGATTACATCTATAGATACTTCAATTAATTATTTTAATTAATTGAACTCTCCCACATAATTAATTAATTTAATTATGTTAATCCTTATTCTTCTCAATATTAATTGAATTTAGTATAATTAATATTGTCACTATAGCCCAATAATTGATATATTTAACAAATCAATTTTCCTTTATTCTTCTAAGGTATCCAAAATTAATTCTTCCTAAGTCTCCCAATTAATTAATTAACCCTTTTGATTCCTACAAATCAAATTTTCCTAATCCATCATTAACCTAATTAATTCTTCTAAAAGTCCTCTTAATCCAACTTACCATTATTTCCTAATTTTTAATTACCTCCACTCATTATCTCGCCTAGTCAAATCCTGCTACAAATTCCACTTGCTCTAATCCCACCTAATCCCTCTTATAATATTTCTTCTAATGGGTTTATAGTGGCTAATCCCCTTGATTATCCCCAAAGTCAACTCCATGTCCCCTCACTCAACCACTTTCCTTAAATGATTTCCTCACATCTCTCTATGCATCCCCCCATCCAACTACCTTCCTTAAATGCTCTTTTCCTAGGTCAGTGTGACTTTTTCAAAAATCTCACATTCCTCTAGGTATCCCTTCACCCAAGGAATTTTTAATTCCTTTATATTCCTCCAATCCCCATGCTCTCTTTTTGAAAAATATTTAAATTCTTCCTCTCATCATTCAAGGTATATTTTAATTCCTTTTGTCTTCCCTAGATGCATTGGGAAGTGTAGCATCCTAAAATTGTGACACTTGCAATTTCGACTGCATTTCGGTCTTCATGATGGCGACGCAACACGCAACCTGAATGGAGACCTTGAAACTTGCTCACGACACTGAAAACTGCATTTTTCAAGCACCCTGGCCTGAACCTCCTTGCACCCTGCTGTCCCGGGAGGTGGGACCAGAGCGCCCAGCGCCCTGGTCCCTCAGGACCAGGGCACCTAGCGCCCTGGTCCCCAGGACCATGGCGCCTAGTGCCCTGGTCCCTGGGTCCTATTTTGGGCCCGGTCTCCTAAGGGGCTCGGGTCTTTTTGTTTGCAATTTGGAAATTAACTTTCCCTGGTCGGCCTAAGGTCGGGAAAATCAGTCTATCAGCCCTAAATGACAAGTATATAAACTACATTGTCCTCTCCCATTTGGGTAAGAAGGTCACATGTGTACAAGGTGTGGAAACTATACTCAAGCATTCAAGCATTCAAGCATTCCTTCAAGCAATTGATCATTTCAAGTCTCCATTCAAGGCTAAGTGTTGCATTCAAGACAAGGATTCAACCATTGAAGAGGAGATCACATACTACATGCTACATACAACATACTACTATAACATACAACATACAACATCTAAACCTTCGCACATAAGGATACAAACATCCTTAGAACAAGGTATTAGTACTTGTTTTACAGTCATTTACATTTACAGCTCTCGCTCATTTCTTGGTTAATTCCAAAACCAGGGTTTGACCTAAAGGCAAACCCCTAATCCCTAACCCCCCAATCGTCTTCGCTTTTCTGTGTGTAGGTTGTAGGTACGCGGCTGGAATTGAAGATCTGGAATCCTTGTGCAGAGACGAACAGATCCCCCTTCGTTTCGCAGATTTTTTGGAGGACCGTGGCGCCGGGTGCCATCGTCCGGACAACTTTTGTTCAAATTTGCAGGACAGCGCCGTATCGACATTTTACTACTAATTCCAGGTCTGTAGCTTCATCCTATAACCCGAACTCAGTTTATAAGCAAATCTTTGTCACTTTCTATGCATGCTTAGTTTAATTCTTCTATCAACATTCTCTACAAAAGAGGGTAGCCTTGCTTTCCTAACCCTTGAAACACATTTAGCATCCAATCTTGCATTGCGTGGGATTGGATCTAGTGGGTTTCAACCCCTCTTTTGAATGTAAAGTCTTTCCCCTAAGTGAAAACCATCGAATCCTAGCGAACCTCCCTTCTCTCTCCTCGGAGTTGGAAGAGGGGAGAACAACTAGGGTTCGATCACGATTTTTCCGCTTTACATTTTGGTGAACCCGACGTGAACATCCTTTCTGATTTTTCATGCTTAGATTTGAAAAAATTGATTACATTTCCATGTTTGATCTTTTGCAAAATTTTAGAGGTGATTGCATAAAAACCCTAAAATTTCTTTTTAGTAATTGAGCTTGCGAAATGTCTAAATGTTAATGCTTGTTTTAGATCTGTCCTTCTATTACAAATTATCAATTCATATCTATGCTTTAATTTTGAAAATTAAGTGGTTAAGTGTCAAAACCCTAATTTTTGAAACCCTCTTGATTCAACCTTTGTTTGACAATTTTACTAATCAAAACATCTCGAAATCAGCTGTAACTTTGGATTCCGCAATAAAATCACAACATCTTTCATCCCTAAAAATTTGGAAAAAAGTTGCGAGGACCGTGGCGCCGAGCGCCATCGTCCCCGACATTTTTTCCGAAATTTTGGGAGCGAGATCTTACTGTATTTTCCTGCTAAAATCCAGAATTTTGGCTGATTTTATCAATTATAACACCTTCAAAATTACAGTCAAAGTTGGTCTTGTGATTGCTTGGATCAAGGCTTTTAAACATTCAAAAATCATTGAAACTGAAATTTTGTGTCAAAATTGTGTTCTTACTGTCCTAAATCTGAAAAGTGTGTTTGCATTCATTCGAAATTTCAGTGCTTTATTCAAATTCTTACAATTTGTGACTTTTGAAATTAAGTACTTAATTACAACAACTTTAATTTCCGCTTTCAAAATTGAATTTTGCATGAAATTGAGTCAATTTTTGAATTTCAAAATTTGCATTGCTCTTGGCATTCCCTCTAAAATCATAAAATTCAAAATTTTAGTTTCCCTCTCTTTTTTCAAAATTCAAATTTTGCATTTTTCGACAATCTAGGTAGGGTTCAATTTTGAATTTGCAACTTTAATTTGGCCTATCTACAGATCGTAAAATCACTCAATTTTTTCAGATTAGCTCCAAAATCATCATACCTTTCATCCCTGCAAATTTCAAAAAAAGTTGCAAGGACTGTGTTGCACTCCGAGCGCCACGGTCCCGGACATTTTTTCTGAAATTTCGGGAGATTGTTGTGATTGCATTTAACAGCTTAAATCCAGAAGATTGGCTGATTTTACTGAAAATTGCTACCTCTAAATTCAAAATTTTCTCTCCTTCTCTAGTGCATGAGTTTTACAACAATAAGCCCTAATTACACTATTCCCGTTAGACGAAGCCATAGAATTAAGTCTTTCCAAGGTTTAACTACTGAGGAGATGGAACCTAATTTGAATAGCCTTTTTAACGAGGACATGGGTAATTCCTCTAATCCTCCTAATGATGAAGAAGCTCTCCATGAGGTTTCTGAAGAACAACTTTCGAAATTGGATAACCAATTTGACGATTTTCACCAATGGATGTCTCATGAGTATCCCGACAGTCAAGCTCTTCCTTTAATTGAGGGTCTAAAACGTATGCTTCAAAGTGATAAGAATGGAATTGATATTTTGCGTGGTATTTCACACATTGTGAATTCGAACGTGATGCCTATGAAAAGTTGTGCCGAAACCTTAGGTTATACACAACCTCCTACTCAAGTCAATCATTTTATTCCTTTGATGACTCCTATTGCTAGTATACCTACCTTAACATCAAACATAATGGCTACTTCTACACAAGACATTCCTCCTATGATCACTAGTCATGGGTGCAATCCCTCTTCTTCATTCAATCCAACTTCTTCATTCATTCCTTCAGTGAGTGTTCCTATTACATCTCTGCAAATGAACATGACGCAAGGGGGCAATTCATTTAATCATTCCATTCCTCCTTGTAGTGTTCCTCCTGTCCAATCATCTCCTATGACTAATTATCATAGGGTCCCACCACCTTACTCTTTACCTTCTTTCAATAACATAACACCTCCATCTCAATCTAACACATCTAATATGAATTCTTCGACTGAAGCGACCATTAACAATCTTGCACAAACTGTCTCTTCTTTACAGCAACAAATTGCCTCTATGAATCAATCTAAGTTTAGTGTGCCCACATTTGATGTTGCGAGCCCACTTTCTCTTGACATTGTTCGAGCTATTCCCCCTAAACATGTTGAAATCCCGCATTTGGAACTTTATAATGGTAAAGGAGATCCTCTAACACATGTTAAGACTTTTCAAACAATTTGTACTGATTTTGCTTATGACCAAAGGTTGCTTGCAAAACTATTTACTAGGACATTAAGAGACAAAGCCCTACAATGGTATTGCTCGTTGCCTTCTTATTCTATTACTTCTTTCGAACAACTTGCAAATGCTTTCATTCAACAATTTCAAAACAATATAAGTCCTAAGGTTACTTTGATTGATTTAATGCATTGTAAACAAGGTGTTAAAGAAAAAGTGACTGATTTCATTGGTAGATATAAGCATTTGTATGCTCAAATTTCTTTTCCAGTGCCTGACAATGATATTCAAAGAATCTTTATTTCTAATTTACAAAAAGATATTCGAGACAAACTTCTGTTTTTTGAGTTTACTTCTTTCCAACAGTTGTGTGCCACTCTTCACAATTATCAACTGACTGTGAGTCAAATGGAACAATCACATCCTATGGCTCCGAGTGATAAAGGTGATAGCAGTCAACAACCATTTGGGAAGTTTAAACCGAACAGAGATTCCATCAAATTCAATGAAAACATCATCAACAACAATGTGAATGCAGCATCAGGTGTGCCTCCTATTTCTAAATTTTTCAAGAAAAAAAGAAAGTATACTCCTGTGAATGAATCATTGCATAGTATTATGAATAAGTTATTGGAACAAAATGTGCTTACTCTTCCTCCTCTAAGGCAAATTGATCCTGCAAAGATTACCTCACCTTATTTTGATAACAAAGCCTTTTGTCAATTTCACCGTCAGCCTGGGCATGATACTGAAAAATGTTTTTCTTTAAAGGGTAAAATTCAAGATTTGATTGATAATAATACTATTTCTGTTTCTGGAGTGAATGATAAAGGCAACACATCTGTAGCTCCTCCTAACCAAAATCTTCAGATTTTCACTGATCCATTACCTTCTCATACCTCTAATGCGGTTGAGACTAATGATTCCTCTTTTTCATCTGATGATCTTGTGTCTATGGCTCCGAATGTGATTAACTTTGTAGAGCAGAAAGAAATCCCTAAAGAACCTTCCATCACATTTGATTCCAATGAAACCATTAGGGCACTTGATGGTCCTTTATACATAGTTGCAAAAGTCAAGAATACACCTTGCCGTGGAGTGCTTATTGATCCTTCGTGCATGATTAATGTTATTACTGAAGAATTTCTTTTTACTTTGCAATTGAATCAAGTGATCTATGACAAAACAGATGTGATTGTGAAACTATTTGATGCATTTTCTTCTCCTGCAATTGGTTCTATTACATTGCCTATTGAGGTCCATAACAAATCTCTTGATGTGAATTTTGCTATTATTCCATCTTCGGAACAATTTCGTGTGAAGCTTGGCTATCCTTGGCTATCTTCCATGAAAGCTATTGCTTCTCCTATTCACAAGTGTTTGAAATTTCCCCATAATGGTGAAGTTGTTACTGTCAATCATAGTCTCTTTAAACCAGCTGAAAGAACTTCTAGCGTTCCTATTGATTACTTTTGGCCTAAACAATTCCAATCTCTTCCTCCGCGAAGTGATCATCTTTTCAAATCTTATCAAAAGTGGAAAACAGATATGATCTTATCTCTAAGTGAACCTAGAACACCTAAACTTGACATTCCTATCATTCTTGAGAAGGAAGTTCTTCCTTTGAAAGATAAAACTAATGTCTTTCCTCAAGAAGATTCCCAACCCATCCCTATGGATGTGACTATGTCTATGCCTAATAAACTTCCTAAGAGTAGACCTATACCTCCTCGTCATGATGGACTTGGTCTTCTCCCTAAACCAAATATTCTTCCCTTATATGGAGCAGTTCCTCCTCCTTCTTTTTATAGAGAGAAGAGACCTTTTCCTTCTCCTATTATCCAGCCTAAGAGACCACAACCTAAACACCCAAGTGATAGGGATGAGAACATTCCTCCTCCTCAATCTTCTCCACTTCCTACTAAGACTAGACAAAATCGTTCTGCACGCGAACGCCGGCGAAAGCGTCGTCTTAGAGCTCAAACTTTGCAATCTCCAAAAACACCTTCAACAAGCATTATTCCATTTTCTCCTCAGCCGGACATTGAGCCTAAATCTCCTAAACATAAGATGCATGATGGTCTTGATCCTGTGCGAGTTAAAGATCCTATTTTTATAAATCTTGATGATGATATAGATGAAAATGTTATTCATGATGAAAATGTTACTCCTCTTGCTTCTGATAGTGAATATGAACTTGTTGATGTTGATAACCATTTATCTAATGAATTTTCTAAAGCACTTATCCTAGCTCCTAGACAAGAACAATGTGGCTCGGA
This sequence comes from Cryptomeria japonica, assembly GCF_030272615.1. Lineage (NCBI taxonomy): Eukaryota > Viridiplantae > Streptophyta > Pinopsida > Cupressales > Cupressaceae > Cryptomeria > Cryptomeria japonica. The sequence continues at coordinate 60,264,298 of NC_081412.1, forward strand.
ACATGAACATAGCCCTTGTTTGGATCTTGTGATAGCTCCATCTGCTGTGTTGGATGTTCCTCCTCTAGCGTGTTCCCTGCCTTCCCGAAACGTTCATCAGCAAGATCGGGGGGTAGATGACGTGCTAGACTAGTTACATTAGCATAGCAGATTCTCTCCCCCTCTCTTTTGTCACTTCTTCTATGTGTACTCTCATTCTTCTATTTGTTGTCCTTAGTGTTGTCTACTTGAGGACAATGCAAAGCATTGAGATCTCTCGATCTCTCTCATGTTGACTCAAAAGACACATGTGTTCCCTTCTTCTAGGTGACCTTCCTTGATTGGGGAATGAAGAACAATTATGCATACATATATATGATATATACATGACTTATCATACAGCATACTGACCCCGAGGAAAGCGAAGTCACCTCGTGCTTTGTGTTTTGTGTCTATTATCCTTGGGCTTATCTCACACTTGGGGGCTAAATCCTTGCGATAACGTGCTCCTTTTCTTTCTCATTTCTTATGTGTATCACTACGTTAAAACAATCACCCCCGGTGAGGCGTGTGCGATCGCTTTAATGTAGGGGGGCATACATCCCGTTCATATCTTTTCAAGATACTTGAAAATTTCTTGGTAAAACCTTGCCTTGAGAATTTTTGATATCTTTCTTGCATGACTCATAGTGAGGGAACCTTACTACTGACAGTCATGGTTCTCCCTCGTGATTTTCCCTTTTACTTTGTCAATCGAAGTCGTAAGATCCTTAGTCCACTGGGGGCTTGGTGTATCTTGCCTCCTTGACGTGGTGAAAGTCTTTCAATGTTGTTTCCTTGTACTTTACCGGAAGTATGAGCATACATACTCCCGCTAAAGTGGGGGCTAAATGTAGCGTCCTAAAATTGCGACACTTGCAATTTCGACTGCATTTCGGTCTTCACGATGGCGACGCAACACGCAACATGAATGGAGACCCTGAAACTTGCTCACGACATTGAAAACTGCATTTTTCAAGCACCCTGGCCTGAACCTCCTTGCACCCTACTGTCCCGGGAGGTGGGACCAGAGCGCCCAGCGCCCTAGTCCCTGGGTCCTATTTTGGGCCCAGTCTCCTAAGGGGCTCGGGTCTTTTTGTTTGCAATTTGGAAATTAACTTTCCCTGGTCGGCCTAAGGTCGGGAAAATCAGTCTATCAGCCCTAAATGACAAGTATATAAACTACATTGTCCTCTCCCATTTGGGTAAGAAGGTCACATGTGTACAAGGCGTGGAAACTATACTCAAGCTTTCAAGCATTCAAGCATTCCTTCAAGCAATTGATCATTTCAAGTCTCCATTCAAGGCTAAGTGTTGCATTCAAGACAAGGATTCAACCATTGAAGAGGAGATCACATACTACATGCTACATACAACATACTACTATAACATACAACATTCAACATCTAAACATTCGCACATAAGGATACAAACATCCTTAGAACAAGGTATTAGTACTTGTTTTACAGTCATTTACATTTACAGCTCTTGCTCATTTCTTGGTTAATTCCAAAACCGGGGTTTTACCTAAAGGCAAACCCCTAATCCCTAACCCCCCAATCGTCTTCGCTTTTCTATGTGTAGGTTGCAGGTACGCAGCTGGAATTGAAGATCTGGAATCCTTGTGCAGAGACGAACAGATCCCCCTTCGTTTCGCAGATTTTTCGGAGGACCGTGGCGTCGGGCACCATCGTCCCGACAACTTTTGTTCAAATTTGCAGGACAGCGCCGTATCGACATTTTACTACTAATTCCAGGTCCGCAGCTTCATCCTATAACCCGAACTCAGTTTATAAGCAAATCTTTGTCACTTTCTATGCATGCTTAGTTTAATTCTTCTATCAACATTCTTTACAAAAGAGGGTAGCCTTGCTTTCCTAACCCTTGAAACACATTTAGCATCCAATCTTGCATTGCGTGGGATTGGATCTAGTGGGTTTCAACCCCTCTTTTGAATGTAAAGTCTTTCCCCTAAGTGAAAACCATCGAATCCTAGCGAACCTCCCTTCTCTCTCCTCAAAGTTGGAAGAGGGGAGAACAACTAGGGTTCGATCGCGATTTCTCCACTTTACAAGAAGCCTTTCCAATAAACCTTGAGGAGTGTGGAGACAAGAAATGCCTTTATGGCATATCTTGTGGACTCCACACTTGTCTTGTCAACTCCTCTTGATCCATGTGTGTGCTCACATGCAATTTTAACCCTCCATCTTGAATCAATCCTATCCCTCCATTTTGTTTTTCCTTCTATGAATTAGAGACTCCACTGCTTCATTTTCCATCTCCAAATTAATTAATTCCATGTTGCTCTTTTGAGTCTAAGAAATCATCCAAGCACCCAAACTATAGCCAAATCCATACTCACCCAACACTTAACCATTTAGATAGAATCCCCACTTCATCCTCAATTCATCCCTTTTATCATCCTACCAATCATCTTGTGCATATTTCGAGAGCCAATCACATATAATAAAGGAGCAAATCCAATCAGGTTGGAGAAGGGCACTATTCCAACCTCATCCTGCTCAATCCGAGGAACAAGTGAAGGCTTATGAAGGTATAATGGTGTTTTGCTAATTTTTTTTGAATATTTTATGCATATTTGTGTTTTAACTAACCATATATCTCAGTCTAGTTTTCCCTTGGTTCAGATTGGTACACTTGGTGGGACCCATGTCCCTGATTTAACAATTTTCTTGAAGTTTTTGTGTTTTTAGTCATAGGTATCAGAATAGCATGAGTGATTGCAATTTGGCATGAGCAATATAGGTTCAGTGTGGGTGACATGGTTCAATGGGTGTGCACATGCTTTAGCGCGTCTGATTTAAATTTGAATTTGTATAACCCACATTTTTGTAGGTTTGCCGATCAGCACGAGTGCGCGGAAACAATGCGTCTGACTTTAACATTCCTCTATTCACTTTCATATTCTTGTTTTTACACATTCTTCTTTCTGCTCTTCAATCAGCTACTAAAAATACATCTAAAAAGGAAAAAACTTAAAAAATCATAAAAATTAGTTAATCCTTTTAATCTAGCCTTTTCTATTTTAGAAACACCACTTTAGCATGAGCACTTTGCGAATAGCTCAGCTGCTCTATCAAAATCCTGCTTATTTTCAAAAATTTGAAGTTTAAATTTATGATTTGCCGCTAACCATTTTCTGTACTTGGTGTGAGTACACGTGCTTCGACGCGACCTATAGCAGAGCAGTGCTGCTGGTCCAAGTATGAACTACATTTTTTTGCAATTTTTCATATTTTTTGTATTTTTTTGTTTTCTTTTTTTGGACCCCACTGTAGCATGCACACAGGCATTTCAATGCTTGTGCAAGTGCTTCAATGTGACCATCTACAAAATTTTGTGTACTGATCAAATTTTTTGAGTTTTGCAAGTTCTACCTAATTGGTCCAAGGCATGATTTGAGACTACTAATATGTTTTTTTGTAGAATATTAGTCCAAGATTTTGCTTGTCAAAGAATTTATTGCTCAAACCATAGGACTACTAATTCATTTATTTTGTAGGTTGCCTAAGGAGATACAAGAAAATATTATGTCTATTTAATTGTTTTCTTAGGCACTTAAATATAATTGGGTAAAAGAGCTATTTGTTTTATGTATTTGAGGAAAGTGTAGAGGTAGGAAAGTATTCTCTTGTCTATATAGACAATCAGAAATCCAGACCCTTGAAACTTGTCTAGGTTCCTTGCATGTTTTTTACCCTTAGCGAGTCTTCCCTCCCAATTTGCCTAGCACACTTGCATAGGCATTGGTGAGAGGGGAATGACCCAAGTGAGTATGGCTAAAACCCAAGAATTCCAACTCACTATACTAAATAGGCCTCTTGAGATGAAAATATTGGAGGACAGAGCTATCTGAGAGTTTACTCTCATATCGGGCATTTTGTAGGGTCTTTAGGTCTCAATCACGCTTGTGTGACTACATATTGCTTGGTAATTTGTTGGGATATAGGCCTTAATCACGCTTGCATGACTGAAAGTGTATTCTTCAAATGAAAACCCTTACTAAGAACCCTAGGAATAAAAACTAACTGGTTCACCTCCGAAAGGTGGATAATCTTTGTGCAAGGGAAATAGTAACTCCCCCAAGAGACTTGCCATATCATGCCCCTATTAGTGTTTGGATTTGGCTAATACGATGTTGATAATCATTACATGAGACTCAATGACCATATTTTGATTAGCTATTGGGTGTGTACCTGAGTCAGCAAGCAAAGCTTTTCCTCCTCAACCAACTTCCTACGGTAGCATGTTGTGCTTGATGTCTCTATTTAATTCAATGACTAATGTGTTTTCTATGTCTTCTTTCCAAGAGTAGAATTAGTGTATCCAATTCAATATCCCAATCATCATAGTCCAAGTCTAAGTCAAATTTTGTCACATTATAATCCCAGTCAAGCATAATCCAGATCATAGTCCCTAGTCATCCTTACATAATGTCCTAGTCATAGCCAATTCATGTCCTAGTTTTGTCCTAGTCATATCCTAGTCCAAATTTTGAATCAACCTTAGTAAAGCCCAAGTCACATTCAAGTCCAATTTTCCAACAAGTCAAATTTATGTCCAAACTCCACCCACCTTATGTTTCATAAGCCTAAGTTGTACAAGCATCCTAAGAAGTCAATCCATCATCCAATGAAGAAGAATAAGGTCACACAAGTGCAACTCATTAAATGCCAAAATTTTTGGTATACCAACCGCAAACTCTTTCTCAAACATAGGACCATTTTGCACCAATATCATGATTATATTCATGGTCATAGCAATGAGTTTGATGCTAGTGATGAACTAAGAGTTCAAGATTTACACTAAGGATCCAACTTGTCTTTCAATACCAACTATCGTCAAAATCAGGGTGATCACATACCTTCATACAATTTTCCATATGAACCTATCACTTATTGAGTCACTTCTATATCAGGGATAATCTAGCCATCAAGTTCTTCTAGTCATCACTATCATCCTTCTTTGATCTTTCATCATCAAGCTTTTCTAAGGACTTAGCACATCGAACAATCTTTAATCAATCATCTTTGATCAAATCAATCCTCAATTAATCATCCTTCAATCAAATCAACCTCATGCTAAGGTTTTATGCCTTGTGAATTTCTATTTAGATATCATCTTTAATAAATTAATCATTTGGCCTTTGTACTTGGGAAACAATCTCCCCCAAGTACCTATTCCTCATCCTCTGAGTCGATCAAGACTCTTATCCTATGTCTTTATTTTTCTTTGGATCTTTAGCCAATCCTTAGTAGAAAAGAGACTTTGATCATTATCCTAAGGTCTAAATTTTATCTAGCTCAGTTTTTACCTTTCTTGTAGTTTCATCTACATCTCCCACCTAAAATCCTAATCTAAGGACTAAGTTGCAATTTTAATGAAACTCGTGTCCTAATCCAAGGACCCTATCAATCAATCTATCTAATTGCATCAAATCTGAATCATATCAAATTCCAAGCTAATTCCTTTCATCAAAAATTTTTTCCAACAAATATTTCTAAGGTTATTCTTGTATGGTCATAACTCGATCTCAAAAGAAAATGATGGCCAAACAATAATATGGTATGCCAAACATTAGTTTCCTATATCAAGATGCTACACAAGATCCTACACAAAGTGTGTAACCCGATATCCAAGATCACCAACCACAAGGGGACTCTAACATGGTTGATCAAGATGACCTCTCCCCAGAAGTATGAATGTTCCTAGCAGATTCATACAATCAAGAAATGATAAAAAAATTCATCCAATATAATCCTAGTGGTCTTTTAAAGACTCTATTTAAAAATGGAGCCTGCCTTCCCCCTGATTTTGATAGATCTATTCTCGATCAACAACCACAAGGATACTTTTCTCTTTCTCACATACTTACAACTATTCTTCAACCTCAATCAATCACGCCCCCACCTATCATTCAACCCCAATCAGTAGTGCCCACGGTATCCATCCCTATGGTTTCCATTTCACTTTCTTCTTTTTTAACATCCATGTCAATATCCAATCCGATCACATCTATCCTCCAACATGCTTCTATGCCATCTTCTTCTACCCAACCACATGTCTTTATTTCATAATCTTCTATTCCTCTCAATAATGTTGCCAATTTCATCCATGCTTCACTTCCTCCCATCACAACAATGTGTGGGCCGCAACCAATTATCACTCAAGTGCCCACTACATTGGTCATCATGTCTCACATTCTACTTCTTCATCATATCAATATATTAGTAGTAGTGGTACACCTTCCATGACTCATCTAATACTAGGTTCAAACACAATCCATCATGTCCAAAATCCACAACAAGATATCATCAAGGAAATTGAGGACATGAAAATTATCATCTAAAACATGAAGGAAGGGACTAACAAGAGAAAACCTTATTCATTTGAGGAATTTTGTCCTTATCCTTATGACCCATTGATATTGGTTGCACCTTATCCACCAGGGTTTGAGATGCCTAAGTTCATGAAGTATGAGGGCCAAGGGGACCCCTGAGACCATGTCTGTGAGTTTCATATCCTATGCCAAGAAGTATCCTATAGTGATTTATATCATCGAAGGCTCTTCACTAAGAGGCTCACAGGAGATGCTATTGCATGGTTCTCATCCTTTCCTCAAGGTTCTATCACCTCCTTCCCGGACTTAGTAGAAAAGTTCATGGCCCACTATGCTTATAACATTGTCAATGATGTTTCTATGATGAACCTTCATAGCACAAAGTAGAGGTTGGGATAAACTTTTGCTAACTTCTTGTAGAGGTGGTGATACCTTATCAAGAATTTCCAGTGGGATATGCTAGAACAACATCAAATTGAATTATTTCAAAAAAATCTAGTGCCCAAACTATTAAAACCCTTGACATCTAAGTGCATAAGGTCTTTCTAGAATTTGATTGACAAGGGCCTAGCCCTTGAATGTGTCTTGATAAAGGAAGGTACCCAAATGAATTATCAAAAATCAAGTCGCAATTCCTCCTCTTATCACAATGACAAACAAAAATTTTGGTCTAAAAACAAGAACGTAGTCAATGATGGTGTTACTGATGCAAAGCGAGTTCAAACTGTGGCCACTCCTCCAAAGCCCACCACCACTAATTGCCAATTCAATACTTGTAAAAATAATCAAAATCAGTCTCAAAGGCCTCCCAACACTATTTGAGTCAAGGGGTGACCAACCCAATCTAACAATCAAGCTCCAAGAGAGTATACTCCATCGAGGGAGAGTAACTATCCAAGGATCCCCTCCTCCCCTGAACCCTCCCCCCATGTCATCCACCTATTGATATGATCTCCTTTACCATCTTGGGAAGACCCCCACACAAATATCCATCCTAGAGCTCCTCAAGACCTCCCCTATCCACAAGGATATTTCAGAACAAGCACTCCTTGAGTCACGTGTCCCTGACAACATCAGTGCTTCCCAATTCCAAGCCCTCATTAGAAATATTTCTACCCAACAATACCTTGTTTTTACCTCCAATGATGCTCCTATAGATGAGGACCATAACAAACCATTCCATATTGAAGCCCTTATCCAAAAAAAACAAGGTTAAACACATCTTGATAGATGATAGATCAATACTTAATCTTTGTACATATAAGTTAATAAAGAAATTGGGCCTTTCTGAGGACCTGGTTGATATGTCAGGAAGAATCAAAATCAAATCCCATGATGATGTAGAAAGGGTTTCTAAAGGAATGATTACCTTGCCTCTTCAAGTGGGCCCTATTACAGTTGAGACCCCTTGCAAAGTCTTGGATCTTGATATCCCCTATAACATCTTCCTTGGACACCCGTGGATTCATTACCTTCAATACACTCCTCCCACTTACCATCAATGCATCAAATTTCCCTTCAATGGTAGCGAGATCACTATCAAAGGTGATCCATATTCCTTTCAGTATTGCAAGCTCTTAGAGGGAAAACATCCATATCATTGCCTATTGAACAAACCAGCTCCAACTCCCCCATCTAACACATCTAAAGTGTCCTCCACCTCATCTCAAATAGAGCCCAAAGTCAAGATCCTAGACAATGGCTATGGAGAATAAAAACTTGGGGATGTCTTATTAATAAACAATCTCCCCTTGTCTCCTAATTCATTTGGTAAGCCCAAAGAAATAAAAAAAGATCAGAAACCCTTTATACAATGTAAGGATACTACCTTCAAACAATAGGATCCATTTGATGAGGAAAGTCTTGAGACATATGTTTCTTCATCGTTGTAACAGGAAGAAGATGAAGGTCCAACAAAAATACCCAAGAAGATGTATCCAAAAGCATCAGCCATAGTGGAGATGATGGGTTATAAAGGACATGGCTTGGGGCTAGAAGAGAAAGGAATCAAAGCATCAATAAATCCCATCTCATACAAGTATAACAGGGGCTTGGGTTATACTCCATTTCCTAAGATCACTATCACTAGTGCCCCTTCAAGTCTTTCTTTCGATGTCGAAGAATTTGATGAAGAGGAGTTCCATGAAATTCCTTTTGAATATGAAGATGACATCTTCTTTGACACCTAGGTCAACACCATCACCTCCATAACACCTTCCACCTCACATGAGATACAACTTGTTCACCCAGAGCTTATAGATTGGGACCAATGAGACAATCCCGCTTTAGACATCTGTGCTGATGATAATGCTCTCATGACTATCTTGACTATGGACAATTTAGAAGACTGCAACAAAGTTCATGAGATTCAATTACATGAAAAATAATACTTTGGTAGTTAGGTCAATGCCCTTAGTTGCAAGAAAATAAAAATAAAAATCATGATTCCTTAGGTGAAAACCTCTTCGAGGCACCTTTGGATGATGAAAAAGTAAAAACAAAGGACGTATCTAAATATGAAAACCTGGATTAGGTACTTCTGGATGAGGGAATTGACCTCCCTACCATTATTCCCCCTCAATAAGACAGGTCAACTTTATTGATAGAGGAAACATACACTATAAATGTGGGCATTGAAGACATCCCAAAGAACATGCTCATTTCCAAGTCCTTGATGGATCAAGAGATACGAGACTTTATCAATTTTCTCACAGAAACAAAGATCTATTTCACCTAGTTGTATGTTGACATGCCAGGCCGAGATCCTAACTTGGTAGTTCATAATCTTGTTGTTTGTCCAAATGCAAAACTAGTAAACAAGAAGTTACACTAGATGCACCCACACATTGCACTCCTCGTCAAGGAAAAATATCAAAAGATGTTGGATGATGGATTCATAAAACCAATAGATTATCCCGAATGGGTGTACAATATTGTACCTATAGGCAAACGTGTAAGGGGCATCCGCATTTGCATAGATTTCCAAGATTTGAATAAAGCCTTCCCTAAGGATGATTTCCCACTCCCTAACATAGACATGATTGTATACCTCACAATGAGACTTGAAATATTATCACTTATGGATTGATTTTTTGATACAATCAGATCAGGATTGCAGAGGAAGACAAACACAAAACAAAATTCACAACACCATGGGGCACATTTTATGATCAAATCATGCCTTTTGGTCTCAAGAACATCAAAGATACATACCAATGAGAAATGACAACAATTTTCCATGACCTTTTGCACAAAATCATGGAGGATTATGTGGATGATCTTCTAGGAAATTCCAAGACAAGGCATGAGCACATCCCTATCCTAAAGAAAATTTCAAGCCCAAGAAGTGTGTCTTTGGTTTCACATCAAGGAAACTATTAGGCTTCATTGTTTCATGTAGATGCATAGAAGTTGATCCTACAAAGGAGAATGATATCATGGAAACCCCTCCCCCAAAGACCCTTAGACAACTATGTAGCCTCCAAGAATAGCTCCAATCTATTAGACACTTCATCTCACAATGTGTAGACAAATGTCACCCATTTTCTCATCTATTATGCAAGGATACCAAATTCAAATGGGACTGCCTATGTAAGAATGATTTTAAGAAACTTAAGGAATACCTTTCATCGCCTCTAGTTCTTATGCCTTCTATTCTAAGGAACCCACTTCTTTTTTACATATCTGCTACTGTAGTGGCATTGGTGGCATTATTGTTATAGACAGATGATCAAGGAAAGGAGCATGCTATATACTATTGTTAGTGCACGCATTTTGTCTTTCTTTTAATTGAATTGATTATAAGCTTTGTTACTCCTTTTGAAAGACAAAAGTTCAACTAAACAATTGGGTAAGTGTGAGATAAATCACTTCCCTCTAAATTTTAGATAGGTATGGCTCCCTCCATTAGCTATTCAGGGAATAATCTAATTAAATAAACTGATATGCTTTTAACCTGAAAGCACGTAAGGTTTCCTACTTCATTCTTAGATGAAAGGCCAGGTAATATGTAAATATTTTAGAATAATTTTCTACAAGATGCTTCGCCACGAAAATCAGAAGTAATCAAAGCAAAGTTCAATAACACTGATTTCAGCACTTCATAAAAATAAACAAGAGAAGCAAAGTCTCTTTTCAACTAAATATCTTTCTAAACAACACAAAAAGAAGCCCCAAATTAATAACAACATCCACCATTAGGAAGATAATCATAGACATTTTGATTAGATTAATATTTTCAAAGAAACACTACTCTATGGATTCAAAACTCAAAGATTTTCCACCTCAAAATGCATATGATCTTTATATGTGTATTTCATGCAACAAAGACATAAAAATACATGCATAAGTTCTTTCCAATTTTAGATTCTGAACAACTGATCACTTCCTTTAGACAAAACCAAAATTTTTAAAAATCTAAGTCTATCGTTCTAACCCTTTCTCCATCTATCTTCATCTAATTTATAGTAGTTTCTTAAAGAACAGAGGAGGTCTCCCTGAAAACACAACCTCCTCTAAAATAGTTATAAAAACTGACAGAGTATTTAGGGGACAGATGTCCCAAAGTCATTGCAAGGTTATGAAAAGCATATAAAAATAAAAACAAAGCATAAGCATCATGTTATGCCTCATCTCCATCGTCATCCTCTCCTCCACTTTTCTGGGCATCGTGGGTAGTTGCAAGCTCTTGAATTATAGACTGACTCAGATTCTTCATAGCATTGATCTTCGCTTTTGTGGCTTCCTTTTCCCACCTGTGTTTCACCATTTTCTTGGCATGCTTAGGTAACTGATCATTACCAATGAATGTCATGGACTCAATTTTGGTGTTCTGTGTTATATCTTTAGAAGTAAAGTTTCCTTTGGCCTTAACTTTCTCCATCTGCAGCTTAAATGCGTTTATCGTGTCCTGTGTATTCAGCCCAAAAAGTCCTAGTTGCCAATCATGGTCTGGGTTAACCAATTTATTATCATTGACAATGCTAGACTGAAGTTCCTAAAGTTTGTAAACAGAGGCCCTGGCATGAGAAATCACAGACTTGAATGTAATTACCCGCCACGCTATAGTTTTATTCAACATGAAGAGGTGGCATTCATCAGTTACCAATTTAATTGAATTTTCTTCTAAAAACTTTGTGGCTTCATATTTTTCTATCTTGGTGAACATGGGTAATACATTTTCCCATTTATGCTCTTCCTTTTCCCATGGCACAATCTAATTCTGAATATCTACAGTGAGGTTTTGCATTTCATTGCATAGCTTCCTGGAGTCTGTAATATATTTTTTGCCATCTCTAATCACTCCTTCAATCCATTTCTTTACTGCCCCTGCGATGTTCTTGGCTCACTGAACTTGATTCATCAGTTTCTTGTTCTCTTGTGAAGTAGGGTCAAATTTTTCTGAAGCATGCGATATGGGAAGTGCTCCAAAACAAGCTATGCTATCAATGAATTGAGCTAGAATCTTGATATGCCGCTTCAGTTCTCTTCTCTCTTGTCCATCTTTTTCTGACCTCGTGAGCATCTTCTTAGCCGTCACATTGAAAAGGTGGTTATCAAAGTCCCTGCTCATGTTTCTGAGATCCACTTTGGTGACCTCAAAATCCTCTGCATTTATTTCCTTATTCTCATCCTTGGGCTTATAAGAAGCAATTTCAGCAACCCACCTCCCCGTCTTTTCATCAACGTCCAATCTGGTAATTGTTTTGAACTTCTTTTGTTTGGGAACTTTCTCCATGTATTTGACCACCATGTCTTGAATTGGGATGGACATTGGGATTGAGCTCCGTTTCTTGCTTACTAAAGTAGTTAACCATTTGGGAGTTGTACTTGAACTAGTTGATCCTCTAGTTACTTTAGGTGGCGGTGTCATGGCTACAGTGATTGCATGGGAATCCATGGTGTTGACAATGTCACTATCAAGGTCCTCAACTTCAAAAATTTGAGTATCAAGGATCTTATCTTTTACCTCAATGTCTTTGACCTAGTCCATTTTCTTTTGTGCAACACTTTGTCACCTTGTATATCGAGGAGCAAAAAATTTCAAAGTAGGATTAGGCTCATGCTTGGTGTGAGATGACTTCTTATTTTTACCTGCATGAATAGGCATAGAAGTGGGGTTAGAAAAACATTTTGAGGAATGTATAGAAACCACATTATCTCTTTCAAGATCAATCTTGATGCCTAATTTCATTGCTCTTTTCTTATTAAACCAATCTACGGTTCTCTCCAAGACTCTTTGTGTTTTGAGCTGTATATCATCCTCTTCTTCCATATCCCAATTAATGTAGGACATTTTTGGTTCAGTTTGGTCTAGATATCCAGGTTCAAAAATCTCCAGATAATCCTCTTCGATCGCACTTATATCAAGTTTCACCTGCAGTGAAACTACCTATTCTAGAACCATTCTCATATTCTTTCTATTGAGCACTTCAAGCTCATCACATCAATCTTCCCAAAATTCCTCCAAGTGTGGGATAGGAAGGTGCGGCATCGAACCAAGACTCTGTGAGAAACCTTTATTATCAAAACCCTTCCTTTCATGATACAGTGGAAAATAAAAATTCTTCAAGTCAGCTCCTATGCTCAAGGCATCTGACATTGAACTACAAGATAAAATTCTCAAATGAATCAGAAAATGATCCTTCCATTTATCTCTAGGTTGAGCTTTCTTAATTACGATAGACAACTACCTAAAGATCTCAGCAAGGACAAAACAATCTGAACAAAAACGAGGAAGTCTGAAAGGCTCTTCTTCAAAACCACCTACCCTTATATAACAGAAATGAGGAAACTGAATAAAAAGAAACTACCATATCTTTTCACAAAGGCCTGGGCATCTTTAGCCATCCTTTAAGATTTCATGTTCTTAAATTCATAACACAAGTCTCCCAGGAATGCATTGTATACTCTCCTAAAATCTTGCAATGCATTATCTTTTTGTAACATGGGGTAAAAGTCGTATACAAAAACATTTCCTTCAGCAAGTTGCCTAGGAATTCCCATTACTTCTTTGACACATGCCAGGCAATATATCAAATACGAAGACATAAAGAAATTTTTCTTGAACTTCTTCGGCATGCTCAGTTGCTCCCTCATAGAGTCAGTAATAAACTCTACCTAGTCAAGGTACTGCTTTCCTTCCAACACTAGTTGCACATAATAGTAAATCCAGTCATCAAAGCTATAGGTTTCAGTTGAACCTCTAACTCAGTGTAACAATAACATAACATCATGGATGTGGGGAGGCATGTGATTTTTGTTGGGATATTTAGCTAACCTCGAGCCACCCCTCTGAGGAACTTTCAACCAATTCTTTTCTATATTGTTTCGATGTCCAGTTTTATCTGCATTGAACTCAGTGACTGATTGGGCGGAGGAAAAATTTGAGAACTTATAATCAAGGAATTTGAAAATAGAAGAAATGACTTCCCTGTTAATTGCGAGGAGGATTTCACCATTATCTCTCATGATAGTTTCAGAAATAGGATCATATCTCGCAATGCACTCCCTAACTAATTATGGGCAAGGATAGCAGGAGGAAAGGTTGCCACCTCTATGAGGCCACTACTTAGAATTTCTAGACCAAAAGAACCGTCAATTCCTTTAAACACCCTTTCCTTCAAGACCTCCAAATTCTCTCCTTTCAGGTCTGTGTCATTGACAATGGGTTCTATTGAAGGAAGACTGAAAATATTTTTGAAAAGGTGCAGAGTGGACTTCATAATTCATAAACAACAACCCTTATTTCTGCCAGCAAATTTTATTACGAGAGAGAAAAATAGCTAAAAATCACTGGAGAAGATAGGAATCAAAACTCACCTTCACAGTTGCAACCAATCAAATGATTACTAGCAGATAAACCTTCTATCAAACACTCTACAACAATGAAGAACAAGTCTCAAAAATTAATCACTTCATACCTTATAGCAAATGAAGTGACAAAAGCTCATTTAGTGCATTAATTTTGGCCGTCAACTCAAATGTGTCGAGCATTGGGATTTGACATCACGCGTGTGTATTGAATGCATGGCGGCACTTTTGGGGTAACTGCCAATTCCCAAAAATAATTACTTGCCTTCAAAAATCGGCTAGTTGATGTGAACCAAGATATTGTTAGATCTTCATCACACTTAGCAATAAATGCACCACCATGTCTTTTAGTTCATGGGACCCACCTGATTTGAACATACATGAACAATTTGAACTGACTTCATGAGGGTTTAGGTAGTTCAAAGCATACACTACGCCAAGGAAATTTCCTTTGAAAAGATTAACTTTGTTAATTGTCGCTAGCCTTTTGAACTTCATCGAACATGTTGAACATCACTAAACTGTTTGAACTAGGTTCAAATAGTTCACAATCGGGAGAAAGAGGATATGAAACATCATCTGAGACTGTGAAATAAAACTGTTGCAAAACACTTGAGTGAACGTTAGCCTAAAAACATCTTAGACACAACTTAGAACCTGCAGTACCTAAATGAATATTATGAACTCTTTTTAAGATGGTTCAAGGGGTTCATGAGGTTCAAACAGACCATTGAAACTTAATGCTACAGATTAAGAGATGATTTACAAGAGGATGAAGGATTGAACCAAGGAATTTTTTAACAAGATAAAAACTCAAATAAAATTTTGCAAGGCGACTTACTCTTGTTATGAGGGATGAATGACAAGGTAACATTGGCTCTGACTGGGGATTGTATTTTGTGAAAAATACAAAGAACTCTAAATCTCTAGTTTCGCACAGGAAAAATAGAAAGGGGACAAAAGGACATACACCAAAAAGACATAAAACAAACAACTAATCTACTATCTACAAGAACTCTTGATCATAGATTTCAAAGCTTATAGAGCTTCAGGTCTTGCCCATTATAGGTATAGGGCATAACCGTTCCATCAGGATAATTCAATCTGAATGCATTCGGTCCCACTACTTCATGGATCTTGAATGGACCTTTCCACAATGAATCAAATTTTCCATGGGCACCCTTTGGTTCTCTTCTCTTGTCTCACAACAATACATCATCCCCTTTTAGGAACCCTCTTGGTTGATCTCTCATATCAAATATTTTCTTCACCATGTTCTGATGTTCGGTAATTCTATCCACTACCATCTCTCTTACCTCTTCCAACTTCATCAAATACATGACTCTCTCTTCTAGAGCATTTTGGAAGAAGGAGTCCTCAATTACGATTTGAAGCCTCGCTACTGCCAATTCTAGAGGTAAAGAAACCTTTGCACCAATCCCATACACCAGTTCATAACGTGTCATTCCAATTGCTCTTTTAGGGGTAATTCTATCTACCCATATGGCTTCATATAACTTTGTATGCCAATTCTGGGCATTATCATCAACTAACTTCTTCATGATTGCTACCAGGTTCTTGTTGCTCGATTTTGCCAACCCATTACCTTGTGGGAAGTAATTAGAGGAGTGTGAAAGAGTAATTTTATGTTCATAATAGAACATGGTCAATTTGTTAGAAGAGAAATATGATGCATTATCTGCAACAATCTTCTAAGGGACCCCAAAACAAACTAAAATGCAATCTTTGAGAAAATTACATACTACCACTGAGTTTGCCTTCTTAGTGGGAACAACCTCCACCCACTTAGTAAAATAATATGTTGCTATCAAAATATACATATGGCTAGCACTGGAATGAGGATTTATTGGACCAACGAAATCAATACCCCATTGTTTGAAAGGTTCATCCACTACCACGGGCCTTAAAGGTAGAGTAACTAATTGTGGTTTTCCAAAAAAGAGTTGACCTTTTTCACATCCCTTAACATAAGTATATGCATCATAAAACATACTAGGCCAATAAAAACAATTTCTTCAAATCTTAAAAGCAATTACGGAGGATGAGAAATGTCCACCGCAGGCTTCATCATGATAAACTTCTAGAAGCTTCCTCTATTGAGGCTTATCTACACATCTCAAATAGGTACCATCCAAGCCTTTTTTGTACAAAACATCCTGCCAAATAACATACTTAGCTGCTTTTAATTTGAGATTCCTTTGTTCTTTAGTTGACAAATGACTTGGGCAACTACCATAGGTCAAGTAATAAGCTACATCAGAAAACCATGTATCTTGCAGCCCAATGAATATAGTCAATGGTAGCTCTTTCTCTGTCTCCATCTTATTCTCTACTATCAATTTGCATACGCCATGTCCTTTAACCATCTTTGTAGGATGAATATCCAGATCATATTTCTAAATTTTGGTTACCCATGTCGCTCTTTTATTGAGTCCAACTTCGTACCGCGTTAGAATACTTT
Organism: Cryptomeria japonica; assembly: GCF_030272615.1. NCBI lineage: Eukaryota > Viridiplantae > Streptophyta > Pinopsida > Cupressales > Cupressaceae > Cryptomeria > Cryptomeria japonica. The sequence continues at coordinate 60,280,971 of NC_081412.1, forward strand.
TCACTACAGAATCTGGAACAAACACCATAGAGTGAGAATGCAGAATATAATACCTAAATTGTTTAACTGCTTTAATCACAACAAAGGCTTGTTTTTCTGAGAGTGAGTACTTAAGCTCATGTTTCTTAAGAGGGACACTCATGAATGTTATAGGTGCTTCAGTCCCAGATTCATCTACCTGTAATAATATTCTCGATATTGTATGTCCTGAAGCATAACAGTATATGACAAAATCCTTTTTAAAATATGGGTTGATGAGGGTTGGTGCATTGGCAACTAAACTCTTGATCTTTTCAAAATCTTCTTTGGCTTCATTAGTCCATTTAAAAGGATACCTCTCACTCAACAAGCTGATGATGTGCTTAGTAGTTTCTACAAATTCAGGTACAAACCTTCTCAAGAAATTTACCTGACCGAAAAATGACCTTACTCCAGTCTGATTTGAAGGCAAGATGAGATGTTGGATTGCATTGAATCTTTCTGGTTCAATTTTGACAGCTTCTTTTGAAATGATGTGCCCCAATAATTTGCCTTCACTTACACAAAAAACTGACTTTTTTGGATTCAAGGAGATACCATGCTCTCGATAACATTGTAGAACTGCCCTCAGATCTTTGAGATGATTCCTCATGTCTTTAGAAAACACAGTCAAGTCATCTCTATAAACAACAATAATTCTATCACGAAAATCCCTAAAAGAAGAATCCATGGCCCTTTGAAAAGTTGCTCTGGCATTAATCAAACCAAAAGGCATATGATTATATGCAAATGTTCCCCAAGGGGTGATAAATATTGTCTTGTGCTATTCATTTTCTGTAACATTAATTTGATTGTAGCCAGAAAAACCATCCAACATTGACATCATTTCTGATCTAGCTACTGTTTGCAAAATATGGTCCATATTGGGTAAATCATAGTTATCCTTAAGATTTGCCTAGTTCAAATTGCGAAAATCTACACAAATCCAAATTTCTCCATTTTTCTTCCTTACAGGTACTATATTGGCCACCCAAGTGGAGCAATGAATTAGATATATAATTCTGGCTTTAAGCATTTTATCTACCTCCTTGAAAATTGCTTCTGCCATCATGGGATTGAAATTTCTCAGTTTTTGTCTAAAAGGAGAAACACCAGGCTTCAACGGATTTGATGTTGAAACTGACCATTCCTAAATTCCTTCAAATCATCATAAAACCAAGAGAACACGTCAATGTATTCTTTCAATAACTCAATGCGCATTCATTTCTCATCGGAAGAACAACATTTGTCGATTGTTACCATTCTAGGGTTAGATTCATCACCAAGATTGATCTTTTCACAACCCACCTTCATGTCATTATGAAGAACTTTCTTGCCAGTGAACACATTATTATGGGTGAAAAACCTCTCTAGAGTCACCAAACCTTTCAGGATTTTGTTTCCCTTAAGCCGAATGAAACTCTTATAAGAATCAATACCAAGCTCTCAGCAAAATTCTTTACACATATCTTCAAAACCCTCAAAATATGATTGGACAAAGGAACAAGTACACTCCATGAAATCTTTAATCTGAGCATTTGTATCAAATACTTGCCAGTGATTCATATTGTCAGGGACACTAGGCCTATAAATCATTTCAATGCTATAAGAATCATTCTTAAAGTTTGGGTGTGGTAACAAGAGAGAAGCTAAAATGGCCAATGAATCCGCCCTAGTGTTTTTCTCTTTTGGTATAGCTTCAATTGAGAAAGCATAAAAAAACTCTATCTCATCCCAAACTTTGTTTCTATAATGTTTTAGTCTATCATTCTTAACATAATAGACATTTCTTACCTGTTTAACAATCAGCTCAGCATCACCTTTTACCCTAAGCAATTTTATGCCCTTATATTTGGCTTCATTCAACCCTAAAAGTAATGCCTCATATTCCGTAGTGTTATTTGTATTCTTGAAATCTAATTTAAAAGAAAAAGGAAAAACATTACCATTAGGCAAAAACAAAACTACCCCTGCTCTTGAACCAGAGTTGGCACAACTTCCATCGAATTCCATTTGCCACAATATGTCTTGTTCATCAACTGCTTCTTCTATTTCTTTTTTATCAGGTGCAAGAATGAGATAATTTCTAAATTCACATTCTTGGAACAGAATTTGGGCTTTGGGATTATCAGAAGGAAAGATTGTATATTTATTTTTTGGTTCAGGTTCAAGTTTGATCTTTTGCTTTCCTAGTGGAATGATAGCTTCTGACCAGTCCATCTTGATTTCACCTCCAAGATCTCTACATAAAGTCCTACTTAAAAGCATCCCATAACTTGCAGGAATGTCAGCAACCAAAATGGTTAGTTTTACCCTTTTATCAGGACATGCTGCAAGCACTGCTTGAGCATCCTTTACCTACCCAATGAGAGGGACCCACTTCCCATCCATCGAGTAACATCTCCCAAATGTCTTAGTAAGTGTTAAACCTAAAGCTCTAGCAACAGATGATGGCATTATGTTATCTGGCGCCCCTGAATCTATAATACAATTCCTAAGCTTCTGACCATTAAGGAGGAGGGAGATACAAAAAGATTTGGGTTTCAAAACTTCTGTGCCAAGCTTATCTTCAACATTGTGAAAGGCATAGGGATTAATCAAATCAGTGGGAGTGAAAAAAGCAGATGTAGGTTTTTCAATAGCAACTAATCATTATCAACCACACACTTATGCACTGAGGATTCTGAGGTAGGATCTCCTTTTGCATATTTGACCAACTTGTCTAATTCCCTTGGGTTTAGTTTCAAATATTCGGCAGTGGAAAGTTGAATAGTTGAAGCTTTGCAAAATTCAATTATGTCAAAGGAGGGAGAAGGAGAAGAATTATTTTTACTTTTAATATTCCTTTGTAAAATCTTAACTTCAGGAGTCTTTGCATGAAATGAAGAATCATTACTTGCATGACCCTTACCCTTGAAATTAGTTATAGTAGAATTCACAAAGGAGTAGGTTGGGAGGTTCATTGATTCCTTGTAAGGATTGCACATGTAGGGTCTTCAAGAGTTACCAGAATATTATCACCTCTTTCTGAATCTAATTCATATTCAAGGTAAAATGATCCAGAGTTGCCAGGCACTTCTTGAATCTTCTCTGCTCCAATGAATTCCCTGTGTTCATCCTTTGTGCATCCCATTTGGACATGCCTTATCATATCAAGACAAGAATTCCCATCATGATTTGAGGTAAGGTGAAAAGAGCACATAGCACCTTTATCAGGAGGAGCCTCTATTTGCAATCTTTGCAAGGCAGCGGGAAGTTACAACATTTGCCCATAATTATATTTGGTTTGGTTTTTTTCTACTTATATCTTGATATGGTTGTGGGTAAGAACCTCCAGTTTTCAAAATTTGCCTTTTCAAGGCAATCATATCACTGACTAATCTTGGGACAAATGGATCAGTTGAAGAAGTGGAAGCTTTAGATTGACCTTGAGGAATTTGCATGTCTTTTCTCCACTTCCCTATTTTTATTAAATCATCTTCAATCTCTATAGCTTGGTTTTGTGCAGTATCAATATCAGCTGGCCTATTCCTTCTGAGATGGAAACCAACATCAGGAGGCATAGAGTTGATAAAGAAACATTATTGGTTATCAGCAGTTGGTCTTTTAGCCTAGGGAATTTTATGAATAATCTTATTATACCTAGCCACATAATCTCTCATTTGCTCATGAATCTCCTTCTTCATTTGTGTGAGCTGAGCCAAAACTAAGTGCTCATCATAAGTACTCTTGAACCATTTCTCAAAAACAATTTTCATTGTTTTCCAATCAGTTATAGATCCTGCCTATAGATGACTAAACCAATTTGTTGCTCCCTCGGTAGGAGTTTGAGTGAAAAGCCTAATAGCCACATCTTTGAGCTACACTGCTAGTATCCCAGTAGCTAAATTAAACGAGTTCAAATGGTCTTCAACTGAGATTTTCTCATCTCCATTGAACTTAGGTAAAACATCCCTAGCCCCTTTCAAAAGAGAATTATGAGCACCGAGAGCAAGAGGCCCGACTATGACACCCCATGGTTGGGCCATGATGAAAATAGGGTAAATAGTTACAAGAGGAGGAGCTTGAATTCCAAAAAGCATTAATGCTTGCCAGTGGCTAGAAGAGAGAGGTACTTTGAGAGTAGTTTTAGTAGGAGAAGAAGGTCTACTTTTAGCATTCCTCTTAGGAGTGAAATTTGTGGAAAATGATAACCCTTGCAGTTCTTCAAAACAATTATCAACAACTCCCTCTCTCCTTTGTGATCTGGTATAAGGATGAGAATCCAGTGTTATTTCTTCTAGGATCTCTAAACAACTCTTTCAACCATTACAACTTTCTTGGGTTATGGGAATTCTTCTCAACCATTCACCTATTTCTTCTTCTCTTTCCAAAACCAAGCAATCTTGTTGATACTATTGGTTATGAGTTTTAGTTCAAACACACATGTAACATACTGATCTATTGAATGTTGATTCTCCCCAGCAGAGTCGCCAAAAATCTATTAGTGAACATATTTTGTCTTTCTTTTAATTCAATTGATTCTAAGCTCTGTTACCGCTTTTGAAAGACAAAAGTTCAACTAAACAATTGGATAAGTGTGACATACATCACTTCCCTCTAAATTTTAGATAGGTATAGCTCCCTCCAATAGCTATTCAGGGAATAATCTAACTAAATAAACTAATATGCTTTTAACCTAAAAGCACGTAAGGCTACCTACTTCATTCTTAAATGAGAGGCCAGGTAATATCTAAGTAATTAAAGAAAATTTCAATAACACCGATTTCAGCACTTAATAAAAATAAACAAGAGAAGCAAAGTTCAATAACACTGATTTCAGCACTTCATAAAAATAAACAAGAGAAGAAAAGTCTCTTTTTAACTAAATATCTTTCTAAACAACACAAAAAGAAGCCCCAGATTAATAACAACATCCACCATCAGAAAGATAATCATAGACATTTTGATTAGATTAATATTTGCAAAGAAACACTACTCCACGGATTCAAAACTCAAATATTTTCCACCTCAAAATGCATATGATCTATACATGTGTATTTCATGCAACAAAGACATAAAAATACACGCATAAGTTCTTTCCAATTTTACATTCTGAAAAACTGATCACTTCCTTTAGTAAAAACCAAAATTTCTAAAAATCTAAGTCTATTGTTCTAACCCTTTCTCCATCTATATTCATTTAATTTGTAGTAGTTTCTTAAAGAACAGAGGAGGTCTCCCTGGAAACCTTACCTCCTTTGAAATAGTTATAAAAACCAACAGAGTATTTAGGGGATAGATGTCCCAGAGTCATTGGAAGGTTATGAAAATCATATAAAAATAAAAATAAAAGCATAAGCATCATGTTATGCCTCATCTCCATCATCATCCTCTCCTCCACTTTTCTAGGCATCATGGGCAGTTGCAAGTTCCTGAATTATAGACTAACTTAGATTCTTCATAGCATTGATCTTCACTCTTGTAGCTTCCTTTTCCCACCTAGGTTTCACCATTTTCTTGGCATGCTTAGGTAACTGTTCATTACCAATGAATGTCATGGACTCAATTCGAGCGATCTGTGTTATATCCTCATAATTAAAGTTGCCTTTGGCCTTAATTTTCTCCATGTGTAGCTTAAATGCATTTATTGTGTGATATGAATTTAGCCCACAAAGTCCTAGTTGCCTATCATGGTCTAGGTTAACCACTTTATTATCATGACCATGCTAGACTAAAGTTCCTAAAGTTTTTAAATAGAGGCCCTCGCATCAAAAATCATAGAATTTAAAGTAATTACCCTCCACGATATAGTTTTCTTCAACACGAAGAGCTGGCATTCATTAGTTACCAATTTAATTGAATTTTCTACTAAAAACTTTGTGGCTCCATATTTTTCTATCTTGGTGAACATGGGTAATACATTTTCCCATTTATGCTCTTCCTTTTCCCATGGCACATTCTGATTCTAAATCTCTACAGTGAGGTTTTTCATTTCATCTCATAGCTTCCTGGTGTCTGTAATATATTTTTTGCCATCTTTGATCACTCCTTCAATCCATTTCTCTACAGACCCCGTGATGCTCTTGGCTTGCTGAACTTGATTCATCAGTTTCTTGTTCTCTGGTGAAGTAGGGTCAAAACTTTCTGAAGCATACGATATGGGAAGTGCTCCAAAATAGCCTATGCTATCAATGAATTGAGCTAGAATCTTGATATGTCACTTCAGTTCTCTTTTCTCTTCTCTATCTTTTTCTAACCTGGTGAGCATTTTCTTAGCCATCACATTGAAAAGGTGGTTATCAAAGTCCCTAATCATGTTTCTGAGATCCACTTTTGTACCTCAAAATCCTCTACATTTATTTCCTTCTTCTCATCCTTGGGCTTATAGGAAGCAATTTCAGCAACCCACCTCCCGGTATTTTCATCAGTGTCCAATTTGGTAGTTGTTTTGAACTTCCTCTGTTTGGGACCTTTCTCCATGTATTTGACCACCATGTCTTGAATTTGGACAGACACTGGGATTGAGCTCTTTTTCTTGCTTACTGAAGTAGTTAACCATTTGGGAGTTGTACTTGAACTAGCTATTCCTCCAGTTACTTTAGGTGGCGGTGTCATGGCTACAGTGATTGCATGGGAATCCATGGTGCTGACAATGTCACTATCAAGGTCCTCGACTTCAAAAATTTGAGTATCAAGGATCTTGTCTTTTACCTCTGTGTCTTTGACCTGATCCATTTTCTTCTGTGCAAAACTCCATAACGTTGGATGTCAAGGAGCAGAAAATTCAAAGCAGGATTAAGCTTGTGCTTGGTGTGACATGACTTCTTATTTTTACCTGCATGAACATACATAGAAGTGGGGTTAGAAAAACATTTTGGGGAGCATAGAGAAACCACATTATCTCTTGCAGGATCAATCTTGATGCCTAATTGCATTTCTCTTTTCTTATTAACCCAAACTATGGTTCTCTCCAAGACTCTTTTTGTCCTGAGTTGTATATCATCCTCTTCTTCCATATCCCAATTAATGTAGGACATTTCGGGTTCAGTTTGGTCTAGATATCTAGGTTCAAAAAGCTCCAGATAATCCTCTTCAATCCCACTTATATCAAGTTTCACTTGCAGTGAAACTACCTGTTCCAAAACCATTCTCATATTCACTCTTTTGAACACTTCAAGCTCATCACATCAATATTCCCAAAATTCCTCCAAGTGTGGGATAGGAAGGTGCGACATCAAACCAAGACTCCATGAGAAACCTTTATTATCAAAACCCTTCCTTTCATGATACAGTGGAAAATTAAAAAATTTCAAGTCATATCCTATGCTCAACACATTTGACATTGAACTACAAGATAAAATGCCCAAGTGAATAGGAAAATGATCCTCCCATTTATCTCTGGGTTGAGCTTTCTTAATTACGGTAGACAACTGCGTATAGATCTTAGCAAGGACAAAACAATCTGAACAAAAATGAGGAGGTCTGAAAGGCTCTTCTTCAAAACCACCTACCCTTATATAATAGAAACGAGGAAACTGAACAAAGAAACTACCATATCATTTCACTAGGGTCTGGGCATCTTCAGACATCCTTCTAGATTTCATGTTCTTCAATTCATAACACAAGTCTCCCAAGAAAGCATTATGTACTCTCCTAAAATATTGCAATGCGTTATCTTTTTGCAACATGGGGTAAAAGACGTATACAGAAACATCCCCTTCAACAAGTTGCCTAGGAATTCGCATTACTTCTTTGACACATGCTAGGAAATATATCAAATATGAAGACATAAAGAAATTTTTCTTGAATTTCTTCGCCATGCTCAGCTATTCACTCATGGAGTTAGCAATAAGCTTTGCCCAGTCAAGGTACTTCTTTCCTTCCAACACCAGTTGCACATAATAGTAAATCCAATCATCAAAGTGGTAGGCTTCAGCTGAACCTCTAACTCGGTGTAACAATAACTTAACATCATGGATGTGGGGAAGCATGTTATTTTTGTTGGGATATTTAGGTAACTTGGAGCCACCGCTCTGAGGAACTTTCAACCAATTCTTCGCTATATTGTTCCAGTGTCTAGTTTTATTTGCATTGAACTTGGTGACTAATTGGGCGGGGGAAAAATTTGAGAACTTATAATCAGGCAATTTGAATATAGAAGAAATGAATTCCTTGTTAATCGCGAGGAGGGTTTCACCATTATCTCTCTTGATAGTTTCAAAAATAAGATCATATCTCGCAATTCACTCCCTAACTAATTTTGGGCAAGGAATAGCAAGAGGAAAGATTGTTGCCTCTACAAGGCCACTACTTAGAATTTCTAAACCAAAAGAACTATCAATTCCTTTAAACACCCTTTCCTTCAAGACCTCCAAATTCTCTCCTTTCAGGTTTGTGTCACTGGTAATGGGTTCTATGCAAGCAAGACTGAAAATATCTCCGAAAAGGTGCAGAGTGGACTTCATAATTCATAAACAACAACCCTTATTTTTGCCAGCAAATTTAATTACGAGAGAGAAAAATAGCTAAAAATCACTGGAGAAGAGGGGAATCAAAACTCACCTTCACAAATGAAACCAATCAAATGATTACCAGCAGACAAACCTTCTATCAAACACTCTGCCAAAATGAAGAACAAGTCTAAAAAATTAATCACTTCATACCTTATAGAAAATGAAGTGACAAAAGCTCATTTAGTGCATTAATTTCATCTGTCAACTCAAATGTGCCGAGCATTGGGATTTGACATCACGCCTGTGTATTGAATGCATGTCAGCACTTTTGGGGTAACTGCTAATTCCCAAAAATGATTACATGCCTTCAAAAATTGGCTAGTTGACGTCACTAGAGATATGGTCAGATCTTCATCACACTTAACAATAAATGCACCACCATCTCGTTTAGTCCATTGGACCCACCTGATTTGAACATGCATGAACAATTTGAACTGACTTCATGAGGGTTCAGGTAGTTCAAAGCGTACGCTGCACAAAGGAAATTTCCTTTGAAAAGATTAACTTTGTTAATTGCCACTGGCCTTTTGAACTTCATTGAACATGTTGAACATCACTGAACTGTTTGAACTAGGTTCAAATGGTTCACAGTCTAGAGAAAGAGGATATGAAACATCATCTGTGACCATGAAATAAAACTGCTGCAAAACACTTGAGTGAATGTTATCTTGAAAACATCTTAGACACAACTTAGAACCTGCAGTACCTAAATGAACATTATGAACTCTTTTCAAGATGGTTCAATGGGTTCATGAGGTTCGAACAGACCATTGAAACTTAACAGTATGGATTAAGAGATGATTTACAAGCGGATGAAGGATTGAACCAAGGAATTTTTTAACAAGATAAAGACTCAAATAAAATTTTGCAAGGTGACTTACTCTTGTTATGAGGGATGAATGACAAGGTAACAACTATACTAGTCGTACATTAGTAGGGTATGAGATCAATTATACCCCCTATTGAAAGAGCGTGCTTAGCACTTGTCTTTAACACACAAAAGCTCGAGCACTACATGCTTAATAACAAAACAAAATTGATTGCTAAGATCGACCCTCTCAAATACCTCCTATCAAAGGCTTCTCTCACTAGCAAAATTGCTAAATGGGTCATGTTGTTAAGTGAATTTGACATCGAATATGTGGATATAAAATAAATGAAAGGACAAGTAATAGCAAACTAGCTAGTTGATTCTCTGCTTCCATATGATCACCCGATCCTCACAGAATTTCCATATGAATTCATAATGACTGTCACTACATCCTCTACATGGATTGGGAGTAGGAATACTGTTGACCACACCCCAAGGAGATTGCATCCCTAAATCATACAAGATAGCCTTTGCATACACTAACAACATCATAGAATATGAAGCACTGACCACTAGACTCTGCCTAGCTATCCAATGGAAGATATTGGAATTACATATCTATGGTGATTCCCAACTTGTCATTAAACAAGTCAATGATGAGTATCAAAAAAAAGATGACAAGATTTTTCCTTATCGTAGTATGGTTGAGGACTTCAAACAACACTTTACATCAATCAAGTTTTATTAGATTCCACGTACAAACAACAGAGTTGTAGATGCAATGGCCACCATTGGTTCCCTCCTTTAGATGTTGGCACATAGTAAAAAATGTGAGTTTTTGGTCAAGCAACTCTTCATACCAACATATGACCTACCAGAGTTTGAAATGGTGTGCGTATTTGTTGGTACCAAAACCCCTTGGTATCAAGAGACCTTCACTTACCTAAGAGATAACACCATTCGCCCACACCTCACCAAAACCCAACAACAAGCTTTTATTTGTCAATGTTCCCGTTATACTATCCTTGGTGACACCCTATTCAGAAGAATTTCGATGGTTCCCTCCTAAGGTGTTTAGAGAAACAAGAGATTGAATGGGAAATACGCGAAGTGCACAAAGGTATCTGTGGGGCACACTCAAGTGGTCTCGCTCTGGCTAAGAAACTCTTGTAAACATGATTCTACTGGCCTACAATGGAAGAAGATGCATACAATTATGTAAAGAAATATATCCCTTGCCAGAAACATGGAGACAAGATTCATGCTCCATCACAAGATCTGCAACCTTTTATCACACCCTGACCCTTCTCACAGTGGGGGCTAGATCTCATTAGGAAAATCCACCCTTCATCTTCCAACAGTCATAAATTCATCATTACTGCCACTGACTACTTTACCAAGTGGGTCGAGGCTATCCCTCTTACCTTCACCACTGGTAAACAAATCTCTAAATTCATCTTGAACTATTTAATCTGCCGACATGGAATCCCCAAGGTCATCATCACAGATAATGGCAGACCTTTCAAAAATTAGAATGTTAAAGATCTTTGTCAGAAGGTTAATATATAGCATTGCTTATCCACCCCCTATTACCCACAAGGCAATGGTCAAGTTGAGGCTTCTAACAAGACCTTAATCTAAATTCTTATAAAGACAGTCAATGAAGTTAGCCGTGACTGACACCTCTAACTCCATCTTTCTCTATGGGCTTACCGCACCTTCATTCGCACACCCACAAGAACCACTCCATATTCCCTCATCTTTGGCTTTAAATTTGTCAATCAAGATCCCCTCTCTAAGGGTGTCACTGCAAAACATCCTCCCAGATGAGGAATACAGAGTTGCCAAGCTGCAAGAGCTAGAATTGCTAGATGAAAGGGGCCTCAAGGCCTTAAACCATCTCCGGGTATATCTGGACCACTTACACTTGAGCTACAACAAGAAAGTTAGAACCTAGGAATTTGAAGTTGGTGATATTATCCTTATGGAAAATCAAAGAAACCTTCAAGAACGAGAGAATAATGGCAAGTTCGAGCCCAATTGGCTTGGACCCTATGTGATCACAACAAATTATGGGTCAAGCGCATATCAGTTGGTTACTCGAGATCCCTTGGATGAGTTTATGAACATAATGCACTTGAAGAGATTCTATGCCTAGTCCTCAAAAGGTCACCAATTTTCTTAAAATCTCAATAATTCATAAAAAAACAAAAAATCAAGAAAAATACAAAAACATGAAAAAAGGCAAAAAGTAAACAAAAATAATCGTCCATTAGTGAAAAATTATTTGTGGCACTATGGTCAAGTACCTTGGTGAAAACCTTTGCATAGGCATCAATGTAAATAATCTAGATCCATCGTCTATCAAGTCAAACTCACTTCCCATCACCTACCAATCAGATATCCATGTTCACTACCACCCAATCCTTTTGCCATAGCATTCATCATCCGCCTACTCACCCGCATTCCACATAATGGTCACTCGCATGATGATGAGCCTTTTCCTGAATCATGAATAGATCACCCCATCAAACAGATCTTTTAACCTGTCAAGCTAATCTTGTAGCCCATCACACTGAGCTTTTTTCCGCATCTTGAGATTGTGCCTCCATGTGAGCTTCATCAAGTCTTGATGTTAGTCCTATGTTTGTAGGTTATTTCTCATGGTCATCTAGTCAATTACATAGTCAATCTTATCCACCTTACTCCTTAACCTTGAGATTAATCCTTCCCTCGCTTGTCAGTTTAATCTTTTATCCTAATCCTACTGTTGGCAAGAGATGACAGTTGGTCAGGTATGGATGACTTTTTTTATTTCTCAGATTGTCATATTTTGACTTGCATCTTTTTCCCTATGACTACTCCTATCTATGACTTCCTGGATCTTCCATATCTTGGTATGCTTATGATGGGTGTATAGTGGGTCATTTTTTCATGGTATGGCATGTTTGGGACCTCTCTTGTTTGAACCGGCGACCTAGTATCAGTGTTTGTCAACACTTACCTTCTCATGTACAAGGGATATATTTGTGTTTGAGGGTGTCCTTGCACATACCCACAACTTTGTATCAATGTTCTTCAACACTTGCATAGTTGTGTGTAAGAAATTCTTGCTTGTCTATGAGTCACTCGACGCCTTGGGTTTCTCATGGCATCTTGGTTCCTATTATTAGTGGTGCGAGTTACCTAGGGAAATATCAAACTAGGTTGCCTCTCCACATCTCTTGTAAACAATTCCCCCCCATCATTCCCATTTTGCATTATCCTCAAGTCCTCAATTATCCCCATCTAACATCCCCAAGGAGTCTTCAATTTTCCTACTATTCTTCTATCCTATGTAAGGTCATTGTATTATGATTGACATATTCACAAATAAAATTTGCATTATTTATGTAGGTACATTTTTATCTCTTGCATTAATCATTTAGGTTGCAACCCAAATTTTAATCCATCATTTAAGTTGCATTCCGAATTTTGTTGCATTATTCTTTTTTTTGTATGATGTGCCTATAACCTAGGTTGCATCCAAATTTTGTTGCATTTCTTATCAATTATAGTGTATATGTACATTTCATTATAAATTACATTAAATATCCATTTTAGATTAATCCATTATATCACATTATGCATTCTCAAATCATTAGAAAAATCTCAAAACAACACATTATACAAATATACATATATACGCATCATAAAATCTTAAAAAACATATGTATCCACATAGACAACCATCTTGCATCTATCAAAGTGTCAGTAACATATCAGAAACACATGCATAAGCATGCATCCTACATCCATCAAAATCTTAGTAACACATCATAAGCATAGGCATATATAAGCATCCATCCTGCATCACAAATAGGTCAGCACAATAAATCTATAATCATAATCCATGCATCACATCATAAAATAATAAGTAAAGTCCATCATAATGTCTATAATAAAGTACATGCATAAGCACAGCCAAAATCATATTTATATATCTTAAAAATGAATATGACAGTTATAGTACAATGATCGCTCCAAAGGGTAAAAAATAACACATAAGTCAAAATGGAGCTAGTTGTCTCTGCCTGTCTCTCTGACCCCCTCCTCATCACCTCCTCCTCCTCTAGATCCTCCTGCTCCCCCTATCCTAAGTGGTTTGAAACCCACTGATCCACCTATCTACTGGATCTGAGTGGGACGTTGGTTGTGGGTCTTGTGGGAGCATACACTCTCAGTGTACGATGCTTCTCTCTTATCCATTAGTACCACCACGTGGTATAACCCTCTTTAATAGGTAGCCTCCCAACCTTCTCTCTCTGCCCTCTCCTACTGCTACATCATGTCAAAATAAATCTATCCAAGCCCTATGGGGAACAACATCTATCGTACTGTGTCCCTCTCCCCTCACAGGCGAGTAACATCTACCTCTTCCCTGCGTACCCTCACTCACAGTCCCTCTAGCTCCTCATCCTGCTACCATAAAGCACTCTGCAGCTCCCCAATGACAGTCTCTATCCTAACCTCATCTAGCATCCTCTCTGCCTCCTCCCTATCCCTTCTCAAATCACCCTCCTTCATCTTGGCTATCTGTAGGCTCTCTTTCAAATCAATGACCTCCCATTGTAGCCTCTCCACCTCTGCCTGCCGGCTCTCCCTCCTCACCCTCTCAATCTGTACCTTATCCTCAAGCGATTGTAGTCTCTCTCTGGTATCATCCCTCTACTTAAAGATCCTATCAAAATATACCTTGGATACTCCCCCTCCAACCTCTACTCCCGCACCGAGTGCATATACCTCTAGAATCTCCATAGGCACCGCCTTATCCTCTCCACCCTCTCCCCCTTGGCTTTCAGCCTTATCACTCCTGCTACCTATACTTGTGTTGGCATGGTGACCTTTAGCCTTCTCCCTTGTGTCAACCCATCCACTTCCTCACAACACCTCTTCCCCCTCCTGCCAAAACCCTTTCTCAAGGTGCATCCTCCTCCCCTTCGACTATCTCGTCTACAGTCGTCTACAACTTGTCATCCTCCAAAACTCTAGGAATGGTCAGAAGTATTGGTAGGTGCACCTCCCACCAGCTCCTATATCCTCCTGTCATCCTTGGATCCTCCCCTCCAACTCTCTGTTCATCCCAGACCAGATAGGCTACCATTTGAAAGTTGGTCCTCCCCTCCAGTGGACTCACCATCTACCCCCATCTCCCCACCTCCTGAGTAGTCCGAGGATATAGTGGTATGTCTCCTACTATATCCTATATTTAGCTAAATTATCGAGCCACCCTATATGGTGCATAGTACCCCGTCTCATTAATAGACTGTCCCAAATGCCACATCTCTATGCGTACCCAATATAATTGCCAATCTCCCCTCCATCTCTCACTGTCCAAAAATAACCACCAAGTAACCTCCATGAGCTCATAAAAAATGTGGTACCAAAACCAGATAGCTCCTATCCATGTATAATGCATAATGCCCCTGTATCTATCAATGTAAGGTCATTGGGCTTGACTATCATGTACACCGAGTGGTTGAGTCACTGCAATGTGCTCCCATGCCCATACATGTATTAAGGTAATCTGCATGGATAGACTAGCATAATCCATGTATACAATGAGATGCATATCGTGATATAGTTGGGCAAGCATCATTTCTCCCCAAGCATACTCCACGCAGTCCCGTACCATGTAATAAACATATATGCTCCATCCAATGGGAAATCCATGCCCTCCAAGTTCAGGCATGACTCATCCGCTAAAAAATCTACAGATCACAAGAACTAGGTGAGCAATGTGTGAGATCTCCATCGCTCTCCCTAGATGCATCCAGCTCCTGTCCGTCATGGGTAGTGCCTCATACTCACAAATCTCCCGAAGGTAGAAGTCTGTCGCATCTAGTCGATACTCAAGAATGATGCTACAAATGGGGATCTTAAAGATCCTCCATACATCCAAAAGTGTCATTGTGGCCTCCCTTGTGGGTAGATGGAAAGTACAAGTCCTACTATCCCATCTCTCCA
Organism: Cryptomeria japonica; assembly: GCF_030272615.1. Lineage (NCBI taxonomy): Eukaryota > Viridiplantae > Streptophyta > Pinopsida > Cupressales > Cupressaceae > Cryptomeria > Cryptomeria japonica. The sequence goes on from NC_081412.1 coordinate 60,296,301, forward strand.
CTAGTGCAGTCATCATGGTAGTATGTGCCTAGATCCTTGACCATCAACTGATAAAATGGAATCCTACTAGGGCCAGTATCTCCAACTCGTCCGCCCTCAGTTGCCTATAAAAACTCATGGTCATTGGCCATTGCTCCATCGACGCCAATGGCCCTAAATCCACTTGTATGCACGCAAACCACTTCATTATCTCATGAGATTCTAAGCCCTATTCTATTACCAAGATTCATGATCCCCTCTAAGCCATTTTCCTTACTTTTACTTATCCAAATTCTTTATTTTCCCCCTCCTTAGTGTTCGCACTGATTCATCTAATGCCTGCACCAAAACCATGGCACTCACTCTATACCACAATCGCACATAATAAACCCCCCTGATTTGGGTCTCTAACCTTGATCGATGCGGGTACTTGCATTGCATGCCCTTTTTCCTCTCCCCAAACCTAACCCAAACCTAGACTAGCACGGGCACTCACGACAAGCACATTTTCCCACCCTAAAACCCATAAGATCCCTATTCTCCCACATGCGCTAGCGCTAGTCGCCAATGCTTACGTCGCCCTTGGGGCATACACATCGAAACGGTGATCTGCGTGTCCGCCCCATCAGACTTCTAAGCTTATTTGTATCCCTAAATCTACCCTAAACCTATCAAATCACAAAGGAGGTTAGTGGTACATACCCATGGTCCATAATGGGCAGGCCTCTCATAACGGTGAACCCTCTTGACGTGGTGCTCGTGTGTCGGAACGTGGTCCATCTTTTCTTTTTCTCTTTAAGCTCTGATATGCTCCAATACTTGTGTGTGACAATGACCCTTCATTGGGCCCGATGTGGCTTATATGGGCCCCCTCGCAAGCCCACTCTCGTTGTCTCCTTCCTTCTTCTAAAATTCCCTCAATCATTTCTCTCTCTCTTTCTCATTCGCTTGTCATTTTTCCTCCTCCTTTTCGAGAAATTTCTGCTAATTTTTCTTCAAAAATTCCAAAAAATTATCGAGGAGGCATATACCACTCGCACTTTACGTTTGCCTCTATGTAAAAGAGGGGCAAAATGTACACACTTAAATTAATTATTTTATTTAATTTAACTCTCCCACATAGTTACTTTATTTAATTATGTTAATCCCTATTCTTCTCAATATTAATTGAATTTAGTTTAATTAATATTGTCACTATAGCCCAAAAATTGATTTATTTAATAAATCAATTTTCCTTTATTCTGCTAAGGTATCCAGATTAATTATTCCTAAATCTCCCCTTTTATTAATTAATCCCAATTAATTAATTAACACTTGTGATTCCTACAAATCATCTTTTCCTAATCTGTCATCAAACTAATTAATTCTTCTAGAAGTCCTCTTAATCCCACTTACCATTAATTCCTAATTTTTAATTACCTCCACTCATTATCTCGCCTAGTAAAATCCTCCTACAAATCCCACTATCTCTAATCCCACCTAATCCCTCTTCTAATATTTCTTCTAATGGGTTGCTAGAGGCTAATACCCATGATTAGCCACAAAGTCAACTGCTTGTCCCCTCACTCAACCACTTTCATTAATGATCTCCTCACATCTCGCTATGCATCCCCTCATCTAGCTACCTTCCTTAAATGCTCTTTTCCTAGGTGAATGTGAGATTTTCAAAAATCTCACATTCCTCTAGGTATCCCTTCAGCCAAGGAATTTTTAATTACTTTTTATTCCTCCAATCCCCATGCTCTCTTTTGGAAGAATTTTTAAATTCTTCCTCTCATCTTTCAAGGAATATTTTATTCCTTTTGTTTTCCCTAGGTTCATTGGGAAGCCTTCTAAATAAACCTTGAGGAGTGTGTAGACAAGAAATGCCTTTATGGCACATCTCTTGGACTCCACACTTGTCTTGTCAACTCCTCTTGATCCATGTGTGGGCTCACATGAAATCTTGACCCTCCATCTTGAATCAATCCTAGCCCTCTATTTCCTCTCTCCTTCTATAAATTGGAGACTCCACTCCTTCATTTTCCATCTCCAAATTAAGTAAGTCCATGCTGGCCTTTTGAGTCCGAGAAATCATCCAAGAACCCAAACTATAGCCAAATCCATACTCACCCATCACTTAGCGATTTAGGTAGAATCCCCACTTCATCCTCAATTCATCCCTTTTGTCACCCTTTCAATCATCTTGTGTACATTTGGAGAGCCAATCACATCTAATGAAGGAGAAAATCCAATCAAGTTGGGGAAGGGCGCTATTCCAACCTCATACCGCTCAATCTAAGGAACAAGTGAAGGCTTATGAAGGTATAATGGTGTTTTGCTAAGTTTGTTTGAATATTTCATTCATATTTGTGTTTTAACTAACCATATATCTCATTCTAGTTTTCCCTTGGTTCAACATCAAATATGTCATCACTAAAAGGGTACAAAGTAGAATGACACTTTATATTAGTGTGTTACAACATAGATCATGCAAGAGAATACAATATGATATAGACCAAATATAGAAACATGAAGATGATGCCACCAAAAAGATGCCCTATAAAACACTTTAGATGAAGATGCCTCTAATTATGATGTCACCAAGAAAATTGTAGGAAAAAACTAACCCCTCAACTATCGGTTGGAGAATAATCCAATACAGGTATGTAGGTGAACTTGAAAAAAATGTGGTCCCAATATTTTTTTTATTTTTTTGATCAATCATAGTTGAAGCCATATTCACCTTTGATTGGAGGTATGAACCAGTGAGACCACATTTTTGAGGGGCCTCATGTTTGTTTAGCAATAACACCCTTATATCTCCTTGTGTCATCATGTTTTCCATTGCCAAGCATCACCTTATCTCTCCATTGACTGTGTGTGGGACACATGGGCCTCGAGTAGACTCGAACCCAAGACCTCCTATGTAGGAGGTTCGCAGCTAAACGTTGTGTTGTGGGGTCATCCCCAAAATGTGTTCCCAATATTGCTTATTTAATGAAAAAAATATTTTTAAAAGATTTTAAAAAATCCATAAAAACATTATTAAAAACCCATCAAAAAACTTAAAATAAAAATAAAAAAGAAAAATTAATTTTTATTTTTTCATTTTTGAAAAAAAAAAAACTTTATTAAAATAATAATAAATATATATTTTTTTTAATTTTGAAATTTTTAAAACTTTATTAAAATAATAAAGAGAAAATATTAAAAAAAAAAGTAATTTTTTTTTATTTAACAAAAAAAACTATTATAAATAATAATGAAGAAAAAAATTTATAAAAAAAATATATTTTTAAAATTTAATATTTAAATTTTTCTTTAAAAATTTAATAATATAAAAAAAAAATTAAAAAATGTTAATTAAAAAAATTTAATTATAAAAAAACTTTAAAAAAAAACCAATGTATTACCTTGCATGGTAGGGTACCATAGGGTACACCTACCCCACATGGCCTACGGTCTTTGCGGGACCATGTGGGTTAAAGGGCCCAATAGGTTTTGTGTAAGCAAGCCCTTGTTGGGTACCTGTTGGGTACTCATTAATTTATTTTTTAAAAATTTGTTAAAAAAATATATATCACCTTTCAATTATAATTTAAAATAAAACAAAAATATAATGCCTCCACCTGAATTTTATTTGGATTTATTTCTAATTTCTAAAAAATTAAAAAAATAGATTTTTTTTTTTTTAGTATTAGACCTATATATGCAAGTCCATATGGTGACTAGGGAGGGAAAGTCTTTTCACCTCAAGGTGACAAGATCCCAAATGCAAAACCCCAAATTTCATCAAAATTCTCTCAAATGACTATCCATGGCACCCTATAGGCTTTGATACCATGTAAGAATTTGCAAATAATAACCAAGATCTAGAGCCCAATGAATAGTACAACCCAAGAGAGACAAAGATTGATAAGAATAAACTATATTCTCATCAAGATGCAAAAAATGATCAACTAGATTGGATTGGATTGGATTACAATGTAAATGAGCCTACTTATAATCAAGGCTATGAGAGCACATAGTCATGACATGTGGTCCAATGAGATACAAGGGTAGGTAGGGGTAGGTAGGAGAAATAATAGAATATTCCATTTAAGGTGTAACACTCACCGAATGTGGAATGTGATACCAAGATAACACCACAAAAGGTGGAATTTTTGCTACAACCATCTTCCCTAGATACACACTTCCCTAAGTGTCTCATATGCAAACTACAATGAATGCATTATCCTAAGCCAACTTAAGTAAAGTGTAACTATGAGACATAATTTACACCAACGGTACTAGAGTTAGATATTGATCCATCGTTAGCTCTGCAAATAAAACTAAAGTTGCTTATGGATTCCTTCAATGACCATACATCACATGTGCAAAAAAGAGTAGAAGATGAAGCCTTGAGTTTTGAAAACTTGAATTGTTGTGATGCATTGTCATTAATGTCACTATGTGTTATAGATGGTTTGAGAGTGAATATTCTAGTAATTTTGTGTGGTTTGGTGAAGATGTTTAGGTGTTTCCAGAAGGCTGGTATAGTGGAAGTTTCAATATACAAGAAACAATGTTTATGCAGGAAAGAGTTTTTAATGTCTTAGTTGAATAATGCTTTAGATTCATCCAGTATGTGATGATTATGTGGTGTAGGTGTCCAGATATAATGTTTGTTTTCTGTATATTACACTATCAATTTTGCAGGTCCTTTGTTGCTTACATGGTAGAGTTGGTTATTGTTGTTTCTGACAATGATGGTGTTTGTCAAAATCAGTCTAAAGAATGCTTGGTGGTTTCCAGATATGTGGATTCAAGTGTTGCAGTTTGGAGGACATGTTTATTTGGTTTGCCGAATATTCCAGTTCAATTTTCTGGTGATGGTTTGATTGGCTTGTGAAGTTAAGATGTTCTGAGTTCAGTGTTGATAGTTGGTTTGATTTTTTCTTTACTATGGTGATGTATCCTACTTAGGGCATATTCTTTTGGTCTAGGTTTGGTTTGGAGAATGATTTTGGTTAGTTTTTTGGGTCTCACTATGGTGTGTGGAGATCCACATTATGTACTTTGCATTGGAGGATAGTTTGTGGGCCAATTGGTTAACGTTCTTTAATATTTATCTCCGCGTTTTGTTTGATGCAAATCTTGGAGTATTTGTTATATATTATTTTTTGAGGCTAGATTTGGCCAATAGGTCCAAGCTTCTATTCACATTATGTTTTCCCCTTCTGGGTTTCTTTGTATATCTGGTATTTTCTTGTGCAATTATGTCTTTGTGCTTATCATTTGAATTATTTTTTAAATATTAATGTATGACCTAGAACTACTAATAATGATAAGTTGGATTAGAATTTGAATTCTTTTCTATATTGATTCACCACTAACCCCACCCCCTCCTCCACCCCCACCTCTCAAAATATTGTGTATCCTTCAAGTACTCTAGGAAAATTAAGCACTATGACTAAGAATAACCTTGATGTGATTAGATTCAACAAAATGAAAACTTTTTTTGCACCAATCTTTTATATGGTATCTAGGCAAATCCGATGTGGGGCCCAATTCTTAGAGAACCAATCTTTTAGCGTGGTTTCAAGGGGGACACGATACACAAAATATCTTAGAAAACTATTTATTTTAACTAGGTACATGCCTTATCAAAATCAAGAATCAAAAGAATGACATGTAGGAGTGTTTGAAAAAATGTGTCTCATTAATATTCTTTGAAACAAAATTCTAAGGTGTTTTGACTGGGGTGACCATTGTTTATCACTAATAGAACTTCAACTCTATTAGGAACAACTATAGGTAAACTAAAGATTGAAGACTTCTTAAAAAAGTTGAAATGACATAATTGAATATCTAAGAAAGTACTACAATAAATACAAGAAAAAACACTCAACTCTTACATTAAAAACATTATGACAGAGACATAATAAATAAATAAACCCTAATAGAATCCCATCTCTCCCCCATCAAATAACACTTTTACTAATAAAAATGTGATTAAATATTTCAAATCATAGTGTTTTGGATCTCATCATGGTGTGTGGAGATCCACATTGTGTAATTTGCATTGGAGGATAGTTTGTGGGCCAACTGGTTAATTTTATTTAATGTCTATCTCCATGTTTCATTTGATGCCAACCTTGGAGGATTTGTTATATATTATTTTGTGAAGCTAGATTTGGCCCATAGATCCAAGCCTCTATTCACATTGTGGTTTCCCCTTTTGGGTTTCTATGTATATCTCATGTTTTCTTGTGTGGTTATGTCCTTATGCTCATCATTTCAATTATTTTTTTAAATATTAATGTATGATCTAGAACTACTACTAATGATAAGTTGGATTAGAATTTGAGTTTTTTCCTATATTGATTTACCACCAACCCCACCCCCTCCTCGACCCTCACCTCTCAGAATATTGTGTATCCTTCAACGACTAGGAAAATTAATGACTATGACTGAGAATAACCTCAATGTGATTAGATTCAACAAATTGAAAATACTTTTTGTAGTAATCTTTTGGTTGGTATCTAGGAAAATCCCATGTGGGGCCTAATTCTTAGAGACCCAATTTTTTAGCATGGTTTCAAGGGGGACACAATACACAAAATATCCTAGCAATCTAATTTTTTTAACTAGGTACACGCATTATCAAAATCAAAAATCAAAAGAAAGCCATGTAGGAGTGTTTGAAAGCACGTGTCTCATTAATATTCTTTGAAACAAAATTCTAAGGTTGTTTGAGTGGGGTTACCATTGTTTATCACTAATAGACCTGCAAGTAGCGACAACTATAGGTAAATTAAAAATTGAAAACTTTTAAGAAAAGTTGAAATAACATTACAGAATATCTAAAAATGTCCCACAGTAAATTAAAAAAAAGCACTGATCTCTTACTTTAAAAAACATTATGACATAGACACAATAAAAAAACAAAAAACCCTAATAGAATCCCATCTCTCCTCCATCAAATAACACTTTTATTAATTAAAATGTGATTGAATATTTCAAGTCAGAATCATCATCAATCATAAACATAGACAACTATGGCATAAACACAAGTATAAAATAGAAAACCCTACTAGAGCCCTATCTCTTCCTCCATCAAATTACACTTGTATTAATAAAAATGTGTTAATGTTTCAAATCATAGTCGTCATCGAGGATAGGCACAGAAGAAATCATCTTGCTAATTCATGCATTTCACACTACGACTTTTGTCGTAAATTAAAATAAAGTAGCACACGTTCCCCTCGATATTTTGTTGCATTTGACTTGAGCGTCCAAATGAAAACGACGTTCATACAGGGAATGGGTGCTTCCATTGTCCCTACCATGCCTAACGATTCCTTTCCCACAATTTCAAATCAGGCATGCTCCACTACCCAACGTTGCAATTCCACGAGGAAAATGGCAGCTGTATTTCTAGAACAAGACTGATCATCCGATGGATCCTCAAACTATTGCTTTTAAATAGTGGGTATTCGTTTCCCAAATTGTAGCAATGGAAAGATATCCTAGGTCTTCGGGGATTTCTGTATTGTGGTTTACTATTGTTCTTGTTACTATGCCTCTGTGCATTTCAGTATGCTCGGCTCGATCCTTATTACCCTCCGTTGGAAATGGAAACCAGTGGAAAATAAAGAGATTGGCCAGAATAGAATATGTTGAATTAGATGGTAATGCGAACATTAAAGATCCTGACATCGTGTTTTCTTATAAGTTTCCTAAAGGACCGGTACAGCCCTCTGGTCCTTCGCCTATTAGTGATCGTTCATTATCACCACCGTAAGGTCCGGTTTAAACAGCACACACTAAACATTGATGTTTAGTGTCGCAATTAATCCATATAGATACATGGATATCCAACTCTAGATATCATCTTTATGTAGTCTCTTTTAGTAAATGCACATATAAGTGTTCGGATGACAGAGTTTTGTATTGAAATACCAGTTTTGGGATTTTTAATCTGCAACTTTGATATATGCAAAGTTCTAGCAATATTTTGCTATGTATCTAGTCTCTTTTAGTAAACGCACATATAAGTGTTCGGATGACAGAGTTTTGTATTGAACATACCAGTTTTGGGATTTTTAATCTACAAGATTGATATATGCAAAGTTTTAGCAATATTTTGCTATGTATTTTGTCTCTTTTAGTAAATGCACATGTAAGCGTTCAGATAACATAGTTTTGTATTGAACATATCAGTTTTGGGATTTTTAATCTACGAGTTTGATATATGCAAAGTTCTAGCAATATTTTGCTATGTATTTTTGTTTCCCATGTAATAATATGTGTGTTTTTTGTGGATTCTTCTATATCAAGAGTGTTTCCTTTCCTCGCTCTAGAAAATGGGATTCTTCAATGTTTATGGCAGTGAAGGAACAAAGTTTAGGGGGTTTATTGACCTCTGAATAACTTTAATTAAACGAGGAAAGATTTACAGAAAACGAGATGATTCACAAACGATGAGAGTGTGGCATATTAGTATTTGCTTGTTCTAAAGTATGTATAGTATGGGGAATAAGAGTCGCCAGTTTTATCCCAATATGTATGACACTAAAAGCTGTTAGAATTCTGTCTACGTAACTAACATTCTTAGGAGGTGCAGTGTTAGAGGGAACTTCTTATGTGCTGATTAGTTGGATGACTATAGCGTATGTTAGCAAACAATCAATATCACATGGTCAGAATTTTAATCTCACGTGATACCATCTTAGTATATGAATTATGCTCTGCAAGGCAGGTTACAGCTTAGTGTGCTTGGTGCCGTAGGGTTAAAAATTAGGCTCTATGACATTGAGTGTTTGTTCCCATTGGCTTTGTAGGTATTGTCATGTCATAGTGCCTTTGAATACCCCCGTGATAGGAATGTCATGTGATGTTTTGGGAATAATTTGAGATTTGTCAATTTATGTCAGAGGTTTGCAAGGCATCGCTTTGTCAAGAAATAATAGAATTGCTAAAATTGCGGGAATACTCTCATGCAAGCATATGGTTGTGCATCAGCCTTGACGGCAGCACTAAATTTGAGTTGGGGAACTAGAAGTTCAAATGTAGATGAGATCTAAGTTGTGGAGTGTCTAGATGACTGGCGTGAGTTATAACGTTTTTCTTAAAGATGCAATTCGATTTGAGGGGTTGTAATACAAAGATACCGTCAAATTGTGCATGAATATATAGTGATACAAGAAGGCTTTGCTCTCATAGTTAATGCATTCTAATAAGTTCTATATTAATTTTGTGAGTATCATTTGGACCTTTGCGCTGAAATAAATTTCGGTTGAGCTATCTTGTGGAATGAAATAGTTATGCATTGAATACTTTGAGTAACATTAAATATTTGGATTTATCTTTGTGGCATGTATTCAAATAGGATTGCTGGATTTGTGTGTTCATCTATTGGATTTGTTTGTTCATCTATTTTCATTTTACATGGGAATTTGGACAAGCCAAATATTTTAGGTGGGATTGTGAAATCTAGTAAAGCAAGGAAATTTCATTGAATAAGTTGGTCATAATTGCAACGTTTAAGAGCAATATAAAAGAAGCTATGTTGGATGACCAGGTGATTTTGTTAGATATCATAAGAGTAAGCTTTTGAGGTATTATTTTTACATAAAGGTAGTAAATTCAAAACTTCAGTTCCAATAGCTATGCAGAGAGATAAAGGGTCTATAGGATGGTGGTGTTTTCTTATAAAGCGTTCCAAGAAAATATTATAGGTTGTAACTAGGATTCATTAGGTTGGTGGGACATCATCCAACCATGCCTTGTACTATGATGCAATTATCCAAA